>NC_044404.1:28337808-28647451 GCF_006542625.1 Nomascus leucogenys | reverse complement strand
AATGAGTTACGCCATGGAAGTGCTGTACATTACCCATTGATAACGTCTCAGTGGCCTCTCAGTGCCACACTCTGAAACAACTCGTCCCCGGTGATGGTGCTGGGACTAGAATCCTGCAGCGCCATGCCCCACTGCATCACTACGTCCACCTCGAGGGCCCCCTCCAGCTCCTCTCTAAGCCCCATTTTGAATTCCCAAGCTGCCTGCAGCCTGAACCACAGAGCCAGCTGTCACCCAGCTCTCAACATCTGCAAGCTCGGCGTGGGGCGGCCAGGTCCTGATTTGCTCCCGTCACTCCTCCCAGCTCCCAGAAATAAAGGAATAAATACATGATGAAAGAGAGGCATGTGTATGTGTTTTGTGTGTGAGTGCAGGGGCCAGGATCTGGGTGCCAGGCATGGGGGGTGGTCACTTCCTAGGGGCTTTGGGGCCGCTGGGGCCGGCTTCAGTCTGGATCTGCAGCAGGTGTTAGTGGGAGCTGGCAGCCAGTAGTCACGCCCCAGGTGAGGGATCTGCCGCTGAAACAAAGAGAGGGCTGGCCTTTGGACAGAGACCCAGCAGGTGCCCAGCCTGGACTGTTGTTCTTCCAGGTCCTCTCAGGATGCTAGTGGGCCCTCTCCAACTTGAGGAGCATTTATTTTTAATTTTTTTTTTTTTTTAGACGGAGTCTCGCTCTGTCACCCAGGCTGGAGTACAGTGGCAAGATCTTGGCTCACTGCAAGCTCCGCTTCCTGGGTTCAAGTGATTCTCCTGCCTCAGCCTCCTGAGTAGCTGGGATTACAGGTGCACGCCACCACGCCTGGCTGATTTTTGTGTCTTTAGTAGAGACGGGGTTTCACCACGTTGGTCAGGCTGGCATTGAACTCCTGACCTCATGATCTGCCCGCCTTGGCCTCCCGAAGTGCTGGGATTACAGGCGTGAGCCACTGCGCCCGGCCCTTGAGGAGCATTTCTAATTCCAAGCCCAGCAAGCCTCCTTAGAGCAGCTGCCTCTGGCCCCCGTGTAATTATCAGAGAATAATCCCGTATCGGGGCCCCACTATGTGCCAGGCACTTTGGTGGCACTTTGCTCACCATATCTCTAGCTTTCAGAGACTGCTCATGGAGGCGACTTGCCTAAGGTCACACTGCTAGCACGTGGCCAAGAATTCGGCAAAGCCAGGACTCGTATTAAGTGAGACTGACGATCATATTAGAGATGGACCAATTCCCACATCTCAACTCTAGAAGGAAACCGAAGCTCAGAGAGGGCAAATCCCTTGTCTAGGTCACACAGCCAGTTAGCTTGAGAGCTGGGATTTGATCCAGGCTTGGGGGCTGCCTGGGCCATGTAAAAAACTAAATTGGTGAGCTACCATCACCCTCCTGCCCTCCCTACTCCCATCCTCTCTTATGACACTTGACATTATCCATCACTCCCTCCCCCTGGGAACGCCCTCCTCCTCCAGTTTCCATGGTAGCACATTCTCTCCATCCTCCTCCTGCTTCTCTGGCAGCTTCTCACTCTCCATGGTGGCTCCTGAACCAGGAAGCAAGGGGATCCCCAAGCTGGATCTCCAGTCTCTTCTCTCTCTCCATCACTAGCCCTGACAGCTCACCTACTCTTCCCTATAGGTCTCTAGCTCTGACCCTGAACTCTGGCTCCACTCGTAAGCAGTAACTGCCACTTACCATGTACTTAGAGTTTACTTATGTTCTGGGCCTTATCCCTACACATACATTAAATCCTCACAACCACCCAGGAAGGAAGTCTACTCTACAGATGAGGAAACTGAGGCTCAGAGAGGGAAAGCCAAGATCTGACTCCAGCCTTAACCACTACTTCTACTGCATCAAAACGAGGTATGAGAGCTGGGCACAGTGGCTCACACCTGTAAACCCAGTACTTTGGGAGGCCAAGGCAGGAGAATTGCTTGAGGACAGAAGTTCAAGACCAGTCTGGGCAACACAGAGACTCTCTGGTCTCTATTAAAAAAAAAAAAAAAAAATTGGCTGGGCTCGGTGGCTCACGCCTGTAATCCCAGCACTTTGGGAAGCTGAGGCAGGCAGATCCCCTGAGGTCAGGAGTTCGAGACCAGCTTGGCCAAATGGTGAAACCCCATCTCTACTAAAAATACAAATATTAGCTGGGCTGTGGTGGTGCACACCAGTAATCCCAGCTACTCAGGAGGCTGAGGCAGGAGGATCACTTGAACCCAGGAGACAGAGGTTGCAATGAGCCGAGATGGTGCCACTGCACTCCAGCCTATGCGACAGAGGGAGACCTTGTCTCAGAAAAAACCCCAAACAAAATGAATGAATAAAAATAAAATTGCTGAGCATGGTATCACACACCCGTCGTCCCAGATACGCAGGAGGCTGAGGTGAGAGGATCACTTGAGCCCAGGAGTTTGAGACTGCAGTGAGCTATGATTGCACCACTGCACTTGCACTCCAGACTGGGCAACAGAGCAAGACACTGGCTCAAAAAAAAAAAAAAAGATGATGAAGAAGAAGAGATCTGAAACAGTAGGACATTTTGAAATCAGGGGCAAAAACGTCCCTCCCTCCTCCTGGAGGGAGAGAAATGGAAATTTTGGGGGAACCAGAGCTACTCTGCAGTTCTGAGAACCCTGTGACGTTCTAGAATTACACTGTCAATTTAGAGCTTTCAAATGCACCATGCACAGCACATTCTGAAACGTGAAGATTTGGAGAGCTTCAGGAGGAACAAAAGTTCATGGAAAATTGCCCGTTTCCTTTAGATTTTTCCATGTGGTTTCAGGTCTTCAAAAACCTCATTCTGGGGTTCCAGCTTCTAAGGCCCTTCTACTTCACTGATGCCTGGAATTAACTGGAAACGTGGACCCTGGAATTCCAGAGACCCAAGTTCTGCCACTACGAACAGGCGCTGTGACTTAGGAGCAAGTAGCCTGACCTCTCTCAGCCTCAGCTCTCTTGGTCCTCAACGGGGATAACACTACTTCCTCACCAGGCTGTCCTGAGGATCAGGTGGGCTGATGCACACAAGACACCTGGCAGAGAGCCTGGCACATGGAAGAGCTTAGTTAAGCCCCATGCTCCAGCTGCACCCCATTTGTTGGGTTTGCCAAGCATTTAAACATCCCCATGCCTCCGCACACGCTATTTCCTCTTCTTGGTGGCCAACTCCTATTCATCCTTCAGGGCCCCCGACCCTTTTCCACCTCTTACAGAATTGCTACAAACATGTGTTTCAGTGAAAAGCTAGAAAAGGCACTTCCCCGTGACGCCCTCCCTGGGGCTCCCTGTCACTGCACTCATCACACTGAGGTGCAATCATCTGTTGATGCTTTATCTCCCAACACTAGTTCAGGCTTTCTGAGGGCAGGGCCAAGGCTGACTCATTTCTGAGTCCTGATGCCCAGAATGCATGCTTGGCAGGAAGTAGATCTCAATACAAGTTTGCACTACCTTAAACACACGTGGTCCGGGCCCAGGCCCTGCTGTCCCCAGGACAGATTTATATAACAGAAGGGGCAAAAAACAGCCAGACCTGTTACAGACACAGGAGATGGCAGTGAGTGGGCTTCAAGCAGCCTTGAAACAGGCCTATCCTGGGAGGGGACACAGTTCCTGCAGGGACAGTAAACAGCCTGGCTCCAACGTCACCTCCTTCAGGAGTCTTCCCCAGTTCCTAGATTGTCCCCTTTTTCTGCCATACCCCCAAAGCATTCAGAAGAGGAGCCCCTGATGAGGAGAAGTGTCTCCTGCCATGCTGACGACCTCCCACCCTCAGACACAGGGCTCTCTGTGGTCACAGGGTAGTGAGAGTGATCTAGGTGGCTTGGGACCCCAGGTCACAGTGGCTTGGCAGGCTGGATGTGAGTGCTGGACACGGCCCCACATCTTTCCAGGACCCGGGGGAGCCATTTCCCAAAGGAGGCACATCCCCGGGTCTGGGGCTGCTGGGAGCCTCACCCTGAGAAGGGGGCTGTGCTTTGCCCTCCAAGAGCATCCCTTCCCCCTAATATGCCCAAAGCCCCTCTTGGTGCCTAAGTCCCCAGCCCCCTGCATGCTATTCAGTCCCTGCTGGAGTGACAGCCTCCCAGCTTTTGTTCCAAAGACATGGCTGTCAAAAGGAAAAGAAGTATATTGTTTCTTTTTCTTTTTTCTTTTGTTTGAGACAAAGACGTCAATTTCTTTCCATCTGTCCCAAAAAAGGAAGAAAATTAAATTTGTTTTTACAAGGATGTCAGCACACTGCTTCAATAGGGAGTCAGGGGTGCATTACTGAGGCAGTGTCGGTGAGGGAGGGGAGAGCAGTGAGGGGAGAGATGAGGCACGGGGGAGGTACAGAGAACAAGGACAGACACTGATATTCTGGGAAGCAAAGATCCAGGAGTGCCTGAATAAAATGCCGAACCGATGAAAAGAAAAACTTCTACACCCAACTCCAGGTGGATGCCACTCTCAGCAGCATGAAGGGGGCAGCTGGGCTGGAGCAGGTGGGGGACCTGGGGAGCCTGGGGGGAAAGGCAGAGGGGGACACACATTGATGCTGGCATTGCAGTTACAAAAGCTTCTCCCCCCAGTTCCTCCAAGGTCAGGTCCCTATATGGGCAGTTCCAGTTCACTGGAGTCATTGACACCAGACACATAGGTGCAGCCAGATGTTGGGTGAATAGAAGAGGATTTCATCCAGGTTCTTATCAGGGCCCAGGACCCAGCACCAAGTGCCAACTGCCCCCTGCCCCCAAGAGTCCCAGGCACCACTTACCATCCACGGGATCTAAGTAGGTGGTCCTCTGTCCTCCAGTATCTGGGCCAGAGAAACTAGGACCCTGGGGACCCACAGAAAGCATCCACCTTCCACTGGAAGTCCTAATCTTGAAGCAGGAGCCCACCTCTCTTCCTCCACCCACCCACCACCACCCCTTGACACGGAGGTCCACTCCAGGCCTGGGTTTTTGAACTGGTTTTGGAAGCCTTCTCCTTCCCAAGCCTCTGGGCCCCCATTAGTACTCAGTTCTGGGGACCCTACCCCAACCAAGGTCCTGTCTTATTACCCTATCCTGGAGTGGCTGCCACCCGCTCTGCTGTCCTGTCCCAAGCCCCACTGTGGCCACTTCGATTCTGAGGCATTCCTGCCCATTCCAAGGAAATACATGACTGTCAGAGATAAAAGGTATATTGTTTCTCTCTCTTCCTATCTCTTCTTCCCTCATTCACCCTCTCTCGGTCTTACTCTGCCCCCCAGGCTGGAGTTTGGTGATATCACCATAGCTCACTGCAGCTTCAAACTCCTGGGATCAAGCGATCCTCTCACCTTCCAAGGAGCTAGGCCTGCAGGTGCGCACCCTCATGCCTGGCTAATTTTGTATTTTTTGTAGAGACAGGGTCTCCCATGTTGCCCAGACTAGTCTCGAACTCCTGGGCTCATGTCCATCCACCCACCTCGGCCTCCCAAAGTGCTGGGATTACAGGCTTGAGCCACCACGCCTGGCCCCTCAGTCTTTTATATTCTATTTATAAAGGTGTCAAGCCGGACCTGGACCTCGGCGAGCCTTGCCCCTTGCTAGAACTCAGGGCTGGGACTGTATCCTGTATCTGAAGTTGAGGCCACAGGCCCTTTGCACAGGCCCTCTATCTGGTGACCAACTCTTTAGCTGTAGCCACATCCAGCTGTCCTGTCTCTGGGTCTCCCCTCACAGGAGGCTCCTCCCTACCACACAGAGGCCCAGTCTTGCAGCTCAGTTTTCAAGCAACTGTCCCCACCACTGCCCTTCCTGGGTGCTAGGCCCGGACCCCCAACTCCGGCTCCAAGTTAGAAACCGAAGCTGTCTCAGGGTTGAAGCCCCGCCTTCCTGGAGATCCCCTGTTTAAGGACTCAGGTCTGGAGCCACAGGTCCCGCTCCTCCCCTGGAGTCACTGGCTTTCCCACCCCACCTAGAGTCGTGAACGGGGCACCCAGCCCAGAGGCACTGCGCCACTGATCTGTCCTCTGCCTCGCCCCAAAGCAGAGGCCCGCCCCGTGCCCATCTAGCGGCCCGGTCCCGTCTCCGAAACAGAGGCCCCATCTGGGGGTCCCAAACCTCCGACCTTCTACTGCCCCATTCCCCGTCACGGCTCGCGCCTCCCACTGGGACGCATGTGGCCGCCGGGTCACAGGGAGGGGCGCGCTGGGGGCCGGATGGTCTGGTCAGGCGGCGGCGCCACCGCCGGGACCATCGGACGGGGTGCAGGCGGTGACCCGCTCCCGGGCCGTGGCTTCGCGGGCGCGGCTGAAGCTGCCGGGGTCCGGGCGGCCGCAGGGCTTGCGGCAGAGCTGGCGGAAGCAGCGCTTGAAGTTCTCGTCGAGGAAGGCGTAGAGCACGGGGTTGAGGCTGCTATTGGCGTAGCCCAGCGCGATGCACAGGTGCAGCGCGGCCACCACCAGCGGGTCGCGCCGGTCGATGTCCACCAGCATCCAGACGATGACGAAGATGTGGATGGGCGCCCAACACACCACGAAGGCGCCCACCACCACCAGCACCATGCGCGTGATGCGCCGCAGGCTGCGGTCCTTCTCCTTGGAGCCCGACAGCAGGCGCACACTGCGCAGGCGCAGCAGCATGAGGCCGTAGCACACGGTGATGATGAGGATGGGCACCACGAAGGCGAAGAGGAACACGCAGATCTTGGTCACCGTGTCCCAGTACCAGCTGGGGCTGGGGAACTGGAGCATGCACACCACTGCCCCGTCTGGGCCGCGGAAACAAGGAAAGACAGACGGGGTGAGGGGCCTGTGTGCCTAAGGGGCCCCCACCTGCTTGCCCACCCTTCCAAGGCTCGGGCAAGTCCCACCACCTCCTCCCAGACTTTGTTCAAGGGGATTCTTCTGTCTGGAGTGTCCTCCTCGGCTTCTGTACTTGGTGAACTCTTAGTCATCCTTAAAGACCTAGCAGGACTGGCCCTCATCGGGGAGATCCCCTGTGTTCTCTTCTGGCCCCTTTATCAGCCTTTGTGTCCATGGGTGGCGGTAATGAAATCGTTTAGCTCAGCCCACTGAATGCCAGTCATTGCAGTAACTCAAAACACGTTGACCCATTTCCAAACTAGCTCCACTGGGGACAGGACTGCTAAGACAGACCACATGAGTTAGGAGCAGGACTCAGGCCCTACTACATAGTGTAAGGAAATTACTAAACCTCTTGGAGCTTCAGTGGAGTGGGGCTAATGACAGTACCCACATCTCCAGGATTGTCGTGAGGATTAAACAGGCTAAGGCAGCCAGGTGCGGTGGTTCATGCCTGTAATCCCAGCACTTTGGGAGGCCGAGGCGAGCAGATCATGAGGTCAGGAAATCGAGACCATCCTGGCTAACACGGTGAAACCCCATCTCTACAGGAGAATGGTGTGAACCCAGGAGGTGGAGCTTGCAGTGAGCCGAGATTGCGCCACTGGACTCCAGCCTGGGTGACAGAGCGAGACTCTGTCTCGAAAAAAAAAAAAAAAAAAGGCTAAGGTACCTAAAGCATTTAGCATAGTGGGGTTCAAGCTCTTGGTGTACCCACAGGGAAGAGGGGCATATATGTGGGGGAGTCCAGGACTCAAGGATAGGGTCAGCCTCCCCAGAGAGAAGCAGGTCTCAGCTTAATCACAAGAACCTCCTGGCCAGGCATGGGGCTCATGCCTGTAATCCCGGCACTTTGGGAGGCTGAGGCAGATGGACTGCTTGAGTCCAGGAGCTGGAGACCAGCCTGGGCAACATGGCGAAACCCCATCTCTACAAAAAAAACAAACATTAGCTGGGTATGGTGGTGCATATCTGCAGTCCCAGCTACTTGGGGAGCTGAGGTGGGAGGATCGCTTGAGCCCTGAAGGTTGAGGCTGCAGTAAGCTGGGATAGTGCCGCTGCACTCCAGCCTGGGTGACAGAGCGAGACCCTGTCTCATAACAACAAAAACAAAACAAAACTTCCTTCCTTCTGGGAGGAAAGCAGACTTCAGCTTAACTCAAGAACTTCCTTCTTGAGATAGGAAGGGTGCCTAGGATGAAATGAGCTCCCCATTCCTGGAGTGTGGGCTTGGGCTGAATGAACACCTTAGGGGGTGTTGTGGGATTCCGATACAGCCTTGAGGCTGCTCCAGGGGACTCCCGGGATCTCTTGGAATGCTAGGATTTAAGAAGCCACACAACGGACTTGAAGCTAAGAAGTGAGAAGGGGCTGGGGATCCACAGACAGAGTGGGTCCACAGGTCATCAGGCTGGCAGGACCCCTAGAAATAACTGAATCCAAGACCTTCATTGTATAGGAACCGGAACAGCACCTGTTTAAGGTCACACAGCCAGTGGCCCACAGGTTCAATAAGTGCTGATGGCACACACTGGGAAAGTGTGTGTGTGAGGGATGTGGAGTGAGGAGGCCCATCTGGTCCAGCCCCAGCAGGGATGCAGTTAATGGCCCATAAGCTGAAGGCTGACAGTGAGGAATGGGGCTCTGCTGCTGAGTCAAGACCAATGGCTCACAGGCTGTAAAAGGGCACCACGGGCTCTGCCCTTGCGAGGGTCAAAGGCAACCAAGAAGCTTGTTCTCTCCCACCCACAGCATCAACCCTCTGCAAACTTCCACCCAAGGGTCTAGAAGGAGTAACAGACCTGGGTGCAGGAACCCTAGGTTGCAGGCCAAATTCCACAAAATGCCTGGCTGTGTGATCCTAAGTAAACCACCTGACCTCTCTGATTCTGTTGCCCTACAGTCAAATGGAGGTAGGACTCCCTCCCTTGTCTATCACAGGCTTAATCATTTAATAGCTGCTACTCATTGGGCCTTGGCGATGAGCCAGGACTTGTCCTAAGTATTCAACACATATTATCTCTTTTAACCTTCTCAACATCTCATGATATAGTGTGACTCACAGAGGTTAATTAGTTACTGTGTCTGTGGTGCCCTTCTAAACAGTATTTCTCACTTCCTTGCATTAAGGTGGGGCCATGTGACCAGCTGTCACTAGGAAGAAATGGGCCATAAAATTTTTTTTTTTTTTTTAGACAAGTCTCATTCTGTCGCCCAGGCTGGAGTGCAGTGGCACGATCTCAGCTCACTGCAACTTCCGCCTCCCAGGTTCAAGTGATTCTCCTGCCTCAGCCTCCCAAGTAGCTGGGACCACAGGCGCCCGCCACCACGCCTGGCTGATTTTTGTATTTTTAGTAAAGATAGGGTTTCAAACAGGTTGGTCTGGAACTCCTGACCTCAATGATTCACCCGCCTTGGCCTCCCAAAATGCTGGGATTACAGGCGTGAGCCACTGCACCCAGCCAACATTTAAAGTGGCTGTGCTTTCTCCCCACTCCCTCTCCATATTCATCTGCCGGCCAGATGCCAGCAGTAGAAGATTCAGAAACCATCGACAGGGGCCTGGGTGCCTGAATGACTGTGCTCCTCCTCCTCACACTGGATTGTGATGGGAGTGAGAGAGAAACCTCTACTGTGTTAAGCCCCTGAGCTTTGGAGAATGTTATTGCAGCTCCCCTAATACAGGCAGTTACTATGATAATTACCATTTTAGCTCCTATTTGTCATTCCCTGCAGGCCATTCTCTAGGCTTTGCTTTGCTCATCCAGGCCAACGGTTTTCAAATTAGGATGAAAGGGAGTTTAAAATGGGACCACAGATCTTGCAGCCTCCACTGCTCACTGGTCAGTGACACCCTCACCTCACTGGATATCCATCCATCTCTCTACAGATCAGTCATCCACACATCCCTGGCCAGCCACCTACATGTACATAACCAGCCATCCATAATCCCCTTCATAAATTCATACACTCCCTTTGGCCAGCAACCCATATGACCACTGATCAGTCATTCATCTTCACAGTAGTCAACCATCCGCATGCCCCACTGGCCAGCTATTCCCATTCCCATTGGTTGACCTTCTACACTCCCACTGGCCAGCCACCACACCATCACTATCTTGATCAGAATGCAACTTCTGCTGGTGAGCCACCTACACTCACCCTGGTAAGTGCCCTGCAAGCCCACAAAGGCCCATGTACTGCCTCCTGTGGTCAGTGGTCTGTGCCACTGTGCACTCACTCACTCACCCCGGGGACGGGTCACAGCCATGACCATGATGGGCACGCCAACGCCTGAGGCCAGGACCCAGATACAGATGTTGATCAGCTTGGCCTTGGCAGGCGTGCGGAAGTCCAGGGCCTTGACAGGGTGGCAGACAGCGATGTAGCGATCAACACTCATCATGGTGAGCGTGAAGATGCTGGTGAACATATTGTAGTAGTCGATGGAGAGCACAGCCTTGCACAGCAGCTCGCCGAAGGGCCACGTCTCCATCAGGTACTTGGCACTCTGGAAAGGCAGCGTGCTGGTGGCCAGCGCATCGGCCAAGGCCAGGTTGAAGATGTAGATGTTGGTGGCCGTCTTCATCTTAGTGTACCTTAGAAGGAAATGCATGTGTAATTAATCCCATTTCACAGATTTCAGTTTCACATGAAACTCAGGGAAGGGAAGTAGCTTTCCTAAGGTCATGCAAAAGGTCAGGGGAGGGTGGGCACGGTGGCTCACGCCTGTAATCCCAGCAATTTTGGAGGCCAAGGCAGGTGGATCACCTGAGGTCAAGAGTTCAAGACCATCTTGGCTAACATGATGAAACCCCATCTCTACTAAAAACACAAACATTAGCTGGGTGTGTGGTGGGTGCCTGTAATTCCAGCTACTCGGGAGGCTGAGGCAGGAGAATTGCTTGAACCTGGGAGGTGGAGGTTGCAGTGAGCCGAGATCGTGCCATTGCACTTCAGCCTGAGCGATAAAAGCGAAACTCTATCAAAAAAAAAAAAAAAAAAGGGTCAGGGGCAAAGGTGGGACTAGAACCCTGCACTATCTGATTTGGCATCGCTCCTTTCCCCTACAACAGAAGCAAAGGAATTTCTCTCATTGTGAATAACTTTGGCAGAAGGTGTTTTAAGAAAAATCCTAGGCCGCGCATGGTTTCTCACACCTGTAATCCTGGCACTTTGGGAGGCTGAGGCAGGCGGATCATGAGGTCAAGAGATTGAGACCATCCTGACCAACCAACATGGTGAAACCCCGTCTCTACAAAAAATACAAAAATTAGCTGGGCGTAGTGGTGCACGCCTGTTGTCCCAGCTACTCAAGAGGCTGAGGCAAGAGAACCGCTTGAACCCGGGAGGCAGAGGTTGCAGTGAACCGAGATCGTGCCATTGCACTCCAGCCTGGGCAACAGAGCTAGACTCCGTCTCAAAAAAAAAAAAAAAAAAGAAAAGAAAAATCCTAAGCCAGGTGCAGTGGCTCACGCCTGTAATCCCAGCACTTTGGGAGGCCAAGGCAGGTGGATCGCTTGAGCCTAGGAGTTCAAAACCACCCTGGGCAACACAGTGAAACCCCATCTCTACAAATAATAATAATAATAATAATACAAAAATTAGCCAGGCATGGTGGTGCGTGCCTATAGTCCCATCACTCGGGAGACTGAGGTGGGAGGGTCGCTTGAGCCCAGGAGGCAGAGGTTGCAGCGAGCCAAGATCGTACCACTGTACTCCAGAGTGGCTGACAGAGCAGACACTGTCTCAAAAATAAATAAGTAAAGAAAAGAAAAGAAAAAGAAAAATACTTATCTTCTACACGGTACTAAGCAGTATGTTTAAAAATAAAACTGGGCTCCAGCAGAAAGCAAATCAGGGTTCTAATCCTGCCTCTACTACTTATTAGCTGAGTGACTCTGAGTTAGAAACTTGAACTCTCTAAGGCTCTGCATCCATAACTGTAAAAAGAGGGGTGATGTTTGTAGCAACCTCTTAGGATGGCTGTGAAAATTTAATAAGCTAACACAGCACTTAGCCCCAAGCCTGATGCATGGAGAGCACTCTGGACACAATCGCTGTTCTTTTCCTTCACAGGTGAAGAATGGAGCTGGGGGCTAGACCAGAGTGACTTGATTCTCTAGCTCCTGGCACTGACCTGGCCTTTGGGGAGTATGATTGGTCAACTCTGAGGAAGGGACACTGTCTAGTAGATTGGCTGGGGCCTGAGGCCCCCTGGGTGTCCTCGGTGGTAGACCAGAGCCCCCAGTCCTTCCTGTGGCTCCATCCAGGCCTCCTCATTCCCATGCAACTGGACTCACCTCTCTGCAGAAGCCACAGTGCATCCCTCTTCCCATCCACAGTGGTGTGGGGAAGCAGAGCAGGTGACAGGGTCACATATCCAACCCAGGGCATGAGCCCAGGGGTCCAGGCCAGATGTCTGCAGCCAAACTCTGCACTGAGCACTCCCAGCATCCCTCCATGTTCTCTGCCCTGCACAGCTATCTACACTACGGTTGGCCCCTTATTTGACCAACATTTACAGCCATGGCCCCTTCTGCACCAGGGCCTGGGCGGGGCACCAGGTAGCCTGGGGGAGACTGCATACACTGAGCCAGACCTTCCCAAATGCAGTGTCACCACCACAGCAACACACAGGCACCCCGAGACAGGGCTATATGACACTGCTCTCATGCCTCTGGAGTGATCTGAGATACCCAGAGGAGGGTTACATGAGTGACTCCTGGAATTCCAGGGCAGGAAGAGAGACACATTGAGGGGAAGTGATTTTATTAAAGTGTGGCCTGAGGGCTCGCTTCAGAATTACTGGAAGAGCCTGGAAGAAATGCAGGGTCCTGAACTGCAGCTCGGATCTGAGCAATCTTCATTTCTGGAACTGGGGCCTGGGAATCTTCATCTTTAAGAAGCACATCCTCACCCCAAGTGATTCTTTTCTTTTTTTTTCCTTTTCTTTTTTGAGACAGAGTCTTGCTCTGTCGCCCAGGCTGGAGTGCAGGGGCACAATCTCTGCTCACTGCAAGCTCCGCCTCCCAGGTTCACACCATTCTCCCGCCTCAGCACCCCCAGCAGCTGGGACTATAGGTGCCCGGCACCACGCCCGGCTAATTTTTTATATTTTTAGTAGAGACGGGGTTTCACCGTGTTAGCCAGGATGGTCTCGATCTCCTGACCTCGTGATCCGCCCGCCTCGGCCTCCCAAAGTGCTGGGATTACAGGCATGAGCCACCGCCCCTGGCCCCCAGGTGATTCTTATAAACTCAAAAGTTTGAGAATTACTATGTAGCCTAAAGCCTCCATTTGGGAGAGACCGGGAGATTGAAGCCCAGAGAGGCAGCGTGACTCACCCAAGGTCACGCAGCAACAGTGGCGGAGCCAAGGCGAGAACTGAGACCTCCTGACTCCCGCGCTCCCTCCTTCCACCACCCCAAGGGTGGTCCCATCCTGTGTGCCTCCAATTCCTTTAGAATCTCTCTGATCCCATGCCCAGCCCTGGACACCCAGGATGAGGCACTCAGTGTTTTTGAATGATGGAATAAACTCGCATCAGCTAAGGCTGTTCCTGCATGAAGTGACTGGTATTTTTGGTTGAAAAGAAATTGACTCACTCATTGTCCTCCAGGGCAGCATCTGTCCTACTCCCTCCCAAAGAGCTGTCATTTGCTCTGGGGCTGGAGAAGGAAAAAGTTTTGCTCAGAGACAGCAGAATTGCAAGTCTCAGGAAGTGTCTTCAGTGGGGTGTGGGATCACAGCTGTGTGGGAGGCGGTCTCAACCCCACAGCTGACTCGTCTAATTTCTCTGCTCTTACGCAGAACAATTAGAGGCTGTTCTTTGCCTGCTATTTTGATTTGTGAAGGATCCTTCCATTCCCAGAGGGGGCTGGGATGCTGGGAAGTGGGTGATGAAGCTACTGTATTGGTCCAAGCGGGCTGAGCGGCCCAGCGCTGATTGCCTGCCAGGGAGGGCTCCGGGCTCCTCTCCTCACGGCCCCCCTCTCTCCCCTCCACCCACAGCCACGCCCCGTCCTTCTGGCTGCCTTGGACTCCCTTCTCCAGTCCCAAGACAAATCATGCCACTCCCCTGCTCTCAATCCCCCAGTGACTTCCCAAAATTCTCTCTGTTCTGCAAGCTGCCCCGACTACCTCTGGGATCTCCGTTCCCAGCATGTTCCCCTCCACTGATGTGCCCCTGCCACACAGTGGCCTCTTTGATGTTCCCTGGACATGTCAAGCCCGCTCCCACCTCCCCACTTCGGGGCCTCTGGACTTGCTCTTGCCTCTGCCTGGAACCCCGGTCCCCCCATATTTTGCACGGCTTGCTCCATCACTTAATTCAGGACTCTATTCAAATGTCACTCCTCAGAGAGGCCCTCCCTGACCACTCTATCTAAAGTACCATCCTCCCCACCAACTCTCTCTAGTTCCTTCAGCAGCTTCATTTTTCATTACAGCACAAACCACTTCCTGACTTACATTCATCTTCTTTTCTGCCCACTTGGGTCTCTCGCCCATGTAAGTTCCCTGAAGCCAGAAGACTGTCCATTTTGTTTCCTGCTGTATCCTTGGGCCTACCAGCAGTGCCTGGCAAAAAAGCAGGCTCTCAGCCAGGTGCAGTGGCTCACGCCTGTAATCCCAGCACTTTGGGAGGCTGAGGTGGGCGGATCACGAGGTCAGGAGTTCGAGACCAGCCTAACATGGTGAAACCCTGTCTCTACTAAAAATACAAAAATTAGCCGGGCGTAGTGGCATGCTCCTGTAATCCCAGCTATTTAGGAGACTGAGACAGAAAAATTGCTTGCACCCAGGAGGCGGAGGTTGCAGTGAGCCTAGATCATGCCACTGCACCCCAGCCTGGGTGACAGGGCGAGACTCCGTCTCAAAAAAAAAAAAAAGGCAGGCTCTCAGGAGACATCTGTGATGTGGATGTCTGAGTCCAACTTCACCAGCTCGCACGGGGACACTGCAGCAGCCTCCCTCTCCCACAATTCATCACCCCTGTAAGTTGGCGGCTCACTCTAAAAGGCAGATTTGGCCAGGCATGGTGGCTCACGCCTGTAATCCTAACACTTTGGGAGGCTGAGGTCGAGGACTGCTTGAGCCCAGGAGTTTGAGACCAGACTGGGCAACACAGCAAGACACTGTCTCTTAAAAAAAAAACTAGCTGGGCATGGTGGAGTGTGCCTATAGATCCAGCTACTCAGGAGGCAGAGGAAGGAGGGTCACTTGATCCTGGGAGTTGGAGGCTGCAGTGAGCTCTGATAATGCCACTGCACTCCAGTCTGGGGAACAGAGCAACATCCCATGTCTAAAAACAAACAGCTCCCTAGACCGGCTCTCCATCTGGATAGCCTCCTTTCCCACAGTGCCGTCCCGGGTCTGGCCACATCTGTAGTTCCTCACATGTTCTGTGTAGCACGCCCTCCCTCCCGAGACAGCCACTAACATGACTTGGTGGGGATCCTTCCAAATTACATATATGTATATAGCTTTTTAGAAAATTTTATTTCTGGCCGGATGTGGTGGCTCATGCCTGTAATCCCAGCACTTTGAGAGGCTGAGGCAGGCAGATCGTTTGAGCTCAGGAGTTGAAGACCAGCCTGGACAACATGGAAAAACCCTATCTCTACAAAAAATGCAAAAATTAGCCAGGCGTGATGGTGAGCACCATAATCCCAGCTACTCAGGAGGCTAAGGCAGGAGAATCACTTGAACCCGGGAGGCAGAAGCTGCAGTGAGATCACGCCACTGCACTCCAGCCTGGGCGACCGGGTGAAACCCTATCTCAAAAAAAAAAAAAGAAAATCTTATTTCTGCCAATGTAACACAATTACATAGTGTAAAAAGTCGTGCAGGACAATAATGAGAATAGCTGCCCCTCTACCCATCCTTGCTCACTTATTCCTCTGTCCTGTTCCCCAGAGGCAACCGCTTTGAATGTTTTTAGCTATTCTTTTTTTTTTTTTTTTTTGAGACGGAGTCTCGCTCTGTCGCCCAGGCTGGAGAGCAGTGGCGCAATCTCGGCTCACTGCAAGCTCCGCCTCCCGGGTTCACGCCATTCTCCTGCCTCAGCCTCTCCGAGTAGCTGGGACTACAGGCGCCCGCCACCACGCCCGGCTAATTTTTTGTATTTTTAGTAGAGACGGGGTTTCACCGTGGTCTCGATCTCCTGACCTCGTGATCCGCCCGCCTCGGCCTCCCAAAGTGCTGGGATTACAAGCGTGAGCCACCGCGCCCGGCTTAGCTATTCTTATAGTGATTATCTCCACAATTCTAAAGAATATGCTTTCGTGTCTATTTCTTGATTCATCCATTTTAGACAGTACTTGTTGAAGCGTGGATTTGGTTAAGCAAGGCTATGCCTAAATACCCAAATCCCAGTGGTTTAACAAAAGAAAGGTTTATCTCTCACAGAGTCCATTCAGTGTTTCCAGGACAACTAAATTCCAAGAGGCAATTCCAGGCTGCTTTACTCCTGTGGCCCTGCTATCTTAACCCAAGGCCCCGTTGATCACCAGAGAGGGAGAAGAGGCAGCTGCAGGATCATCTAAGCTTTAGTTCGGCGGTGACACATCACTTCCACCTGAAGCTGACTAGCCAAAAGTAGTCATGTGGCCATGCCCAACTGTAAGGGGTTGAGAAATAGTCTTCTATGTGACTCAAAGCAGGGAGAAGCAGATATTAGTGAACACTTATAATATTCCTCACAACACCCTATTACAGTAGATGAGGGCTAACTCATCACATCACCCAACTGTTCCTCTCTCCATCCTCCCAACATAGTTGTTTGTTTGTTTCTAAGAGATGGGGTCTTGGCTGGGCGCGCTGGCTCACGTCTGTAATCCCAGCACTTTGGGAGGCCAAGGTGGGTAGATCACCTGAGGCCAGGAGTTTGAGACCAGCCTGGCCAACATAGTGAAACCCCTTCTCTACTAAAAATACAAAAAATTAGCTGGGCATGGTGGTGGGCACCTGTAGTTCCAGCAACTCGGGAGGCTGAGGCAGGAGAATTGCTTGCACCCAGGGAGGCAGAGGTTGTAGTGAGCCAAGACCATCCCATTGCACTCCAGCCTGGGCAATAAGAGCAAAACTCCATCTCAAAAAAAAAAAGAAAAGAAAAGAAAAAAAAAAAAAAAGAAAGAAAACCTTAAGAGATAGGGTCGTGCTGTGTTGTCCAGGCTGGAGTGCAAGGGCTATTCACAACTATAGTGCACTACGGCCTCCATCTCCTGGGCTCAAACGATTCTCTGGCCTCAGACTCCTGAGTAGCTGGGACTATAGGTGCACACCACCATGTCTGGCTCCAATATAGTTTTATCACCATTTTTAGCTAACTCAATATTTAGGGTTTACATTCTTATGACTTTGTAGATATTGTCCACTGCTAAGCCAAAGAACATACTATAATTACATTTTTTAGTGCAGACATTTACGTTTCCCAGAGGTAATAATTGCGCCAATTCTCTCCACTTGCATAGTTCTGTGTACATATTGCTAAATCTCCTCAAACACTCCAAAACACCTATAAGATGCCTCTTCCATCCAATTGCATAATCTACCAGTTGTTTTTGTTTTCCTAGTGAGCTATAAGCTATGTCCTGGACCTTTCCTTCCCACTTTCTTTTCTTTCTTTCTTCTTTTTTTTTTTAGATGGAGTTTGCTCTGTCGCCCAGGCTAGAGTGCAGTGGCGTGATCTCAGCTCACTCCAAGCTCCGCCTCCCGGGTTCACGCCATTCTCCTACCTCAGCCTCCCAAGTAGCTGGGACTACAGGCACCCGCCACCACGCCTGGCTAATTTTTTGTATTTTTAGTAGAGATGGGGTTTCACTGTGTTAGCCAGGATGGTCTCCATCTCCTGACCTCATGATCCGCCCACCTCAGCCTCCCAAAGTGCTGGGATTACAGGTGTGAGCCACCAAGCCCGGCCTTTTTTTTTTTTTTTTTTTGTGATGGAGTTTCTCTCTTGTTGCCCAGGCTGGAGTGCAATGGCACAACCTCCACCTCCCCGGTTCAAGCAATTTTCCTGCCTCAGCCTCCCAAGTAGCTGGGATTACAGGCATGAGCCACCACACCTGGCTAATTTTGTATCTTTAGTAGAGATGGGGTTTCTTCATGTTGGTCAGGCTGGTCTCGAACTCCCGACCTCAGGTGATCTGCCCGCCTCGGCCTCCCAAAGTGCTGGGATTACAGGCGCGAGCCACAGTGCCCGGCCTCCTCCCCACTTTCCAACTGCACTGTTTGCTTTCTATTCTACACCAGCTGCGCACCTGTCCTCCTCGGCTAGAGCACCTGTTTCTTGGCTTGCAAGTCTCCCTCTGTCTTGATCTATACCTTCATTTTGGTAGAAGACATCCTCTAATCACTTCCTGAGACAGGGCACATAGGAGGTAGAATATTTACACCCCTGCTTGTCTGAAAATGTCGTTATTCTATCCTAATTGCTGATTTCTTTGACTGGACATGAAATGGTAGGCCGGAAGTAATTTCCCATCAGAATTTTGAAGGCATGGCTCCCTCATCGTCCAGCCTCCAGTGTTGCCACTGAAGCATCTAAAACCATTCTGATTCCTGATGTTTTGTATGTGATCTGTCCTCTCTACCTGCAAAACTCGTAGGTTCCTCTCTTTATCCCTGGTAGGCTGACACTTGGTGATGGCGTGCTTTCAAGTGGCTCTTTTCATTTCTGTTGGGTCCTCTAAGGATAACCATTCAGTACTTGTTACCTTCCGTCCTTCCCCATCTCTCCTAGGTGAACCGGCAGCTCCGTGTGTGTGTGTGAAGATTCATGTCCTTCAGTATAAAACGTTCTCATACCATTTCCTCCCCTTCGCCTTCTCTGGGATCCCTGGAAAATCCCTTAGTCAGATATTGGGCCTCCTGGATCGATCCTCTAATTTCCATACATTGTCTTTCTGTTATATCCTCTGGGAAATTTCCTTTTCGTTATCTCTTGATTCTTCCATTGACCTTTTATTATTACTATTATTATTATTATTATTTTGAGACAGATCTTGCTCTGTCACCAAGGCTGGAGTACACTGGTGTGATCACAGCTCACTGCAGCCTCAACCTTCTAGGCTCAATCGATCCCTCCATCTCAGCCTCCCAAGTAGCTGGGGTCACAGGTGCACCACCATGCCTAGCTAATTAAAATTTTTTAGGCTGGGAGCAGTGGCTCATGCATGTAACCCCAGCACTTTGGGAGGCTGAAGTGGGTGGATCACCTGAGGTTGAGAGTTGGAGACCAGCCTGACCAACATGGAGAAACCCCATCTCTACTAAAAATACAAAATTAGCCAGGCGTGGTGGAACACGCCTGTAATCCCAGCTACTCTGGAGGCTGAGGCAGGAGAATAGCTTGAACCCAGGAGGTGGAGGTTATGGTGGGCTGAGATCGCGCCACTGCACTCCAGCCTGGGCAACAAGAGCGAAACTCCGTCTCAAAAAAAATTTGTAGAGATGCAGCCTCCCTATGTTGCCCAGGCTGGTCTCGAACTCCTGGGTTCAAGTGTTCCTTACACCTTGGTCTCCCAAAGTGCTAGGATTACAGGCACAAGCAATCATGCCTGGCCCGTCTTTTTAAAAAGTTTGACTCTCGGCCGGGCGCAGTGGCTCAAGCCTGTAATCCCAGCACTTTGGGAGGCCAAGGCGGGCGGATCACGAGGTCAGGAGATTGAGACCATCCTGACGAACACGGTGAAACCCTGTCTCCACTAAAAATACAAAAAAATTAGCCAGGCATGGTGGCGGGCGCCTGTAGTCCCAGAAACTCTGGAGGCTGAGGCAGGAGAACGGCGTGAACCCGGGAGGCGGAGCTTGCAGTGAGCCGAGATCGCGCCACTGCACTCCAGCCTGGATGACAGAGCGAGACTCCACCTCAAAAAAAAAAAAAAATTTGACTCTCATGTTTTATTTTTCCAGTGCCCTTTCTTCTTCTCTTGTTATTCCTTTTTCATATAGCACTTATAGTATCTTATTTCAGGGACATAATATCTTCTCTTAACTCTCTGAGGACGCTAAGAAGCCCTGTTTTGTATTTCCTTCTGCTCTCTGCATCTTTTACTTGCTTCAAACATTTTTGTTCCTTTGTCTGCTTTAGCCTTCCTCTCTTATCCTGGAGATTTCCTTCAGGTATCTGGTGATATATAATTAAACGCTGATTTTTAAGTGAAGCACTAAATAACTGGCAGCTCCGTGTGTGTGCGCGTGCGTGTGTGCGTGTGTGTGTGCGTGTGTGTGTGTGTATCAGTGTGAGGGCCCTGTCAACTGGTGGGCTTCACTGTGGGGGAACTGAGTGATGATCTGGCTTTTACACTGAGGGACATGTAAATGTCAATTTCCGTAGGTCTCTTCTCTGGCCTTCGAGCCTTCAGAAAATAATCTCCCTATCTCTCACCTGGGTTGCATACCTCTGGCTGCCAGAATTCTCTTGGCAGAGCTGGAGAAAGGGCCTGGGAGTCCTCCCATCTCCCCACTAAAAAAAAAAGTAAAATAGAGATGGGGGTCTCACTATGTTGCTCAGACTGGTCTCCAACTCCTGGGCTCAAGTGATCCTCCCACCTCAGCCTCCCAAAGTGCTGAGATTACAGGGATAACCCACCATGCCTGGCCTCCCGTTCCGCATTTACCTTTGTATCTTGTCCTGACCCTTTCTGTGTCTGCCGGCCCTGAGTCCAGACTTCCTCCATGTTAACTTCTCTAGAAAAAGAAAAAACCTTGCCTTCTTGCAGAGTGGAGGGGTAGCCATCTGGTTGCACAGGATACAAGGATGGGGGTGCCTAACAATCCCAGTACTCCCTCTAGACAATCAACCTTCTGCCTCTGTTTTCTGTCCCACACCTCACCCCTGCTGTCCTTCCTCTTCCAGTTGCTTCTCGTGGTCCAAATATGTATTGACATCTCTTAGAGAAGGTCAACTGAGGCACAAGAGGCGAGCTGATTAATCTAAGGTCATATGACCAGTAAGTGGCAGAGCTGGTATTGAACTCAGTCTAAGTGCCAAGATCTGGTAACCACTCAGTGCTTGTTAACTTCCTTCCTCCCCCACCTCTCATAGTGAAAAAGTCAACAATGTGAACTTATTATAAACTGGGGTTTGCTCACTCATCTAACAGGTATTAGGTGGACACTCGAACTGTGCCAGGCACTGAATAAGGGATCTAAGAGTAATGGAGA
The DNA here is from genome assembly GCF_006542625.1 of Nomascus leucogenys. Classification (NCBI taxonomy): domain Eukaryota; kingdom Metazoa; phylum Chordata; class Mammalia; order Primates; family Hylobatidae; genus Nomascus; species Nomascus leucogenys. Next base: position 28,626,483 of record NC_044404.1, on the reverse strand, counting down.
CAATCTGGCCTCTTGAAATCTATGACCTTAGGGAGGGGGCAGATATTGAACAAACTGCTGCATTAATTAATGAACAGTTACCTGCTATTACCAAGATGCCGTGAAGGATAAGAACGGAGTATATTGACGGACCCTGCCTAGTGGGGGTGACAGGCTGGGGAGTGTGGAGGGACCCTGGCTTAGATTAGAAGGTCAACAATGGCTTCTCTGAGGAGGTGTGCTATGAACTGAATTCAGTTCCCCCAAATTCATATACTGAAGCCCTAACTCCCAATGTGATGGTATTGGGGTTCCTCTTGCTGCCAATTTTTTTTTTTTTTAGACGGAGTCTTGCTCTGTCCAGGCTGGAGTGCAGTGGCGCGATCTCGGCTCACTGCAACCTCTGCCTCCCAGGTTCAAGCGATTCTCCTTTCTCAGCCTACCGAGTAGCTTGGGATTATAGGCACCTGCCACCACGCCCGGTTAATTTTTGTATTTTTAGTAGAGACAGGGTTCACCATCTTGGCCAGGCTGGTCTGGAACTCCTGACCTCGTGATCCACCTGCCTTGGCCCCACAAAGTACTGGGATTACAGGCATGAGCCACCGTGCCTGGCAATTTTTTTCCAAATAACTGGGTTTTTCTCTTTCTTTTTTTTTGCTTTATTCTGCAGTTTACATATGAGAGCTCCAAGCCCAATACAACACTTGATTTTCTGGTTTTATATATGTATTTTTATTTATTTATTTTTGAGGCAGGTTTTCATCCTGTTGCCCATGCTGGAGTGCAGTGGCACAATCATAGCTCACTGCAGCTTTGGCCTTCTGGGCTCAAGCAATCCTCCTACCTCAGTCTCCCAAGTAGCTGGGACTACAGGTGCACCCCACCACAACTGGCTAATTTTTGAATTATCTGTAGAGACAGGGTTTCACCATGTTGTCCAGGCTGATCTCAAACTCCTGGGCTCAAGCAATCCACCCACCTCAGGCTCCCAAAGTGCTGGGATTACAGGCCGGAGCCATTGTGCCCAGCCCTTGTTATTCTTTCAGTATCCATGTCCACAGAGACTGCTTCTCCCAATAACACATGCCATTTGATCTTCAGCTGGTACATGTAGAACCTCAAAGAACCTGACTCTCCAGCACTCATACCTCGGCCCTTCCACTTAAGTGCACTCACGTCTGTTTGGGCTGGACCTCTGCCGTGGTCCTGTCACCGCTGAGGTGTCCTCAGGTCAGAAATGCAAACAGGCTCGGCCGGGCGCGGTAGCTCACGGCTGTAATCCCAGCACTTTGGGAGGCCGAGGCAGGCAAATCACCTGAGGTCAGGAGTTTAAGACCAGCCTAGCCAACATGGCGAAACCCCGTCTCTATTAAAAATACAAAAATTAGCTGGGCATGGTGGTGGGCACCTGTAATCCCAGCTACTCAGGAGGCTGAGGCAGGAGAATTGCTTGAACCCAGGAAGCAGAGGTTGTGGTGAGCTGAGGTCGCGCCACTGAACTCCAGCCTGGGCATTCAAAAAAAAAGAAAGAAATGCAAACAGGCTTCATGTGATACAACTCTGAATAAATACAATGGGGCCTTTGGGATGGTGGGATTACTGCACCTATAAGAGAGGCCCCAGAGAGCTTGCTCTCTCTCTCACTCTCTTTTTTTTTTTTTTTCCTTTTTTGAGACAGAGTCTTGCTCTGTTGCCCAGGCTGGAGTGCAGTGGTGTAATCTCAGCTCACTGCAACCTCCACCTCCTGGGTTCAAGCAATTCTCGTGCCTCAGCCTCCCTAGTAGCTAGGATTACAGGCGCCCACCACCACGGCCAGCTAATTTTTGTATTTTTAGTAGAGATGGGGTTTCACTATGTTGGCCAGGCTGGTCTCCAGCTCCTGACCTCAGGTGATCTGCCCGAGTTTGTTCTCGCTCGCTCTCTCTCTGCCATGTGAGGGCCGTGATGAGGCAGCCATCTAGAGGCCAGGAAGACAGCCCTCACCAGAACCTGACCGTGGTGGCCGCTTGATCTTGGGCTTCTGTCCTTATGAACCGAGAAACTAAATCTCTGTTGTTGAAGCCACCCAGTCTATATTTTGATCTAAGACACAGCGACGTTTCTGCCAGGTTGGAAGGATGAGAGTTAGCCATGTGAAGAGACGGAGGAAGGTTGGTCCAAAGAGAAGGAACAGCATGTACAAAGGCCCTGTAGCGGGAAAGAGCCCGATGAGCTGCAAGAATGGTCAGAAATCACATGTGACGACAGTGCAGCGAGCCAGAAAGGAGGCAACAGGAGAGGCGGCAGCGGAAATCTGCAGGAGTCAAATCACACGGGGCCTTTGGGCTACGGCAAGAAGTTTGCGTTTACTCTGAGTGTAACAGGAAGCCATTGAAGACTAAACGGGGAAGTGATGTGGTTCATTTATGTAAGTTTCTTAAAAGATCATGCTGACTACTGTGTGGAGTCTAGACGGAGCACAGGGCAGGAGGGGGCAAGAGACCCAACTTCCTAGAAAAAGAAATGGTTTATGGCTCCATTTCCCAAAACTCTACTGTTGTTCTCTAACTCTTTTTTCTATTACAAAAGGTTATGGATATGAAGTTGGGCCTTTCCCTTACACCATATACAAAAATTAACTCAAAATGGATCAAAGATGTAAGAGCTAAAACCATAAAACTCCTAGAAGAAAATATAGGGGGAAAGCTTCATGACACCAGATTTGGCAACGATTTCTTGTGTTTGTTTGTTTTCCTTTCTTTCTTTTTTTCCTCTTTTTTAAGTTTCTTTTTAGATTTGGCAATGATTTCTTGGATATGACACCAAAAGCCCAGGCAACAACAACAACAACAACTACATTAAGTTGGACTATATCAAATTTTCTTTTTTTTTTTTTGAGATGGAGTCTCACTCTGTTGCTCAGGCTGGAGTGCAGTGGCGCAATCTCGGCTCACCGCAACCTCCACCTCCCGGGTTCAAGCGATTCTCCTGAGTAGCTGGGACTACAGGCCCATGCCACCATGCCCAGCTAATTTTTTTTCTTTTTTTTTTTTTGAGACAGAGTCTCACTCTGTCTCCCAGGCTGGAGTGCAATGGTGCGATCTCGGCTGACTGCAACCTCCACCTCCTAGGTTCAAACAATTCTCCTGCCTCAGCCTCCCAAGCACCTGTGATTATAGACACCTGCCACCACGCCTGGTTAATTTTTTTTGTATTTTTAGTAGAGACAGGTTTTCACCATGTTCGCCAGGCTAGTCTCGAACTCCTGACCTCAAGTGATCTGCCCACCTCAGCCTCCCAAAAAGCTAGGATTACAGGCGCGAGCCACCATGCCCAGCCCCAGCTAATTTTTGTATTTTTAGTAGAGATGGGGTTTCACAATATTGGTCAGACTGGTCTCGAACTCTTGACCTCGTGATTTGCCCACCTTGGCCTCCGAAAGTGCTGTGATTACAGGCATGAGCCACCACGCTGGGCCGACTATATCAAATTTAAAACTTTTGTGCCTCAAATGACACTATGATCCCAGGACTTTGGGAGGCCAAGGCAGGTGGGTCACCTGAGGTCAGGAGTTCGAGACCAGCCTGTCCAACATGCTGAAACCCCATCTCTACAAAAAAATACAAAAATTAGCCAAGAGTGGTAGTGCACACCTGTAATCCCAGATACTCAGGAGAATGAGGCACAAGATTCACTTGAAACTGGGAGGCAGATGCTGCAGTGAGCCATTATTGCACCACTAAACTCCAGCGTGAACGACAAAGTGAGACTCTGTCTTGAATATTTCCCTAAAAAAGATATACAAATGGCCAAGAAGTCCATGAAAAGATGCTCAACGTCACTATCATTAGGGAAATGCAAATCAAAACCACAATGAGATACCACTTCACACCTATTAAGATAACGAACGACAAAAAAACAAACAAAAATAGAAACCAACTATTGGCAAGGATTTGAAGAAATGGGAACTCTTGTGTACTGTTGGTGGAAACGTAAAATGGTACAGCCACTGTGGAAAACAAAATTGTAATTCCTCACAAATTTGAAAATAGAATTGCCTTATGATCAATCCAATTCCTCTTCTGGTAAAAGAATTAAAAGCAGGGTTTTGAAGAGCTGTGTGTATACCCATGTTCACAGCAGTATTCTTCATAATAGCCAAAAGGTGAAAGCAACCCATATATCCACTGACAGATGGAGAAACAAAATGTGGTACAGACATACAATGGAATATTATTCAGCCTTAAAAAAGAAGGAAATGTTTAGCTTGGGCAACATGGCAAAGTCAGTCTCTACAAAAAATACAAAAATTAGCCGGGCGTGGTGGTGCACGCCTGTAGTCCCAGCTACTCAGGAGGCTGAGGTGGGATGACTGCTTGACCCCGGAAGTTAAGGTTGCAGTGAGCCGAGATCACACCACTGCACTCAAGCACGGCAACATGGGCGACAGAGCAAGACCCTGTCTCAAAAAAAAAAAAAAAAGAAGGAAATTCTGATACCTGCTACAACACGGATGAACCTTGAGGATATTGTGCTAAGGAAAATTAGCCAGTCAAAAAAGACAAACACTGAATGATTCCACTTACATGAGGCACCTAGAGTAGTCGGATTCATAGAGGCAGAAGCCCTGGGGTTACAAGGGGCTGGGGCAAGGGGAGGATGGGCAGTTACTGTTTAGAGGGTATGGAGATTCAGTTTGGGAAGACGAAAAAGTTCTGGAGATGAATGGTTGTGATGGCTGCATAACAGTGTGAATATACTTAATACCACCGAACTACACCCTTAAGAATGGTTACAATGGTATTTTTTATGTTGTGTATATTTTATCACAATGAAAAAAGCGGGTAATGAAGAGCTATTGCTGTGTTTATTTTCTAAGCTTGGGAGTGGGGTGAGGGGGCCCTTTCGAGCCATTCAGATCTTGGCTCCTCATCATACATAGCTCAGTGGTCTTGAGCAAATCACGTCACCTTTCTGAACCTGCTTCTTTGTTGGTAATTTCAGTGTAATGATGCTTTCCAGGAGTCATACGTGTGAAAGTGGGCAGCTTACAGGCCAGTGTGCAGCCGAAAATTGCAGCCCTTTTGGTACTCCCCAACCTGGTATTTTTTTCCTTCTTTTTTTTTTTTCCAAGTAGCTAGGACTACAGGTGCGTGCCATCACACCAAACTAATTTTTTTTTTAAACTTCATACCATTTTTAAATGATATATTACATAGAGAAAAAAAATCTAAATGTATATACAGGTATTGGTATTGTTAGTGATTTTTTTTGGACTAGAAGAATTTTATTAATTTTTTTTGCACACAAAACAATAAACATTTTCCAAAAATACATACAAACAAAAAGATGCATATCAAACATATTAGGAAGGTTGCACATGGGAAGACGGAGACAAACTAATTTAAAAAAAATTTTTTTTTAGAGATGGGATCTTGCTATGTTGTCCAGGCTGGTCTCAAACTCCTGGACTCAAGTGATCTCCACTTCAGCCTCCCAAAATGTTGGGATTACAAGCATAAGCCACTACACCTGGCCTGCTTTTTTATTTTAGGGTTTAATCATCACCCTTTGGATCCAATCAGGGGGTAGGGACTGGAAAGCTCTGGCTGAACCTCTGTTGACCCTGAGATACCTTTGGGAAACCGTTTGCTTTCTTTCCGATTCCAAATCCACAAAGCTTCCTTAGCACCAAGCACTGAGTGGCTATGCATGTTCCTTTCGGAGCACTACACTCCTCTGTTACATAAGCCCCCACTGCAGGAGGATCATCACCACCTCTATTAATTTTCTTTCAGTTTGATGGAGACTGGTTGTACCCTGCACAGCCAGGCCACATTCGATCCACACTCGTTCCTGGACTTCTGGAAAGCTGGGCTTCTCAACTGAATACCCAAGTGCCGACTGACAAGTGAGCTCCTGGCAAGAATGTTCTCCCCAGGCAAAGCCAGAGCAGCGGGTCAGAGTGGCCGACGTCTAAATGCCCGATGCCCAGGCCGGGTGCAGTGGCTCATGCCTGTGGTCTCAGCATTTTGGGATGCCAAGGCAGGTGAATCGCTTGAGCTCAGGAGTTGGAGACCAGCTGGGGCAACATGGCGAACCCCCTCTCTACTAAAAATACAAAAGTTAGCTGGGCGTGGTGGCGCATGCCTATAGTCCCAGCTACCCCGGAGGCTGAGGTGGGAGGATTGCTTGAGTCTGGGGGGTTGAGGCTGCAGTGAGCCATGATCGTGCCACTGCACTCCAGCTTGGGTGACAGAGCGAGACCCTGTCTTAAAATAAAAATAAAAATAAGGCCGGTGCAATGACTCATGCCTATAATCCCAGCACTTTGGGAGGCTGAAGTGGGTGAATCACTTGAGGCCAGGAGTTCAAGACCAGCCTGGCCAACATAATGAAAGCCCATCTCTACTAAAAATACAAAAAAAAAAAAAATTAGCCAGGTGTGGTGGTACATGCCTGTAGTCCCAGCTACTCGGGAGGGTGAGGCAGGAGAATCGCTTGAACCCGGGAGGCGGAGGCTGCAGTGAGCTGAGATCGCGCCACTGCACTCCAGCCTGGGCGACAGAGCGAGACTCTGTCTCAAAAATAATAATAATAATAATAAATAAATAAAATAAAAATAAATAAATAAATGCCCAGTGCCCAGAAGATCAATACATTCCCTCCTTTGTTCAAGGTGTCAGTGGGAGAGGACCAACAGCTTTGGGTGAGTTGTTTCCTTAAAGCGATATTCTCTTATGCGCCAAGCACTATGCCACAAGCAGTGAATGCAGGATTTCATCTCAGCATCACTCTACAAATGAGCTAAGTTAGATGTTCACCCAAAACACACAGCTAAGAAGTGGCGGTGACAGGACTCAAGTGCAGATCTGTCTGGTTTCCAGAGCCTAAGGTCATAACCACTTGGGTCTGGGTCTGCTTTCCCCCAGCCTCCTTGCCACTTGCACCTGTGGAACCTCGGCCATGGTGAGGGGCTGGGCTGGGCTGAGGATGGGCCCACTCCGTAGCATTCATCTGCTTCTCACACATTCCCCAACCCGGCTATGGTTTAAGGATTTGGAGACAATGTGCTCACAGCCCAGGCGGGGTCAGGGAGAGACAGACTTATAAACATCTGAACAATGTCACAGGCACAAATATGGGGCCCAGTGGAGCAAGGAGGACAGGTCAATTCAGAACAAAATGTACACCTCTGGTCCCAAGGGGGCGGCAGCCAGTATTCACGGATAACTGTGTGCTAGGTCCTTCCCAGGTGTGGTTTATGTGCTTCTTACGCCTGTGTTTGGTTTTGTTTTTTAAAGATAATCAACATTTGTTGGACACTTACTATATTCCAGTCACTGGGATAAGCATTTTACTTTCTTTATTTTTATTTTTTATTTTTTTGAGACAGAGTCTCGTTCTGTCTCCCAGGCTGGAGTGCAGTGGTGTGATCTCAGCTCACTGTAACCTCCGTCTCCTGGTTCAAGCAATTCTCCTGCCTCAGCCTCCAGAGTAGCTGGGATTACCGCTGCCCACCACTATGCCCAGCTAATTTTCGTATTTTTAGTGGAGCCGGGATTTCACCGTGTTGGCCAGGCTGGTCTTGAACTCCTGACCTCAAGCGATCCGCCCACCTTGGCCTCCCAAAGTGCTGGGATTACAGGCATGAGCCGCCGCGCCTGGCCCCGTATTTTACATTATTTAATCCTCACTACAGCGCAGACAGTGTTTATTATTCCCAATTTACAGACAGTGGGACTTGCCCCAGGCTGCAGAGTGAGAAATAGGCTGAGCAGAGAGTCAAACCCAGGGCTTTTCCCCGAAATCCCAGTGCCTTCTTCTTGGCTTCAGTTTTAGCTTCTCTCCTGTGGACCGAAAGTACTCTATGTATCCTTCACATACTCTTTTTGCCAGGTAGTGGCTCATGCCTGTAGTCCCAGCTACTCGGGAGGCTGAGGTGGGAGGATCACCTGAGTGCAGGAAGTAGAGGCTGCAGTAAGCTATGATTACGCCACCGCACTCCAGCTTGAGGGACACAGCGAGACTCTATCTCATATATATATAAGCTCCCAGAGGGCAGGGATCACGTCTGTCTTGGCTATCACGAAGAGCCTAGAACCTACAGCAGTACCCAGCACAAAGCAGGTACTCAAAACACATTTGCGAAATGAATAAATGTTCATGTGTCTGTCTTCCGCACTAGACTGAGACATCCCTCAGGCAGGAACTGTGTCCCCTTCACACTGTCTCCCAGCACCCAGCACAGGGCCAGGCTCCGGGAGACACAGCGCTTACTGGAGGAACCTTGAGTGCAGGTGTCAGGGGGCCCTGATCCTCAGTAATGAGCCACAGACCAAAGAGATCGAATCAAGGCATCTCTCTTCTTCATCCTCCCTTCCCCTTGCACTGTCTCCTTTCATCCTTCTTCCCTCCCTCCCTTCCTACCTACCTTCTCCCATGCTCACCCTGGACCAGCCCAGGTGCCCTGAAGGATGCCTGGGCCTGACTCTGTTTGCCCTGAAGTCTGAAGTGACTCAGCTCTGCTGGTCGTTGGGGAAATTTGTCGCTAATTTGTCGTTAACTAAACTGAGGGTTTTTCTTTCCCACTGATGCACAACAGCCCATGAATTCAAAGTGGGAGCAAGAGACCTAAAATCAAAAACAGTAACAACAACAGCAACAAGGTGAGAACATCTACACCCAGTCCCACCGACCCTGTGGTACCTCAGGAGCCAAACTGAACGAACGGCTCCAGCCTAGACCAAAGCTCATTTGGTCTCCAGTCAAATCCAGTGTGGGCTGCTGGAGTATTTAGAATTAATTTTATTCCCAAATGCTGTCTGAGCTCTCAGAAATAACAGCTGCTCACTACAAATGCAAAATCATTTGCAGTCATAATCAAGTTGAGGCTCTCGAGCCCATCTTGGATCATCGAGGGGGACCCTAACTCCAGCCACAAGTGTCCTTGTAAGAGACACACAGGGAGGAGAGGAGAGGGCCGTGTGAAGAGGGCAGCAGAAATTAGACGATGCAGCTGCAGACTAAGAAGAGCCCGGAGCCACCAGAAACGGGAAGAAGCGAGAAAAGATTCTCCCCAAGAGGCTTCAGAGAGAGCGCAGCCCTGCTGTCACCTTGATTTTGGATTTCTGGCCTCCAGAACTCTAAGAGAATACATTTCTGTTTTAAGCCATCAAGTCCGCAGTAATTTATTTTGGCAGCCCCAGGGAACTAATCCGATAAAAGTATGCGTCGTCTCAGCTACTGGGGAGGCTGGGGCAGGAGGATCACTTGAGCCCGGGAGTTCAAGGCAGCAGTGTGCCACAATGGCGCCTGCGAATAGCCACTGCACTTCAGCCTGCGCGACACAGCTTTAGATGCCATCTCTTACGACAACCAAAAAAAGGGCAGCCCAAGGAGAGGCATGGACTTTGACACTGGACACACCGACTGAAGCCCTAGCTCTGTCCCTAACTAACTGCGTTGATCTTGGGTGAGCCTCAGTTTACACCTCTGTGAACTGGTTAGATCTTTCCTGCCTCGTGAGGGTGTGGGGAATATAAAATGAGGTAATGCCTGCTATGTGCCCTAGCACTCTGCCTGGTGCACCCATATCATAGTGGCTTCTCTTCTTGCTCAAGTGAACAAGACGGATCCAAAATGTACCTCTGAGGCTGCCCCTGGAGTCCCAGGGCCCCTGACTTCTCTGCTGGCCCTTGGTAACCTGCCACCATGGAGGTGAGACACAGAGCCCTGCGTTGGAACTTCAGCGCTGGAAGAGGCTCTGATCTGTAACAATGAGTTCAAACCTCCCCTCCCACTTTACAGATGGGGAAACTGAGGCCTGGAAAGGGGAAAACAGTTGTGCAAGGTCACTCAGAAAATCGGTTCTGCTGACTTCTGGGAAACCAAGTTCCTTCTGCTTCTTCAAGATGACCTAGGAACTAAGTCTCAGATAAGGTTCAAGGTGGTTGAGGCCAAAGGAGAAGGAGAATCCGGTCCAAGACTTCAGAATTTCTGACAAGGCCCCGGCTCTTAGCAGATGTCTACATTCTAGGTCCCTGTGTCTAGTGATTAACCAGCGTAGGGTAGGTCCATGAATGGAACCATCTCAGTCACCGTCATCATTTCACCACCACCTCCATCTCAGCAGCTAGGTGGACTCAGTGCTTACATAACTGACACATTCTATTGAATGCTACTATGACATTTACAGAGATCATCTCATTTAATCACTCCAAAAACCCTATGAAATTGCTGCCATCCTCAGCGTACAGAGGAGGAAAGTAAGCCTTGGGAGGGTATACTGAATTCAATAGTGTGCCCCAAAATCCATGTTCACCAGGAACCTCGGAATGTGACACTATTTGGAAATAGGGACTTCGCAGACGTAATTAGTTAAGATGAGGTCATACTGGATTAGGATGGGTCCTTATAAATGACTGGTGTCCTCACAAGAAGAGAGAGTTGGGTGTGATGGCTCACACCTGTAATCCCACTTTGGAAGGCTGAGGTAGGAAGATCACTTGAGTCCAGGAGTTCAAGACCAGCCTGGGCAATACGGTGAGACTCTCCATAAAACAGGGGTCCTGAACCCTGTTTTTTGGGGGTTTGTTTTTTGTTTTGTTTTGTTTTTTTGAGATGGAGTCTCGCTCTGTCACCAGGCTGGAGTACAGTGGCACGATCTTGGCTCACTGCAACCTCCGCCTCCCGGGTTCAAGCAATTCTCTTGCCTCAGCCTCCCGAGTAGCTAGGACCACAGGTGTATGCCACCACGCCCAGCTAATTTTTGTATTTTTAGTAGAGACAGGGTTTCACGATGTTAACCAGGCTGGTCTCGATCTCCTGACCTCGTGATCTGCCTGCCTCGGCCTCCCAAAGTGCTGGGATTGCAGGTGTGAGCCACCACACCTGGTCCCCAACCTTGTTTTATAGGAACCAGCCCACACAGCAGGAGGTGAGCAGTGGGGAAGCGAAGCTTCATCTGTATGTATAGCCACTCCCTATTGCTCGCGTTGCCACCTGAGCTCCGCCTCCTGTCAGATCAGTCAGATCAGCAGTGGCATTAGATTCTCATAGACGCGTGAACCCTGTTGTGAACTACGTATGCAAGGCATCTAGGTTGCAAGCTCCTTATGAGAATCTAGTGCCTGATGATCTGTCACTGTCTCTCATCACCCCTAGACGGGACCATCTAGTTGCAGGAAAACAAGCTCAGGAGCCCCACTGATTCTACCTTACAGTGAGTTGTGCAATTATTTCATTATATATTATGATGTAATACTAACAGAAAGAAAGTGCACAATAACGTAACGAGCTTGAATCATCCTGAAACTAACCCCGTTCCCCCACCCCACCCCCATCCATGGAAAACTTGTTTTCCACGAAATTGGTCCCTGATGCCAAAAAGGTTCGGGACTGCTGCCATAAAAGATAGCCGGGCATGGTGGCACACACCGGTCCCAGCTACTTGGGATTGCTTGAGCCCAGGAAGTCATGAGCTGTGTTCATGCCACTGCACTCCAGCCTGGACAACAGAGAGAGGCCCTGTTTCAAACAAAGGACACAAGACACAGAGACACACATGGCCATGTGAAAACAGGAAAAAGTTAGAGTGAGGTAGCTGGAATGCCAAGGATTGCCAGCAACCACCGAAGCCGGGCCAGCAGTGTTCGTTCTTCCATGGAGCCCTCAGAGGCAGCACAGCCCGGCCAACACCTTGACTTCAGACTTCGAGCCTCCTGAACTGTGAAATGTCTATTTTTTTTTTTTTTGAGATGGAATCTCGCTCTGTCACCCAGGCTAGAGTGCAGTGGCACGATCTCGGCTCACTGCAACCTCTTCCGGGTTCAAGCGATTCTTCTGCCTCAGCCTCCTGAGTAGCTGGGACTATAGGTGCACGCCACCACGCCCGGCTAATTTTTGTATTTTTAGGGGAGACGGGGTATCACCATATTGGCCAGGCTGGTCTTAAACTCCTGACCTTGTGATCTACCCGCCTTGGCCTCCCAAAGTGCTGGGATTACAGACATGAGCCACCGCGCCCGGCTGAAATGTCTAATGTTTTAAGTCACCCAGTTTATGGCAATTTGCTACGGCAGCCCTAGGGAACTAACACGAAGGGGCTAACCATCTCACCAGGCATGGCCTAAACACAGAAGCAATGTCTGTTAAAATTGCTCCACACCCCAGCTCTCAAAACGGAAGGCCTTTTTGCCATCAAGAATATAGAATGTTAGCCCAGAAGGAGAGATGTCCGGGTAGGGCGTTTACGAGCACTCACTACGTGCCAGTCTCCCTCCTAGTGGCAGCCACGTGCTCTGTAACCCCCTGAATCCACACAACTGCCACAGGAGGTGAGCGCTGCTCTCCCCATCTTACAGGTGGGGAATGTTGAGGCTCAGAGGGATGAAGTAACTCACCCAGAAGCCCACAGCTGCGGGTGGCAGGGCCTAGGGTGGGCCTCAGGTTCCTTGGACTCCAGAACCCGCACTCCTAACCACCACCCAATCTTCTCCCTGCAGGTCAAGTTCATTCCCTTGATTTTACAAACGAGGAAGGCAAGGCACATCTACAACAGTGATCACAAAGGCTCTGCCCACTGCAGGGGAACAAACAGCTTCAATGAAGCTACTGCCAGTCAGCCGAGGTCCAGCTGGGGCTCCCTCTATTTGCAGACAAAGGGTGGTTGCCCTCCATGACTGGCAAAACAAGCCCAGCTGGGCAGCAAGAGCTGCAGGCTGCATCCCTGCCCACCACTTAACGAGAGTGGCAAGTGGCCAGAAATTAATTAGCTGTCTCAGTTTTGGCACAGCCTGAGGAAGGAGAGTGGTTAATTACAATGAAGCCCAGAGAGCATGTCATAGGAGAAGATTAAAGGCTGGAACAGAGAAATCCAGGCCCCAGAGTTGAACGTGAGCGGGCAGGCCAGCCGGGTCACACTCAACAAGAAGCAGGACAGATGCCTCGTTCAGCTCAGTTCAAGAACAACACACTCATGGCAGCCAGGAAAGAGCAGCTCCTCCCCACCACCCTGGCTCTGCTTCTGGCTTAGGGGTGGCTGGACCAGGGATGGGGCAGCAGGCACAATGGGGGCCCAAGAAAGCAAACTCCCACAAGGATGTGGCATATCAGACCATGGACCCCTGGAAACAGGATACGTCCTTTGTACAAACACCTAGTGACATGCTGAGTGTCGGACCCTCTGCTGGGGCTCCAGCTATGAACAAAGGATATACTCCCTCTACCCAGCACCCACTCATGGTGGGGAGAGCAGAACAGGGGAGCAAACAGGTGTCTGAAATAGTGCATATCCCTATTCCAATGGCGGGGGACACACAGGACACGGTGGGAACACAGAGGAGGGTTACCTGTTGGCTGGAAGGGTGGTGGGGAGTAATCAGAGAAGGCTCCCTGGAGGAAAGACTTTCTAAGCTGAACAGTAAGGGGTTTCTCTGAAGGAGACGGCAGCCTGAGGTTCCTGCACATCTTACTGCCCTCTTGTCTCGTGGTTGGGGATTTTTATTATAGATCCCAATAACTCTACAGACCTAATCTCGTTAACAAAGTGCCATCTGTATATTGAAGAAGTACCTGGATGGGCACAGTGGCTCACACCTGTAATCCCAGCACCTTGGGAGTCCGAGGTGGGAGGATCACTTGAGCTCAAGAGTTCGAGACCAGCCTGGGCAACGTGGGGAGACCCTGTCTTTATCAAAAATTTAAAAATTACCCAGCATAGTGGCACACACCTGTAGTCCCAGCTACTCGGGAGGCTGAGGTGGGAGAATCATTTGATCCCAGGAGGTGGAGGTTGCAGTGAGCCGAGATTGAGCTACTACAGTCCAGCCTGGATGACAGAACAAGAGTCTATCTCAAAAAAATGAAGGAAGGAAGGAAGGAAGGCAGGAAGGAAGGAAGGAAGGAAAGAAGGAAGGAAAGGAAGGAGGGAGGGAGGGAGGGAAGGAAAGGAAGGAGGGAGGGAGGGAAGGAGGGAAGGAAAGGAAGGAGGGAGGGAGGGAGGGAAGGAAGGAAGGAAGGAAGGAAGGAAAGGAAGGAGGGAGGGAGGGAGGGAAGGAGGGAAGGAAAGGAAGGAGGGAGGGAGGGAGGGAAGGAAGGAAGGAAGGAAGGAAGGAAGGAAAGGAAGGAGGGAGGGAGGGAGGGAAGGAAGGAAGGAAGGAAAGGAAGGAGGGAGGGAGGGAGGGAGGGAAGGAAGGAAGGAAGGAAGGAAGGAAGGAAGGAAGGAAGGAAAGGAAGGAGGGAGGGAGGGAGGGAGGGAGGGAGGGAGGGAAGGAAGGAAGGAAAGGAAGGAGGGAGGGAGGAGGAGGGAAGGAAGGAAGGAGGGAGGGAGGGAGGGAGGGAAGGAAAGGAAGGAGGGAGGGAGGGAGGGAGGGAAGGAAAGGAAGGAGGGAGGGAGGGAGGGAGGGAAGGAAAGGAAGGAGGGAGGGAGGGAGGGAGGGAGGGAAGGAAAGGAAGGAGGGAGGGAGGGAGGGAGGAAGGAAGGAAGGAAGGAGGAGGGAGGGAGGGAGGGAGGAAGGAAGGAAGGAAGGAAGGAGGAGGGAGGGAGGGAGGGAGGAGGGAAGGAAGGAAGGAAGGAAGGAGGGGGGGGAGGGGGGAGGGAGGGAGGAAGGAAGGAAGGAAGGAGGAGGGAGGGAGGAGGGAGGGAAGGAAGGAGGGAGGGAGGGAAGGAGGGAGGGAAGGAAGGGAAGGAAGGAAAGGAAGGAGGGAGGGAGGGAGGGAGGGAGGGAGGGAGGGAAGGAAGGAAGGAAGGAAGGAGGGAGGGAGGGAGGGAGGGAGACTTAGTGATGCCTCCTTAGGGTGAGGGACTAAGCTATGAAACAGGATTGAGGATGAATGTGACACAGTTCCTGCCCTCCAGGAGGAACTGGTAAAAGGGAATGCAAGCATAGAAACAAGCAGCAGCACTGTCATGGGGACACACTGGTTCAAGGCCGGGCATGGTGACTCACACCTGTAATCCCAGCACTTTGGGAGGCCGAGTTGGGCGGATCACCTGAGGTCAGGAGTTTGATACCAAACTGGCCAACATGGTGAAACCCTGTCTCTACTAAAAATACAAAAATTAGCCAGGCATGGTGGAGTGCGCCTGTAATCCCAGCTACTCTGGAGGCTGAGGCAGGAGAATCGCTTGAACCCAGGAGGCAGAGGTTGCAGTGAGCCAAGATCACACCACTGCGCTCCAGCCTGGGTGACAAAAAAACAGAACACTGGTTTGTGACCACCTCCTTTTGTGTGTGTCTTCCCTCTCTCTAGGTGACAGGCACTGGATGAAGGCACTGTGATTTATATCATTGCATTTAATCCTCATAGCCAAACGCAGTAAGCACTACCACGGCGTTTGGTAGATGAGGGGACTGAGGATCAGAGAGTCAGGGAAACTTGCCCAGCGAAACACAGCTGACAGGTTGTAGCACCAGGACTCAAGCCGAGGTCTGTCTGGCCCCGTGATGGTTAGTCTGATGTGTCGACTCGGCTAGACTATTGTACTTGGCTATTTTATCAGACACTAATCGAGGCATTGCTGTGAAAGGATTTTGTAGCTGTGGTTAGCATCTGCAATCAGTTGACTTTAAGGAGATTATCCTTGATCATCTGGGTTGGCCTTTTCCAATCAGTTCAAAGGCCTTATGAACAAAATCGATTTCCCAGAAGAAACTCCACCTGTAGCATCAGCTCCTACCTGAGTTTTCCACCTACCACTTTCAGACTTGCCCAGCCAGACCCCACAACAGTATCAGCCAACTCCCTGAAATATATCCTACTGGTGCTTTTTCTCTGATAGGATCACGCCTGATACAGACCCAAAGCCCGCTCCCTAGGCCAAGGCTGGTGCCACAGAGCCACGCAGTCTCCTGAGCTGGAAAAGGGCAGTGACACCCACCACCACATGGGGGGCTTTGCTGTCAGACACTTACTAACCAGGTGCCCTTGGGCAAAAGGCTTTCATCTCTGAGCCTCAGCTTCTTCACCTGTAAAATGGGCACATTACCTTGTTCCTACCTCATAAGAGTGCTGTGAAGACTCAGTGAGATTTTGCATGCAAGGCCTCCTGTAGAGAGCCTTCTGATCTTGTCAAACACAGGCTCATTTTTGCCACAGCTGTAATTTCTCGGTTCTTCATGATTTTGAGTCCTCACCATCTGCCAACTTAATGTTTCAGTCCCACAATTCCACGGAAATAATGTCCACAAGTTTATTATTCTTAGTGACAGTGATGTAGATGTTACAGTTTCCCCCTAACCCGTCCCCACCCAGCTCCCCAACAAAGAAATACCCTTTGAGGACAATGGGCTGGGGAGCCCCTGTGCAGAGCATCACACACGTTCTCTCATATGAATCACACCCACCCCAGGAAGTGGGTCTCAGTATATCCCCATTTTGTTTACAGAAGAAACTGTGACCCAAAAGATGAAAGGCGTTCATCCAGGAGTGTACAATGAACAGAACTGAGATCCAAAGCCAGGCATTCCGAAAAGCCCAGGCAGACTCCAGGCCTTTGGCCATGCTGTATGTTACTTTTTTTTTTTTTTGAGACAGAGTCTCACTCTGCCACCCAGGCTAGAGTGCAGTGGCACAATCACAGCTCACTGCAGCCTCCACCTCCCGGGCTCAAACAATTCTCCCACCTCAGTCTCCCAAGTAGTTGGGACTACAGGTGCGTGCCACCATTCCAGGCTAATTTTGTATTTCTTGTAGAGATGGGGTCTCCCTGTGCTGCCCAGGTTGGTCTTGAACTCCTGGGCTCAAGCGATTCTCCCACCTCGGCCTCCCAAAGCAGGCCCCCCGCAGACTTGATTACAGGCAGGAACCACTGAGCCTGGCCTTTACTTCTCACGCCATCTGTCTGCCTGGGACCCAAAGGAGCTTCACTTTACTTTTGTTTATTAACAATGGATTATTTTAAAAATTATTTTAATGACATTACAAATAAGTCTGCTCTGCTCCACAGCCTCTCCCAATCCCTGGCTGTATCAAAAAGTCATTTTTCCATAGTGGAAATCAGAGGGTATCATAGGTTCAGCCTTTTTCATGGATGGACATTGCTTCATGGACACTTTGTACTTCTTTTTTTTTTTTTGAGACGGAGTCTCGCTCTGTCGCCCAGGCTGGAGTGCAGTGGCGCCATCTCGGCTCACTGCAAGCTCCACCTCCTGGGTTCACGCCATTCTTCTGCCTCAGCCTCTCCGAGTAGCTGGGACTACAGGCGCCCCCCACCACGCCCGGCTAATTTTTTTGGTATTTTTAGTAGAGACGGGGTTTCACCATGGTCTCGATCTCCTGACCTCATGATCCGCCCGCCTCGGCCTCCCAAAGTGCTGGGATTACAAGCGTGAGCCACCGCGCCCGGCCGACACTTTGTACTTCTGAGCTCTGAGAGTCAAGCGGCCTCAGTTCAAAGGCTGGCTCTGCCACTTCCTAACTGTGGCCCTGGGCAAGTGAATTATCATCTCTGAGCCCCAGTTTTCTCATCTGTCAAATGGAGAGAAACATGGTACCAACCTCATAGAGTTGGCTGAATTAAATGAGATAACCTATGTGCAATGCTTCACATAGAGCTTGGCACAAAGCTGGCCACCCTGTCAGCATCCAAGAAAGGTCAGCCAGGCATGGTGGCTCACGCCTGTAATCCCAGTACTTTGGGAGGCCAAGGCAGGAGGATCACTTGAGCCCAGGAGTTCAAGACCAGCCTAGGCAACACAGTGAGACCTCATCTCTACAAATAAAAAAATTAGCCAGGCATGGTGATGCCTGTGGTCCCAGCTACTCAGGAGGCTAAGGTGGGAGGATCACTTGAGCCTAGGCAGTTGAGCCTGCAGTGAGCCATGATCACTGAAAGAAAGAAAAAAGTCAGCAGTTCTATTTTTGGTGTTAACTCCGATGAAGTCAGTATGCTATGCTTCGCTGTTGAGCCCTCTTTTTTTTTTTTTTTTTTGAGACAGAGTCTCACTCTGTCACCCAGGCTGGAGTGCAGTGGCACAATCTCAGCTCACTGCAAACTCCACCTCCCAAGTTCAAGCGATTCTCCTGCCTCAGCCTCCTGAGTAGCTGAAACTACAGGCGCACACCACCATGCCCGGCTAATTTTTGTATTTTAATAGAGACAGTGTTTCACCATGTTGGCCAGGATGGTCTCCATCTCCTGACCTCGTGATCCACCCACCTCGGCCTCCCAAAGTGCTGGGCTTACAGGCCTGAGCCACCGCACCTGGCCGAGCCCTCTCTTATATGGGACAAAAAGGCCTAGGCAGGTGGAAGGAGTGTCTCGTGGCTAACCTCCGCCCCTCCCAGCAGGACAGCTCCATTGGCCCCCCTCAGGGAGGAATGGAAAATCACTAGATGTGGGATATTTCCCAGCACTGTGGGAGGATGAGTTTTTGTAACCAAGGGAAACAGATTATCTCCATCTGTCCTGCAGGGGCATCTGGTGGGGACGGCATCTGGTGGGGCCAGGAGAAGCAGCGTCTCGGCTCTGGCTTAATTCCCGCCCTGGTTCCCAGGTGCTGGGCAATGAGACAAAAGACCTCATTATCGCCAATGGCTTCCTGCTGTGGGCCAGGCCCTGCGCTAAAGCCATACAGTAACATCCCCCTTAACCTTTGCCCTTGCTGTTCCCTCTGCCTAAAACACTCTTCCTCCAAGCAACTCCTCTGCTCATTTGTCTCCTCTTCTTTGACCTCTCCATATGAGGGCATGCCTTGTTTAAGGCACTTTGTAGATACTGTGTTTTGTACAAATTGAAGGTTTGTGGCAACCCTGCTATGAGCAAGTTATTAGCACCATTTTTCCAACAGTGCTCACTTTGTATCTGTGTCATATTTTGGTAATTCTTGCAATATTTCAAACTTTTCATAATTATATCTCTTATGGTTATCTGTGATCCGTGTTTCTGTTGTTGTTTTTGACTGGGTCCTCACTCTGTTGCCCAGGCTGGAGTACAGTGGCACCATCATAGCCCACTGCAGCCTCGACCTTCCAGGCTCAAGCAATCCTTCCACCTCAGCCTCCCAAGTAGCTAGGACTACAGGCATGTCCCACCACACCTTGCTATTTTTTTTTTATTTTATTGTATAGACATGGAGTCTCATTATGCTGCCAGGGCTGGTTTCGAACTCCTGGGCTCAAGAGATTCTCTCACCTCAGCCTCCCAAAGTGCTGGGATTACAGGTATGACCACCATGCCCGGCCATCAGTGATCTTGGATGCCACCACTGTAATTGTTTTGGAGTGCCACAAACCACACACCTTTTATAAGAGGATGAACCTAATTGATACATGTGTATGTTCTGACTGCTCAACTGACCGGCCATTGCCCCATCTCTCTCCCTCTCCTCAGGCCTCTCTATTCCCTGAGACACAACAATATTGAAATTAGGCCAATTAATAACTCTACAATGGCCTAAGTGTTCAAGTGAAAGAGAGGGCCAGGTGCAGTGGCTCACACCTATAATTACAGCACTTTGGGAGGCTGAGCTGGAAGGATTGCTTGAGCTCAGGAGTTCAAGACCAGCCTGGAAAAAAAGTGAGTCCCCATCTCTACAAAAAATTAAAAAAATTAGCTGAGTATGGCGGCGCACACCTGTGGTTCCAGCTACTTGGGAGGTTGAGGAAAGAGGATCACTTGAACCCAGCCAGTTGAAGCCACAGTGAGGCATGATCGCATCACTGCACTCTGGCCTGGGTGACAGAGCGAGACCCTGTCTCAAAAGATAAAAAGAAAATGAAAGGGTCACATGTCTTGCACTTTAGATCAAAATCTAGAAGGCCAGGCACAGTGGCTCAAGCCTGTAATCCCAACACTTTGGGAGGCCGAGGCGGGTGGATCACTTGAGGTCGGGAGTTCGAGACCAGCCTGGCCAAACTGGTGAAATTCCATCTCTACTAAAAATACAAAAAATTAGCTGGTATAGTGGCAGGCACCTGTAATCCCAGCTACTCAGGAGGCTGAGGCAGGAGACTCACTTGAATCTGGGAGGTGGAGGTTGTGGTGAGCCAAGATCACGCCATTGCACTCCAGCCTGGGCAACAGAGCAAGACTCTGTCTTAAAAAAAAAAAAAAAAGAAACAAAACAAAATACACTTAACTGCTGATATGGAGAAGGTTTGAGTGGTCTGGATAGAAGATCAAGCCAGCCACAACATTTCCTTAAGCCAAAGCCTAATCCAGGGTAAGGCCCTAATTCTCTTTAATTCTAGGAAGGCTGAGAGAGGTGGGGAAACTGTAGAAGAAAAGTTTGAAGGTGGCAGAGGCTGGTCCATGAGGCTTTAAAGATCACTGATGAAGGCAGCTTCACTAAACAACAGATTCTCAAGAGAACAAAACAGCCTTCTATTGGAATAAGATATCATCTAGGACTCTCATTCCTAGAGAGAAGTCAGTGCCTGGTTACAAAGCTTCAAGGAGAGACTGATGCTCCCTCTCTCTCCTTTTTTTTTTTTTTTTTTGAGACAGAGTCTCACTCTGTTACCCAGGGTAGAGTGCAGTAGCATAATCTCGGCTCACTGCAACCTCCACCCCCTGGGTTCAGGTGATTCTCCTGCCTCAGCCTCCGAAGTAGCTGGGATTACAGGTGCACACCATCACACCTGGCAAATTTTTGTATTTTTAGTAGAAACAGGGTTTCACTATGTTGGTCAGGCTGGTCTCGAACTCCTGACCTCAGGTGATCCACCTGCCTCGGCCTCCCAAAGTGCTGGGATTACAGGCGTAAACCACCGCGCCTGGCTTTTTTTTTTTTTTTTTTTTTTTTTTTTTAAGAGACCAGGTTTCACTCTGTCACTCAGGCTGGAATGTAGTGGCACGATCATAGCTCAGTGCAGCTTCGAACTTCTGAGATCAAGCGACTCTCCCTCTTCGGCTTCCAAAGTGCTAGGATTACAGGTATGAGCCACCGCACCCAGCCAAGCTGACTCATTAGGGGCTAACGCAGCTGGTGACTTTAAATTGAAGCCGATGCTCTTTTACCATCCAAAAATCCTAGGGCCCTTAAGAATTATGCTAAATCTACTCTGCCTGTGCTCCATAAATGGTAAAACAAAGCCTGGATGACAGCACATCTGTTTACAGCACGGTTGATGGAGTATTTTAAGCTCACTGTTGAGACAAACTGCTCAGAAAAAAAGATTCCTTTCAAAATATTATTGCTTACTGACAGTGCACCTTGTCACCCAAGAGCTCTGATGGAGATGTACAAGGAGATTCAGTTGTTTTCATGCTTACTAACACAACATCCATTCTATAGCCCATGGATCAAGGAATAATTTTAACCTTTAAGTTTTATTATTTAAGAAATACATTTTGTAAGGCTACAGCTGTCACAGATACTGATTCCTGTCATGGATCTGGGCAAAGTAAACTGAAAGCTGGAAAGAATTCACCATTCTAGCTGCCATTAGGTACATTTGCGGCCAGGTGTGGTGGCTCACACCTGTAATCCCAGTACTTTGGGAGGCTGAGGTGGGAGGATCCCTTCAGGCCAGGAGCTGGAGACCAGCCTGGGCAACACAGAAACTCCGGCTCTACAAAAATAAAAATAAAAATAAATAATAAATAAATTAGCCAGACATGGTGGCACACACATGTAGTCCCAGCTACTTGGGAGACTGAGGCAAGAGGATCGTTTGAGCCCAGGAGTTTGAGGCTGCAGTGAGCTTTGATCACTGCACTCAGCTGGGGCAACAGACTAAGACTGTGTCTCTAGGGGAAAAAAAAAAGATATTAACAGGAGTTTGAAAGAAGTTGATTCCATCCCTCATGGATGACTTTGAGAGGTTCAAGGCTTCAGTGGAGGAAGTAACTGCAGAGGTAGTAGAAATAGCAAGAGAACTAGAATTAGAAGTGGGGCCTGAAGATGTGACTGAATTGCTGCTGCAATCTCATGAAAAAACTTTAATGGATGAGAAGTTGCTTCTTATAGATGAGCAAGAAAGTGGTTTCTTGAAGCCAGGCACAATGGCATGCCCCTGTACTACCAGCTACTCAGGAGACTGAAGCAAGACGATCACTTGGGCCCAGGAGTTTGGGGCTATAGTGAGCTATGATCGTGCCTGTGAGTAGCCACTGCACTCCAGCCTGGGCAACACAGTGAGACAAAAATCAAAAAGAAAGAAAGTGGTTTCTTCTGGTTTTGTTTTGTTTTTGAGACAGGGTCTTGCTCTGTCACCCAGGCTGGAGTGCAGTGGTGCAATCTCGGCTCACCCACAACCTCTGCCTCCCGGACTTCAGCAATCCTCCCACCTCAGCCTCCCTAGTAGCTGGGACTACAGGCGCACATCACCACGCCCAGCTAATTTTTGTATTTTTTTGTAGACACAAGGTTTTGCCATGTTGCCCAGGCTGGTCTCGAACTCCTGACCTCAAGGGATCCGCCCACCCTGGCCTCCCAAAGTGCTGGAATTACAGGCGTGAGCCACCGTGTCTGGCTGAAAGGGGTTTCTTGAGATGGAATTTACCCTGGTGGAGAAGATCTGTGAACTTTGTTGAAATGACAACAAAGGATTTAGAATATAACATTAATTTCATTGATAAAGCAGCAACAGGATTTGAGAGGACTGGCTCCAATTTTCAAACTTCTACTGTTGGTAAGATGCTATCGGCCAGGCGCAGTGGCTCACGCTTGTAATCCCAGCACTTTGGGAGGCCGAGGCGGGCGGATCACGAGGTCAGGAGATCGAGACCACGATGAAACCCCGTCTCTACTAAAAATACAAAAAATTAGCTGGGCGTGGTGGCGGGCGCCTGTAGTCCCAGCTACTCGGAGAGGCTGAGGCAGGAGAATGGCGTGAACCCGGGAGGCACAGCTTGCGGTGAGCCGAGATTGCGCCACTGCACTCCAGCCTGGGCGACAGAGCGAGATTCCGTCTAAAAAAAAAAAAAAAACAGATGCTATCAAACAGCATCGCATGCTACAGAGAAATCTTTCATGAAAGAAAGACTCAATTGATGCAGCAAACTTCACTGTTGCCTTGTTTTAAGAAATTGCCACAGCCACCCCAACCTTCAGCAACCACCACCCCCAACCAGCAGCCATCAATATTGAGGTAAGACCTTTCACCAGCAAAAAGATTACGATTTGCTGAAGGCTCAGATGATCATTAGCATTTTGTTAGCAATAAAAGTATTTTAAAATTGAAGTATGTATATTTTTCTTTAGACATAATACTATGACACACTTAATAGACTACAGTATGGTGTAAACAACTTTTTTTTTTTTTTTTTTGAGACAGGGTCTGGTTCTCTCACCCAGGCTGCACTGCAGTGGCGTGATCTCGGTTCACTGCAGGCTTGACCTCCCGGGCTCAAGCGATCCTCCCATCTCAACCTCCCGAGCAGCTGGGACTACAGGTGCATGTCACCACACCCGGCTAATTTTTGTATTTTTTTGTAGTGACAGGGTTCTGCCATGTTGCCCAGGCTGGGCTCTAACTCCTGAGCTCAAGCAATCTGCCCACCTCAGCCTCCCAAAGCGCTGGGATTACAAGCATGAGTCAGCACACCCAGCTGTAAACAACTTTTATATGCACTGGGAAACCAAAAAATGTGTGTGACTTGCTTTGAGGTATTTGCTTTATTGCAGTGGTCTGGAACCCAACCCGCGGTATCTCTGAGGTATGCCTGTACAACTGCAGCCCTGCCACCCTCTCACCCAATGCCTGTTTCGGTTGACTTCACTGCCTATAGCCTTGGCCTTACATCTATTTGTTTACTGACCATCTTTTCCCCACTAGACTGTCAGCTCCATGAGTGCAAGGACTGTGTCTTCATCACTGTTGCATCCCAAGTACCTAGAACTGTGCCTGGTACTTCAGGGGGGACAACCCAATGATGTAGAGTTTTTCTATCATCCCCATTTCACAGATGAGAAAACAGACAGCACGCTGAGTTCAACAGTGGACAGCCAGCAAGAAGCTGGATTTGAACCCTAGTACACCTGCCGCTGAAGCACAGGGCTGTCTCCCCTGCTGTTGGCCTTGCCCCAGGGAACCTGGAGTTCTTTAGGCCTATCATGTGTTATCAGTAGCCCCTAGGCCAGGCTGCCCTGTGTAAGAACCCACTTCTTGGGCTGGGTGCTGTGGCTCGCGCCTGTAATCCTGGCACTTTGGGAGGCTGAGGCAGGCGGATTACAAGGTCAGGAGTTCAAGACCAGCCTGACCAACATGATGAAACCCTGTCTCTACTGAAAATACAGAAATTAGCTGGATGTGGTGGTGCACACCTGTAATCCAAGCTACTCAGGAGGCTGAGGCAGGAGAATTGCTTGAACCTGGGAGGTGGAGGTTGCAGTGAGCCAAGATCATGCCACTGTACTCCAGCCTGGGCAACAGAGTGAGACTCTGTCTCAAAAAAAAAGGAACCTACTTCTTGTGTTCCCAAGTACTGCTATTTCCAGCCACTCCCTGCCTCTCTCTCACTTTGGAAAATCCCAATTGTGCAAAGAGACACAAGGAGAGGGAGCAAGGGAATACGAAAAGCAGTTCTAGTACAGCCTTGACCATGGACTCAAAAGACACAGAACTTTTCTAGGTCCCGGTTTCCTCATTTGTAAATCAGAGGGGCTGAACTTGACATACAAAGTGGCAGAGAACAAGGCAATGGTTAAGAGTGTGGGCTCTGGCCGGGTGCAGTGGCTCACGCCTGTGATCGCAGGACTTTGGGAGGTCGAGGTGGGCGGATCACTAGGTCAGGAGATCGAGATCATCCTGGCTAACACGGTGAAACCTCGTCTCTACTAAAAATACAAAAAAAATTAGCCGGGCGTGGTGGTGGGCACCTGTAGTCCCAGCTACTCGGGAGGCTGAGGCAGGAGAACGGTGTGAACCCGGGAGGCGGAGCTGGCAGTGAGCCGAGATCCCGCCACTGCACTCCAGCCTGGGCGACAGAGCGAGACTCTGTCTCAAAAAAAAAAAAACAAAAAAAAAGCGTGTGGGCTCTGGGCTCAGAACAACACTCTTCTGATTTCAAAATGATCCTGGGATTTTGGGCATGTTATATCCTTTCTCTGAGCCTCAAGTTTCCTTATGTATACAATGGGGGCAACACACTCACCTCTCATGAGGTCTGCAAAAATTAAATGGGATAATATATATACATCTCTAGGCAGGGTGCCTGGCACAAAATAGGTGGTCAAGAAAAAGAACCATCAGCCGGGCGCAGTGGCTCACGCCTGTAATCCCAGCACTTTGGGAGGCCGAGGCAGGCGGATCACAAGGTCAGGAGATCAAGACCATCCTGGCTAACACGGTGAAACCCCGTCTCTACGAAAAATACAAAAAAAAAAAAAAATTAGCCGGGCGTGGTGGCGGGCGCCTGTAGTCCCAGCTACTCAGGAGGCTGAGGCAGGAGAATGCCATGAACCCGGGAGGCAGAGCTGCAGTGAGCTGAGATCACGCCACTGCACTCCAGCCTGGGCAAGAGAGCCAGACTCTATCTCAAAAAAAAAAAAAAAAGAAAAAGAAAAAGAACCATCATCCATGAGTCACAGTTCTATGCCTTGGTGACAAGGTCATTTCTGCAGGGGAGGAAAATTCTACCTCTCCCTGTGTGGTGTTCTTTGAATGGGGCTTTTTCTTTTTTCTTTTTTTTTTGGAGACAGGGTCTCACTCTGTCGCCCAGACTGGAGTGCAGTGATGCGATCTCGGCTCACTGCAACCTCCGCCTCCCAGGCTCAAGCGATTCTCCTACCTCAGCCTCCCAAGTGGCTAGGATTACAGCCATGCACCACTACCACCCGGCTAACTTTTTTATTTTTAGTAGAGAAAAAGTTTCACCATGTTGGCCAGGCTGGTCTCAAACTCCGGACCTCAAATGATCCACCCACCTCAGCCTCCCAAAGTGCTAGGATTACAGGTGTTTGCCACTGCGCCCGGCCTGAATGGGTTTCTTTTGACCTCACAGGACCTTGAAGTTTGAGTTCTTTCTACTTATCAAGAAAGACGGGCTGGGCACAGTGGCTCACACTTGTAATCCCAGCACTTTGGGAGGCCGGGGTGGGTGGATCACCTGAAGTCAGGAGTTCGAGTCCAGCCTGACCAACATGGTGAAACCTCATCTCTACTAAAAAATACAAAAATTGGCCGGGCACAGTGGCTCACGCTTGTAATCCCAGCACTTTGGGAGGCAGATCACAAGGTCTGGAGTTCGAGACCAGCCCAGCCAACATGGTGAAACCCCATCTCTACAAAAAATACAAAAATTAGCCAGGCATGGTGGCACATACCTGTAATCCCAGCTACTCAGGAGGCTGAGGCAGGAGAATCACTTGAACCCAGGAGGCGGAGGTTGCAGTGAGCCGAGATCAACGCTGTTGCACTCCAGCCTGGGTGACAGAGCAAGACTCCGTCTCAAATAAATAAATAAATAGAATTTAAAAAAATAGCCGGGTGTAGTGGTGCACATATGTAATCCCAGCTACTTGGGAGGCTGAGGCAGGAGAATCACTTGAACCCAGGAGGTGGAAGGTGCAGTGAGCCGAGATCACACTACTGCACTCCAGCCTGGGTGATAAAGTGAGGCTCCATCTCAAAAAAAAAAAAAAAGACTAGGAAAGCTACAGAAAACAAGATTCTTTCTGCACATACCCTTCCTGGCCAGAGACAAAGCTGCTGATTTCTGCAGCTGCACTGGGAACTATAAATCAGTAGAACACAGCCCAGACACCCCCTCATTCCACCCCATAGCCCCCAGCCGGTAATGGGGCCACTATAGCCTGCAGAGGATGGTAAATTGTTCATTTAAGCCAGACTTTCTGCTCTACCCCCACGATTATCCCTCTTCCTGTGCATGTTATGACATTCCGTGTGGCCAATTTGATTTTGAGGTCCCAGGACTCTGAGGTTAATGAAATCATGCCTTGCCCTTGCACAGACCCCTGCCTCTCAAAGTCCAGATATCTGCCAGGCAAGGGGGAAGGAGAATCTGAGATCACAGCATTTAAAAATCATTCTTTTTAAAATCTCAGGGTTGGGCGCCTGTAATCCCAGCACTTTGGGAGGCTGAGGCAGGTGGATCATTTGAGGTCAGGATTGTGAGACCAGCCTGGCCAACATGGTGAAACCCCGTTTCTATTAAAAATACAAAAAAAAAAAAAATTAACCGGGCATGGTGGCACATGCCTGTAATCCCAGCTACTCGAGAGGCTGAGGCAGGAGAATCGCTTGAACCCAGGGGAGCAGAGGTTGCAGTGAGCTGAGATTGCACCACTGTACTCCAACCTGTGCAACAGAATGAGACTCTGCCTAAAATAAATAAATAAATAAATAAACAAACAATAAAATAAAATCTCAGCCATGGTGACAGGGGCCTGAAATTCTGCTTGTCTTTTCTCCACCAGAATCTCCAGGGCCAAACCTCCACCCAGTGGTTTCCCAGTGTCTACTTGCACACTTCAGTGACAGGAAGCTCCCTACATTACACAGCAGCCCGTACCTTCTTGGAGAGCTTTGACTGTGGGAAAATTCCTTATAGAAATAATGAAATAGGGCCGGGCGCTGTGGCTCATGCCTGTAATCCCAGCACTTTGGGAGGCCGAGGCGGGTGGATCACAAGGTCAGGAGATCGAGACCATCCTGGCTAACACGGTGAAACCCCATCTCTACTAAAAAATACAAAAAATTAGCCGGGCGTGGTGGTGGGCACCTGTAGTCCCAGCTACTTGGGAGGCTGAGGCAGGAGAATGGCGTAAACCCGGGAGGTGGAGCTTGCAGTGAGCCGAGATCATGCCACTGCACTCCAGCCTGGGTGACAGAGTGAGATTCCGTCTCAAAAAAAAAAAAAAAAAAAAAAAAGAAAAGAAAAGAAATAATGAAATAGCCGGGCACAGTGGCTCACACCTGTAATCCCAACACTTTGGGAGGCTGAGGCAGGTGGATCACGAGGTCAGGAGATAGAGACCAGCATGACCAACATGAAGAAACCCCATCTCTACTAAAAATACAAAGTTAGCCGGGCGTGGTGGCGCACGCCTGTAATCCCAGCTACTCAGGAGACTGAGGCAGGAGAATCACTTGAACCCGGGAGGCGGAGGTTGTGGTGAGCCGAGATCGTGCTATTGCACTCCAGCCTGGGCAACAAGAGCAAAACTCCATCTCAAAAAAAAAACAAAAAAAAAGAAAAAGAAAGAATGAGATGTGCACAAACACACGTGTCCAAGAATGTTTACTGCATTATGTATGACTACTATTTTTTTGTTTTTAGAGACAGGGTCTTGCTATGTTGCCTGTGCTGATCTTGAATTCCTGGGCTCAAGTGATCCTCCCACCATGGCCTCCCAAAGTGCTGGAATTATGGGGGTGAGCCACCATGCCTGGGCAGCAGCAGCATTATTTAGATTGACATAATGTTGGAAAGTATAAAAGTCACTGGAAAAAGAACACATTCATACAATGTAGCCATAAAAAATCATGTTTTCAAACTAAAAGAGCACATGCTTACCATATAATGTTAAGTGAATAGGCATCTCACAAAATATTACATGCGATGTGATCATGACTTTGACATGTGACCCTGATTTCACTAAAATGGAAAAACAAAGCTGGGTGTGTTGGCTCATGACTGTAATCCCAGCACTTTGGGAGGCCAAGGTGGGAGGATCACTTGAGTCCAGGAGTTCGAGACCAGCCTGGGCAACATAAGGAGATCCCCATCTCAAAAATAAAAATAAGCTGGGCACAGTGGCTCATGCATGTAATCCCACAACTTTGGGAGGCCAAGGCGGGTGGATCACCTGAGGTCAAGAGTTCAAGACCAGCCCGGCCAAGATGGTGAAACCCTGTCTCTACTAAAAATACAAAAATTAGCCAGGCATGGTGGCAGGTACCTGTAATCCCAGCTACTTGGGAGGCTAAGGGAGGAGAATTGCTTGAACCCGGGAGGCACAGGTTACAGTGAGCCGACATTGTGCCATTGTACTCCAACCTGGGTGACAAGAGCAAGACTCTGTCTCAAAAAAAATAAATAATTAAAAATAAATAAAATTGAGAAACAGAAAGAGAGACAGAAAAGAGATGGGAAGGAAATATACCAAAATGAAAAAGCTCTTTTCTTTGTGGTAGGATTATGGATAATGTCTGTCTCTGCTTAAATTTCTTCATATTTTCTGAAATAAGTTTGTTACCTTTATTGTAGAAGAAAATTCCTTTTTTTTTTTTTTTTAGATATGGGGTCTCAGGCCAGATGCAGTGGCTCACACCTGTAATCCCAGCACTTTGAGAGGCCAGAGGCAGGCAGATCACCTGGGGTCAGGAGTTCGAGATATGGGATCTCGCTTTGTTGCCCAGGCTGGACTGCAGTGGCACAATCATAGCTCACTGTCACCTTGAGTTCCTGGGTACAAGCCATCCTTCCACCCAAGCAGCTGGGACTACAGGTGCATGCCACCATGCTCAGCTAACTTTTTAATTTTTTTGTAGAGACAGGGTCTTGCCATATTGTTTGGGCTGGTCTCAAACTCCTGGACTCCAGTGATCCTCCTGCTTTGCCTCCCAAAGTGTTAGGATTACAAGTGTGAGTCACTGCACCCAGCTGAAAATTTATAATATTGAGTCGATAAAGTTTCCCTATACCACCTACTCAATAATTCTAGTTCTGGTTCACACCTGTAATCCCAGCACTTTGGGAGGCTGAGGCAGGTGGATCACTTGAGGCCAGGAGTTCGAGACCAGCCTGGCCATGATGGTGAAACCCCATCTCTACTAAAAATACAAAAATTAGCCTAGTATGGTGGCACACACCTGTAATCCCAGCTACTCAGGAGGTTGAGGCAAGAGAATCGCTTGAACCCAGAAGGCAGAGGTTGCAGTGAGCCAAGATTGCGTCACTGCACTCCAGCCTGGGCAACAGAG
Organism: Nomascus leucogenys; assembly: GCF_006542625.1. Classification (NCBI taxonomy): domain Eukaryota; kingdom Metazoa; phylum Chordata; class Mammalia; order Primates; family Hylobatidae; genus Nomascus; species Nomascus leucogenys. The sequence goes on along the minus strand of NC_044404.1, from coordinate 28,596,684 downwards.
CCAGACTATCTCAAAAAATACAAAAAAACAAAAAAACAAAAAAACAAAACTAGTTCCTCTGAGGCTCAAAAAATGTCAATCAAATGAATGCAAAGCAAGTCTGACTCCTCTTCTAAACAGTCATAATTACAGAAAATGTTTACTGACCACATACCAAATGCCTAGCTCTATGCTGAAGTCCCTCACATCAGGCCTCGTGAACTCCTCATAACCACTCTATGAGAGTCTATCGCTACTCCCGTTTCACAGATGAGAAAGCTGAGGCTCAGAGACGGTGTGTATGTATTGCTCAAGCTCACTCTCTTAGTAAATGGCACCACTGGGATGTAATTCCAGGTCAGTCTGGCTCCAATGCTCAGGCTCTCAACTGCTGCCACCCCATGCAGAGGCCTCAGAGATTTGCAGACAGCAATCTACCCTCTACCCCATCCCCGTTCCTCGCTTCTCTACCTAGACGTCCCCAGCACTCGCCTCCATTCCACCATGTCATGGACAGCAGCAGCAGATGGACACATGGGGTGATTTTGGAGTCAGAGAGGCCTGCGTTGGAATCTCGACTCCACCCCTCTCTTGCTGTGAGAGGCACTCGCTCCCTCTGGGCCTTCTTGTCCCCATTTGCAAATGAGAACAGAAAGCCCCCATCTCAGGGCTGTGGCGCAGCTTGCATACTTCAACCTCAACATGGCCTCTGGCTCCAGAAGCCTCCGACATGGGGCAGAAGCTTAGGAAGAGGCTCTATAGTGTTCTCAGTGACTCCTATGGACCCACCCCAGTGCATCTGTAAGTCACACACACTCCCCAGGGAATGAACCCAAGACACAGGAAGGAGCAGGCTCCAGGCAAGACCAAGAGATGCAGCAGGGCTTGCTGCTTGTTCTCTCTGCTCAGCCTCACCACAAGTCATCTAGCCCAGCCTCCTCCTGCTGCCTCCTTCTTTGTTTGTTTGAAATGGGGTCTTGCTATGTTGTCCAGTCTGATCAACATCTTAGCCTCTTGAGTAGCTGAGATTACAGGCAGGCACCACCATGCACAGCTTCCTGCCTTCTTGTTAGGTCCAACAGCACTCCATTTCGGAAAGGGGACAGCTGAGGCCAGGGTTTTAATGGCCCTGTCCAAGGTCACATGGCTCTCTTTTCATTGCATTGCCCTGAGCCACCCTCTCTAGTCTCCCCACATTGAGCCGCTCCCCATCCAATCCACCCCTCACCCCCACACCAAATTCATTCTCTTGAACACCATTCTGCACAGATTGCTCCAAAATCCCCTCCCCCCATGGCCTGTGACCCGAAGCTCCCTCATTTCCCAGCACGCCAACCTTACCATGGGACCCCTGAGGACCTGTCCAGCCTCAGCTCCCACATCCAGACTAGAACCTCAGCACGGCCTCTGGCTCCTCACACAGTCATGCTGGGCCTGCCTCCGGGCCTCTCCTCAGCCCTCCCTCTCACCATCCCCATGAGAACACCTGCCTCCAAATTACCTGGGGCTACTCTACCAGGTGCACCTCCTCAGGAATCATGGGTGGCTCCCAAGCCCAGCCAAGCTCAGCACCCAGCAGGTGCTTCTGACACTATGGTAAGAAGGACACCTGCTTATGACACCTTTCCTGCTTTTGTCCCTGCAGCCTCTCCATCCTCACAGCCACCCTGGTCCCCAACACTCTCGTCTCAGCCTCGGTGAATTGGTGAATCATTGCTCCTGTGGTTCCCTCTATCTGGAATGCTCCACCCGCACCTCTCCAGGGAGCAACTGCTGCTCCCTCTCCATGATGCATAGGCATCCCCTCCTCTGGCTGGGTCTGGGGACTCCCTGGACTCCCACAGTTCCAGGGAGCTGCACTTGTCTGTGGAGCTGCAACTAACCAGGGGGTGGCACGGGGCATAGCTGTGTTAGGAGCCAGGGGACATATGGAGGTTTAAGCTGTGGGTCTGGGCAGTGAGAGCTGAGGCTGGACAGGCCTGGCATGGGTCAGCAACAGCAAATGCTTTACTGACCGAATACATGTGCAGGCAATGCAGGACATGGGAAAGGGCCCAAGGTGGAAAACGTAGACGACCAGGCCTCAACAGCCCACCTGCACTCTGCCCACCTGCAGCCACTGCAGGAGTGCCAGGAAACCACAGTGCAGGGCATGCCAGGTGCTATGCTAGGGCCTTTCCATGCTCGATCTCTTTGAGTCCTCCCAATAACCTGTCATATCACTCCAATTTTTTAAATGATAAAATGAGCTGGATGCAGTGGCTCACGCCTATAATCCCAGCACTTTGGGAGGCCAAGGCTGGTGGATCACTTGAGGTCAGGAGTTTGAGACCAGCCTGGCCAACATGGTGAAACCCCACCCCCCCACCCCCACCGGCCTGCCCACCGTCTCTACTAAAAACACAAAAACTAGCTGGGCGTTGTGGCGAGCGCCTGTAATCCTAGCTACTGGGGAGGCTGAGGCACGAGAATGAATCCCTTGAACCTGGGAGGCAGAGGTTGCAGTGAGCTGAGATCGCACCACTGCACTCCAGCCCGGGCAACAGAGTGAGACTCCATCCAAAAAAAAAAAAAAAATGACGCTCAGGGAAGTTAAGCTGTTTTTGCCCAAAGCCACACCTCTGGGACCTGGATAGAGACCAGGCGCTCCCTGACCTCTAGCCACAACCTTTACCACTGCACTGTGTCATCTCACTGGAATCTCTCCTGGCCCAGAGGCCCTGCGTCCAGACCCAAGAGAGGGGAGGGAGACAAGAAGCCAAGGGGCTTCCAAAAACAGGACAGGGATTCAGTGCTACAAATTCTGCTATGAAGACACTTCAGCATTTTCCCCAGCAGCTTCTGGAACCTCGGCAGGAAACCGAAGAGACAACCAGAACCCTTCATTCACCTATCCCGACCCTGCCACAGCCCACCTGCCTGGCCCAGCTCCCCTCCCTGCTGGGTGCTGCAGTCACCTCAGATTGGAGGGAAAATGCAGTGCTTTGCAAACATCATCTCATCCAATCCTGAGGACAAAGGTACCTATGAGGTGGTACTATTACCCACATCTTCCCATGAAGACAGAGGTGCAGTGAGGCGATCCGGCTTGCTACAGCTCTTAGTAGCAGAGCCAGCATTTGATACAAGGAGACAAATCAGAAGAGACATGGGCTGAGATGAGATCAAGGGGCAGAGAAGCACACAGGCTGAAGGCGTCTCGTGGAGGCTGGCCGGGGCTGGCAGGAGGCAGGGCATGCTGGGAGGGGACAAACCTGCTGAAACCTGGCTCAGGGCGCAGAGCAGGCAGGGAGACAGAGAAGGCTGCGAACAGACAGGAGGCCGGGTGGGAAAGCACTGACTCCTCTTGCCCAGGTTCTGGGTCGGGCCACCCAGGATCTGGCCCAGGCAGGAGGAAGAGGGGGTCACCTGCCACAGGTGAGGAGCCTGCTAAGCCCATCACACCGCAGCTACCCACTGGGCTGCCATGGGAAGTCTCTGAGATGCCAGCTCTGCAGAGGACACTGACTGCCCAGAAGGAGGGGTTGTCCAGTGTCTGCTCTGAGGACCAGGGCATCCCCACGGCCAGCACCAGTCATCATGCTGGCCAATCCCACATGCAGCAGGAGGGGGTGATGCTCTGCCTTGGGACCACCTGTCCACAGAAGTCCTGCTCACGCTTCATGGAAGCCTCATTCCTCCAGCCACAGGCTGTTTGCTAAAAGCACAATTCCCAGAGGCCCCTCTCAGGCCCCCAGGATGAGATGGCTTCTCAGGTGGCTCCTTGGAGGGGACAGAGGACAGAGTGTGGGGCCTGCAGGACGGAGGATGCTTCTGACCTGGAATTCTGAGATTCCTGGTTCTTACGTTCAGGCCCTCATCAGCGTCCTGCTTCCCAGCCACAGCTCCTCCCTCAGCTTTTGACTCAGTTTCCCCTCCTCATCCTTTAGCTCTGCAGAGGCTTCTCTGATCTCTCTGCCCAGCTGAGACCCTCCCCTGCCCCCATCACGGGCTCCCAAATCCCCCACATACTTTCACAGATAGCGCCTACCACAGCTACAAACTTCAGTTTATTGGATGACTGGCTGACGAATGTCTGTTTCTCCCACCAGACCCTAAGCTCCGGAAGGTCTGGGGCACGGTGTGTTTTTTTTCTCGGCATTTAGCACAGAGCGTGTAGAATGTTGTAGAATGGGTTAATTATTCTCAGTCCTTCACACAGAGCCCCTCCACGTTCTCAAAGAGCTTAGGGTCTAAAAGGCTCAGATATCACACATTATGCCACTTAATCGTCACCCCCACCCTGGAGGCGCTGTCGGTGTTCCTACTTTAACGAGAAGAGCTTCAGACAGCTCGTCACTAGCCCGAGTACACAGCAAGTAAGTGGCTTTGAACTCAGACACGTCTGGTCCAGAGCCACAGCTCTGCCCACTACACCCCCCGGCTTTCCTTCCCCAAGGTTCTCTGAATCTTCCCTCGCACACCTGCCTCCCACCCCCCACACGCTGCCTAGGCTCAGGACTGACAGGCAGAATTCACTCACTCAACCACTCATTCACTCAACCCAGCAGCCGGCTCATGCATTGTTATGGCAGGCCCTGCTTGGGCTGCCAGGAAACCACGGATGGAGCACAGCTCGAAGAGCCCTTCAGGGGAGCAGGGGCCTTTCACCAGCCTGGGCCGCCCTCTCCCCACTGCCCTTGGGGCTTTTCCAGCAGAAGCCAAGACCCAGGCAGCTGCCCTGCCCTCAGACTCTCGTTCACTGTTCACTGGGGAAGGACTCAGCACCAGCCCTTATCATTCCCCCTCCCCAAAGGACAGCAGCCTAATAAAATGCACAGGCTGAAAACTGCAGAGGAGCACCGTCCCCAGGTATCTACTCTCTGAGGACTCTACCACAAGAGGAGGGACAGAGCCGGCACCATGGCTCCGCCTGTAATCCCAGCACTCTGGGAGGCCGAGGCGGGTGGATCGCTTGAGCTCAGAAGTTTGACACCAGCCTAGGCAACATGGCAAAACCCTGTCTCTGCAAAAAAAACACAAAAGTTAGCATGGCGTGTGCCTGCAGTCCCAGCTACCCACGAGCCTGAGGTGGGAGGATGGCATTAAGCCCAGGAGATCGAGGCTGCAGTGAGCTGTGATTGCGACGCTCCAGCCTGGGCAACAGAGAGAAACCTTGTCTCAAAAATAAAAGAGGAGGGACAGAATTCTGCCACCCTCCTTCCAGACAATGCTTTGACTGTCCTCTACCCCAGGCAACTCTGGAGAAAAGTTTTGGACTTAAGTCACAGACTAGGGTTCTAGCTCTGGGCCTGGTGCCAACTGTGGTACCCTCCGAGAACAAGTCACCTTGCCTCTCTCTGAGCCGCAGATTCCTCATTTTATCTGCAGGATGCGGGTACTGATGATGACTCTAATGCCTGCCCCATAGGATTGAAGGTGAGGATTCAATCATTCAGACCCAGAGATACAGTTTTCACATACCTGGTTGACCAGCGGAATGTCTTGGCAACATGGGGACCCCTAGGGGCCCACTAAGCTGCTTGTGTACACTTTGCAATGCGATTCCGGGAAGGCTGCGTGGGAATGCCCCTGGCAGGCTGAGCCCAGAGCCTCCCCACAGTGGACCCTCAGCAGTGGGAGCCACCTCCCCTTGCTCAATGGTAGTGGGGAAGCTGTGCTCAGTCAGCCCACCAACCAGAGGCCCTGGGGAAAAGGTTGGAAATGAGACCGAACACACTGACGCTCAGCTTTTTCCAGACTTGGGCACCTGGAGCTCCCCTAGACAGGGCAGGTGCCAGAAACCTGGAGCTCTCAGAATCACGGCTACTCTCAGGCCCACCTTAGGACAAGCGCCTCCCTCAAGCTCCCTTCTGTAGTCGGATTCTACAGGATCTAGAAAATCCCTCCTCCTCGCTATACAGACAGCGTCCATTTACTGGGTCCAGGCGCCAGGGCAGTGTGTTATGTGCTCTCTCACTGACACCTCACAACAACCCTATGGAAGAAGATTTATCATTACTTCATTCTATAGATGAAGAAACCGAGGTTCAAAGAAGCTAAGTGATTCACCCAAGTCACAGAGCCAGTTCGTGGCAGAGCAGGGATTCATACCAGGCCGGCCTGCCTCGAAGCCTGCGAAGTGGGGAGAATCACTGACAAAGACACAAAGCAAAGATCAGTCCCGCCTGTGCTTGGGGGGAATTCTCCCACTGTTGCTTGTGATGAGTCATGGAAACCACAGGAAATTCCTGTACCCCCCACTCTTTCTGGAGGAGCAAAGATCCCCCAGAGATCATCAATACCGAAGCCCACTGACACCCACACACCTCATCCCACGCTCCAACACACCATGCTCTGCCCTGCAGAGAACCCATATCCTGGAATTCATACTTTCCAATTGAGGAGATTGGGTCTGTATTCTTCGGACAGGGAAACTGAGGCGGATGGGAGGCAGGGCTGGAAGAATGGTGCCTGGGCATCCATGACTGGGCTGAGACGACAGTTCATCTCTCCAACCTTTGAGTCCACGACCTGACCTATGCCCTGCATGGTGGCACCCCACAGCCCAGAGAGGTTTAGGGCCATGTCCTTGGTCCACCGGCATGAAGGACCCATTTTCAACTAACAGTAAATACCAGGGCATCTTTGTTGTTTTAAAGATGGATGTTTTCCTCTCGACCTTTACTGGCCATGTCTGAGCTTGTGGGGCTGTATCAGGAGGGCTACTTTGGGGCAAGCTGACGTCTTAGGCTCTCTGAGAAGGTCCCAGCACTCTCCATAAACTCCAAGAAGAGCATCTCACTTCCTGGGATGAAAACTCAAAATCCACTCCAGCCCAGGCCAACCTCTGCTGCCTTTGGCAGAAGAAAAGACTGTTAGAGGAGGCAAAGAGAAAATGGGAGAGGGCATTTGTGAGGAGGGCGTGAGTCTTCTCTGAATCCTATTCAGAATTCCTGACCAGATGGCCACTGGGGAAGGGAACAGAGAACCGGTTGGCGGCCCACAGCTGTGGCCCATGTTATCCAGGAATCACTGGCAAAGGCACACACAGCTGCACAAACACAGGGACGACGGCCACTCTGGATGCTCTGCCGCCCTCGGGGTTTCAAGGGCTTGACAAGAAACAATAGTCACATTGTTACATTCAGACAGAATCACAAACTGACCGTCAGGGACAAGCTCACACCAACAGATGAGCACCAAATATGACTTGGTAAGGGCCCCACGGCGAGGTGCTGACACCCAGCACCCTCCTGTCCGCCCTGCCTGCACGGTGCCCTCACACCGGTCTCCCCAGAGGCCCGCGGCACCTCAGAGCAGCTCTGCCCACCCCATGGGCATGTTTCCGACGTCCAAACATACAGTTGTCCTGTCACAACCATCCACTCACAAACTGTGACAGACACACAAACTGACGCCAAACTGTCCCACAAAGAAGCAAGGGGACGCCAACAGACGATCAAATGTAATTTAGTCAACCGCGGCGCACCCCCCCACCACACACACACACACACACACACACACACACACACACGCACACACACGATGACACACATTCCTGTGTCCCCCTCGATGTAAGTGGCCTCGCCTCTCGCTGGGCCCCAGGTGCCCCTGCAGGAAGTATGGAGGCGCGGGGAGTCCAGGGAACCGGCTTGGGGTCCCAGGTTCGTGGTCCCCACCCTCACCCCGGGCTCCAGCCCTGCGGCGCCGGCCCGCAACGGACTCACCGGACGATGCCGAACATGACGAGCACGTTGCCCAGCAGCCCCACGGCGCACACGGCCGAGTAGAGCGCAGTGATGGCGATTGCCAGGGCGAGGGACGAGGCGCTCCGCGCGCCTGGCGGCCCCGACGCATTGGCGCCAGCGCTGGGGAAGGCGTCCGAGGCGTTGGCGAAGAGCGGGGGCTGCAGCTCGGCGCCCGCGGAGGGGGCCGGTTCCATGGCTGCCGGCCGGCTCCGCCGCGTCCCTCTCCACCGTGCGCCCCGGGCGCGGGGACCCGACGCGAGGGGCGCGGGAAGGGAGAGGCCGCGGCCCCGACGCCGCCCCGCTGTCTCTGCGCCTCCTCCGCCTGCCTCGCCGCCCGCACCGGCCCAGCCCCCGGCGTCCGCCCGCTCTCCTCGCCCGGAGCGCTGTGAGCCAGGAGCAGCCGCAGGCTCCTCGGACGCGCCCGCCGCGCGCACCACGTGGCCCGGAGGCGGCCGCCAGTCTGCGCCCGCGACCGGGGGCGGACGCTGCACCACCGGCTGGGAGCTGGGCAGGGGAGGCCTCCCGCCCCCTCCCTAGGGGTGCTCCGCCGGCTCGAGTGCGCCCCCGTCCCAGCCTGGACTCCCCTCCCACCCCCTTGCCACTTTGGTGTCGGAGGGACCTGGGTGTGTATCCCGCCTCCCGCCCCTGCACTAACCGGCGGAGTGACCTTGTGTAAGTCACTTAACCTCCCTCAGCTTCATTCTCTTTGTCTGTGAGATGAGGAAAATCGTACCACCTGCCTCAGAGGGTGGTTGGGGAGATTGGATAAAATGATTCGAACAAAGAGCTTAGCGCAGTGCCCTGCGGGCAGTTACACGCTCCGTAAATAACCTGTATTATCCGTGCCTTTCTTGCACCCCATTCATTCGCTCAACAAAAATCTTGAGGGTGCCTAATAGAAGAGCCGGGTATTTGGGGGGACCCTCTAGTACACAAAACCAGATGCAGCCTCTGCTTCCTGGGGCTTACAGCCCAGTGCAGGAGACAGAGAGAGCAATCCTAAAATGACATTAAGATATAGGTACGAATTGAGAAAGTGGCAGGGTCTACAAAACCCAGGGGTCGGGACAGCTTCCCTGGGGAAACGACACTTGAGGTGAGGTGTGAAGTTTGGGGAAGAAGTAACTTAAGGAAGAAACAAGGGAAGAGGATTCCGGATAAAGGAAACAGAGGGACTGAAAGGAAGCCAGGAAGAGGAGAAGGCAGGAAGTGAGGGGCGATGAGGTGGTGGGCAGGCTCTTGAAGACCACTTTAAGGAGCGCTCTGGCTGCAGTGCGAGCAGATAGAAGGGGGGCACTTGGCTAAGTCATCCTTGCCACACCCCTTCCAAGACCTAACCATTCCAGATTAGAGCCATCCTTCTCCTAGGGGTGCCTAGCCTTTCCAGAACACTCTCTCTACCAAGCATTACTCTGCTCCAGGCACTGTGATAAGCACTTTATCCATGCACTAACACTTTGGTGTAGCTTCTATTATTATTGTCCCCATGTTACAGATGAGAAGACTGAGGCTCGGCACTAAATTATCCCATATAGTAATTATTTCTATCCGAACTGGTCTCCCTCCTTAAAGGCACCAGGTCTGATTTATGCCTGCATCCAGGAGAGGGCTGGGGTCACAGCAGGTGCTCAAGAAATACTTTTTGGATAATAAAGATCCCAAAGGGAACTGGAGTGGAACAATATTAGGGGTTCTGAGCTCTAGGCTCTGGGGCAATGCTCTTGGATCTGTGTGTGGCTGGACAAGGAGCCCTCCCTCATCTCACCCTCTAGCTTGAGTCATCCATCTGTGTGCAAGGCTCCTACCCTTTCCCAGAAAAAAACAAAGCCAGAATTCCCAAGCTCACTCTCTTCTCCATTTTCTCCACCCCAGTTAGCTGCTGTCCAGCCACCTCTACCAAATACAGCAAGCCCCCCACCCCAGGGCTTTCCCACTCAACCACCTAAGGACTTATCAGAAAGATTTTTGCTGTGGTCACCTGCTGCCAAAACTCTCTCCCCTTCCCAAAGGGCCTCGTACTCAGAAACTTTTCTAGTGCCAGCAGAGAGAAATTGGGATAGGAGGAAGGAGGGCTACTTTATTGGAATTCTGGTCCCCTCCCTAACCCTCCAAGCCAAGTTTTTTCCTACCTCAGGACGTTTGTACATTCTGTTCCTTCCACTCGGAAGGCTGGGCCAATATCCCCAGCCTAAGCGTTATTTATCCCTCAAGTTTCAGCTTAAACATCACTTCCTTTCTGAAACCTTCACTGATCCCCACCCCACCTCCAACTAGCCCAGCTCTGCTTATTATGCAGTAGCGTCACATACCTCTTCTTTACATATTAGTAGTTTCCCATGTATTTATTTGTGTAATCATTGGATTTTTTGTGCATCACCTTCACACAAAAAAGTATTGTGTAAAACTAACCATTGAATACTATGCTCAGTAACTGAGGTGACAGGATAATTCATACCCCAAACCTCAGCATCACAAAATATACCCAGGTGGCAAATCTGCACATGGACCCCTTGGATCTACAAGACAAATTGAAAAAGGCCAGTCACGGTGGCACACACTTGTAATCCGAACATTTTGAGAGGCTGAGACAGACAGATCACTTGAGCCTAGGAGTTTGAAACCAGCCTGGGCAACATGGCAAAACCCTGTCTCTACAAAAAAAAAAAAAAAAAAAAAATTAGCCAGGCATGATAATGTGTGTCTCTAGTCTCAGCTACTTAGGAGGCTGAGGTGGGAGGATCATTTGAGCTGGGAAAATAGAGGCTGCAGTGAGTCGAGATCGTGCCCCTGCACTCCAGCCTGGATGACAGCAAGACCCTGTCTCAAAAAATAATAATAATAATAAGTTGAAAAAACATAAAAAGATCTTGTGCGTTTCTGTGCCCTCCAGCTTGGTGCAAGCCCTGACACACAGGTGCTCACTTGATGAGTGATTGACTAAAGAAGCTCAGTTCCACTCTGATTACTTCGTAATTTTTTTTTTTAAAAGAAACTCACAATCAAGAAGTTGTGAAAGAGGGCTGGGTGTGGTGGCTCATGCCTGTAATCCCAGCACTTTGGGAGGCCAAGGAGGGCAGATCACCTGAGGTCAGGAGTTCGAGACCAACCTGAACAACATGGTGAAACTCTGTCTCTACTAAAAATACCAAAAAAAAAAAAAAAAAAAAAAAAATAGCTGGGCATGATGTTGGGCGCCTGTAATCCCAGCTACTTGGGAGGCTGAGGCAGGAGAATCGCTTGAATCTGGGAGGCAGAGGTTGCAGTGAGCTGAGATGGCACCACTGCACTCTAGCCTGGGTGAAAAGAGCAGAAGTCCGTCTCAAAAAAAAAAAAAAAAAAAAAAAAAGAAGTTGCGAAAGATATGTAAATGACCAAGTACATGAGTGAAATAATTGCTAAGAAAACATACATGTTGGCTGGGCTCCGTGGCTCACATCTGTAATCCCAGCACTTTGGGAGGCCAAGGAGGGCAAATCACCTAGGTCAGAAGTTCAAGACCAGCCTGGTTAACATAGCAAACCCCGTTTCTACTAAAAATACAAAAAATTAGCCAGGCTTGGTGGCACACGCCTGTAATCCCAGCTACTCAGGAAGCTGAGGCCGGAGAATCGCTTGAACCCGGGAGGCGGAGGTTGCAGTGAGCCGAGATCGTGCCTTTGCACTCTATCCTGGGCAACAGAGCGAGACTCTGTCTCAAAAAAAAAAAAAAAAGAAAGAAAGAAAAGAAAAGAAAACATACATGCCTAGTGCAAGTGAATTTCCCCATTCTGGACATTGGAAGAACAAATGAAAATTCAAAGGCTTCTAGAGGGATTTCCACAATGACCTTCTAAAGTGAAAACTTGGAAATGATCATTTTTTTTATTTTTTATTTTTTGGGGGGGGACAGAGTCTCGTTCTGTCGCCAGGCTGGAGTGCAGTGGCACGATCTCGGCTCACTGCAACCTCTGCCTCCAGGGTTCAAGCAATTCTTCTGCCTCAGCCCCCAGAGTAGCTGGGACTACAGGTGCACAACACCACATCTGGCTAATTTTTGTATTTTTAGTAGAGATGGGGTTTCACCACTTTGGCCAGGATGGTCTCCATCTCTTGACCTCATGATCTGCCCGCCTCGGCCTCCCAAAGTGCTGGGATTTCAGACGTGAGCCACCGCACCTGGCTTTTTTTTTTTTTTTTTCCCATAGAGATGGTGTCTCACTATGTTGCCCAGGCTGGTCTCCAACTCCTGGTCTAGAACTCCTGGGCTCAAGCCTCCCAAAGTGCTGGGATTATAGGCATGAGCCACTGCACCTGGCATTCTAGTCTACTTATCTTTAAAAGGCAGTCTCATTTCTGTGGTCACAAATTCATATAACAACGTTGTTGGCTTCCATTTATGGAGAGCATGTTCTATGGCAGGCACTGGGCCAAATGTTGTGTGGATTATCTCATTTAATCCCCAAGCAGTCCTATAAGCATATAGAGTTATTATTATTCCATTTTGCAGAGGTTAGGTTACCTACTCAAGCCAAAACTGAGATGCCAAGCCAGGTCTGTGTGACTCCAAACCCCAGTCTCCTGACTGCTAGACTATGCTGCCTCCCAGAACAGACTAGAAAGTCACCCAGAAAAACATACTCCATCTGCCTCTGTTCAGCAGAGTTTCACCACCACCCCGGTGTAGGGCAATGATTCACTTGGAGCTTGGGAGATTCTTTTTTATTATTATTATTATTTTTGAGACGGAATCTTGCTCTTGTTGCCCAGGCTGGAGTGCAATGGCATGAGCTCAGCTCACTGCAGCCTCCGCCTCCAGGGTTCAAGTGATTCTCCTGCCTCAGCCTCCCGAGTTGCTGGGATCACAGGCATGTGCCACCACGCCTGGCTAATTTTGTATTTTTAGTAGAGACGGGGGTTTCTTCATGTGGTCAGGCTGGTCTCGAACTCCCCACCTCAGGTGATCCACCCGCCTTGGCCTCCCGAAGTGCTGGGATTACAGGCGTGAGCCACCGTACCCAGCCACTTGGGAGATTCTTGAGTTCATCCCCACTGTTGGGGGGAACCAGGGTAGACACAGTCCTTCACACCTGGGTCACAGAAGAGTTTGAGCTGTATTTGGAGCTTGTTCGTATCCTGACCTCAGGGTAGGAGAAATGAAGAGAAAAACGGATGGGAAATCCTGGGCTAACCCAGGGCATCAGAAGGCGTCAGCAGGAGAGAAACAAAAATCACTGAAGGAGTCAGAGCAGAAAGGAACTCCCTGGGGAAGCTATTAACAATTTAGCATGTGGGAATGTGGCTCCCACCTGCCAAAGAGACAGAGCTGCCTGATGGAAAATACAGCGGCTGCCTCCCAGTGAGCAGGCAGCTCCCCTGGGTTGCCTCTCAGTCTGGCTCCATCAGCAAGCTCCAGGAGGGGAAGGATGGTAAAGATAACTATAAAATAATGCAAAGGACTTTTGACTTTCCAAAGTACTTCCAGGCCGGGGGCAGTGGCTCACGCCTGTCATCCCAGCACTTTGGGAGGCCGAGGCGGGCGGATCACTTGAGGTCAAGAGTTCAAGACCAGCCTGGTCAACATGGTGAAACCCCATCTCTACTAAAAATACAAAAATTAGCCAGGTTTGGTGGTGGGCGCCTGTAATCCTGGCTACTCAGGAGGCTGAGGCAGGAGAATCACTAGAACCCGGGAGGTGGAGGTTGCAGCAAGCTGAGATCGCGCCATTGCACTCCAGCCTGGGCGACAGAGCAAGACTCCACCTCACAATAAAAATAAATAAACAAACAAACAAACAAAGCACTTCCAGATTGATGGCTTGACACCAGCCTGATACATGGGGAGGTTGGGCTTCATTATCTTCATTTGCTAGCTAGGAAGACAGACATCTAGAGAGGCTGATACATGGCAAATTGGCAAAAGAAATAGGATTGGCACCATCCATGTAGTTGCTCAAGCTAGAAACCTAAGAATCATTCTCGACTCCTCTCTGTCTCTTTCCACCACTTCTAAGCAATCACCAGGTCCTGTCCATCCTTCCTTTATAATCCCTGAATCCCGCCATTGTTCCTTATTCTTATTACCAATTTCCTCCTAGTCTGACAAACCACCATTTCTTCTTCTTTTTTTTTTTTTTTTTTTCTTGAGATGGAGTCTCGTTCTGTTGCCCAGGCTGGAGTGCAGTGGTGTGATCTCAGCTCACTGCAACTTCTGCCTCCTGATTTCAAGCAATTCTCCTGCCTCAGCCCCCCGAGTAGCTGGGTCTACAGGGACGTGCTACCATGCCCTGCTAATTTTTATATTTTTGGTAGACACAGGGTTTCACTATATTGGCGAGGCTGGTCTCGAACTCCTGACCCCGGGTGATCTGCCCACCTTGGCCTCCCAAAGTGCTGGAATTATAGGTACCATTTCTTGCTGAACTACTGAAATAGCCTCTGAAATGACCTCCCTGCACCCAGGCTTGCTGCCTTCAAGCAGTAATACGGCTCCAGGGTGCTTCACACCTCCACCTCTCTCTACCTCACCAGCCCCTTGTACCACCTTACATCTTTATCTTTACACGCTGGGTTCCAACAAAAATAAACTCCTTGAGGTTCTCCAAACAACTTGCTTCTCTCACCTCCAGTTTTATCTGAATGGTTAAGAAAAAGGTTTGAGCATCAGACTGGTTGGATTTGAAATCCCAGCTCATCCACTTAACTAGTTGCATGACTTTGGGTAAGTTATGTAAGTTCCATAAGTTTCATAAACTGGGGACAACAAAAGTACCTACTTTATGGCACCTGGTGTATAGGCATTGTTCAGTAGGTGTTAGCTATTGCCGTGATGATGGCTGCTCTGTTTGGAATGCTCGGCTGCACCCCCCCGGCCCTCTGTCATCTAACCCACTACAACACCTCCATCATTTCTCAGCTGAGATGCCACTTCCTTCCCTGCTTCCCCAGATAAGTTTCCATCACATAGTGTCTGTTCCCTTGGGGCATGTCTCTCTCCTGGAAGTACAGTCAAGTCCTGAGTCCCTTGAAGACCATCCTATCTAGGCATTGCTGGGGAGGCCTAGGTCTGTCAGGAGGAAGAGGGAAAGAAGTCGAACAGGGAGTGATATAGTTTGGCTGTGTCCCCACCCAAACCTCATCTTGAATTGTAGCTCCCATAATTTCCACATGTTGTGGGAGGGACCCAGTCGGAGATAGTTGAATCCTGTTTGTATTTTTAGTAGAGACGAGGTTTCACCATGTTAGCTAGGATGGTCTCGATCTCCTGACCTTGTGATCTGCCGGCCTCGGCCTCCCGAAGTGCTGGGATTATAGGCGTGAGCCACCGTGCCTGGCCTTAGGTATGTCTTTATCAGCAGCGTGAAAACCAACTAATACAGGGAGGGTGGTCCCAGGCAGGACAGAGAGCTGGATTCTGTGAGAAGGGGAGGATAGAGGAGTAGTGGGTTCTTTGAGTGAAGACTTTGGTGGGTGGTAAGAGCCTGAGAGGTGTGCTGCAGCAAGTTCCAGGTCAAGGGAACACAGACTGCCTCCCCGCTTTTGAATGGACGTTGAGGCTTGAATAAAAGCTCTTCAGAGATTATTTTGATGAAACAAATGACAGAGGCCTCTGCCCCATGTTTCCTGGATGGTGAAAACCTCAAGGGACCTCCTCCCCAGTGACTGAAGATGGATCTTCCCACCACCCTGGTGGATGGGGCAGAGACAGAGTTCGTTTGAGTTTTTTTTGTTTTTTTTTTTTTGAGACGGAGTCTTGCTCTGTCACCCAGGCTGGAGTGCAGTGGCGCAATCTCGGCTCACTGCAAGCTCCGCCTCCAGGGTTCACGCCATTCTCCTGCCTCAGCCTCTCCGAGTAGCTGGGACTACAGGCGCCTGCCACCACACCCGGCTAATTTTTTGTATTTTTAGTAGAGACGGGGTTTCACCGTGGTCTCGATCTCCTGACCTCGTGATCCACCCGCCTCGGCCTCCCAAAGTGCTGGGATTACAAGCGTGAGCCACCGCGCCCGGCCTTCGTTTGAGTTTTTAAAAGTTTGTTTTTGCATCTGAGTGTCACGGAGGAAATGCCTACACCTGTTAGAGGAATCATCATGAGGCCTAGAATAGGCATCAACAAGACAGATGGAAATTATGCTTTTCAGAAGAAGGATGGTGACTTGGAGGAACTGAACATGCAAAATCTCCCTCCATTTCCTTGTATCTGGGATTGGCATCCAGACACTTTTAGCTGTCTGCCCAATGGCAGTGTTCCCTCTTCATTCCCTGCAACTGTATCCCCCCACCCCATCAGGGGATAAGGGTTTTCCCTTGATTTGGGGAAAGGGAGCCCCTTCTCTGCCTCAAGGAATGAATTGGTCTAAATACATCATGGTAACCTGCAGTAAATTGCAAAGTGGTCACAATTCTTCATTCTTCTCTATGCCCTTTGCAATGTGACTTTGCAGCCCCTCCCATACAAGTGGTTGAGTCTATTTTCCCACCCCTTGCACCCGAGCCAGCCTGTGACTTGCTTTGTCCAAAAGAATGGGATGGAAATGAGAGTGCCAGTTCAGAGCCTGCGCCCTAGGAGGCCTTGCATTCTTCCACCCAGTCTTAGAACCCTACTGCTGCCATGGGAACAAGCCTGGGCTAGCCTGCTGGAGGATGAACCCAGTCAACCCAGGACCCCAGTCAGAGCCAGCCAACACCAGACACTTAAGTAAGGCCATCCTAGACTAGCCAACCCCCAGCCGACCCAACAGCTGGCCACAGACACACAAGTAAGCCCAGCCAAGATCAGCCAGGACCATGCAGTTACCCATAGACTTATAGCAACAATAAATGGGGGTTGTTTCCAGCCACTAGATTTTGGAGGGATGTGTTAAGCAGGAGCCATCATAATATATACTTTCTACAGCACCGGCTGGTCTAGGAATAGATATGTGGCCAATAAGGCATAAAGAGAAATCTGCTAACAAACTTTTTTTCCAGGATAAAAATCAAAGCTCCATCAGGAGAAAACTGTTTGCCCCTGCCCCTTGGGAGGCTGATATGATGCCTGGAGCTGCAGCAGCCACCCTGCAATCATGAAGCAGTACACGTGAGGATGAAAAGCCAATACGTGACATTGTGAGAACGGAAAGACAGAATAAGCCTGGCTCTTTGGTGATGTGGTTGAACTCCAGGTACACCACCTCTCGACTGCCTGCTTCAAGACCTTTTGTTTAGGCCGGGTGCGGTGGCTCACACCTGAAATCCCAGCATTTTGGGAGGCGAGGCAGGTGGATCACCTGAGGTCAGGAGTTCAAGACCAGCCTGGCCAACATGGTGAAACCCCGTCTCTACTAACAATACAAAAATTAGCTGGGTGCGGTGGTGCGTACCTGTAGTCCCAGCTACTTGGGAGGCTGAGGCAGGATAATCACTTGAACCCAGGAGGTGGAGGTTGCAGTGAGCCGAGATCACACCACTGCACTCCAGCCTGGGCGACAGGGTGAGACTCCGTCTCAAAAAAAAAAAAAAAAAAAAAAAGACCTTTTGTTTAAGTCACTCCCAGTCATGTTTTTGGTTCCTTGCAGCTAAAAGCATTCCTAAAGGATGCACTAATGTGCATTCTTCTTGCACTAACATCCCAAGAAGAATGTCACAGGAATAAGTGGGCCTGGTGGACTGGCATGAATACATCTTCGTTTGGAGACTGGGAGCTGGAATTCTGTGATTAAACATACAGACTCTGGGTTTAAACGCTGGGTGGGCCACACGCAAGTGAAGTGACTTTGGATAATTATTTCCATTTTCCCAAGCCTCCGATTCATCATCTGTTAAGAGGCAATAATAATATCACTCACGCCTATAATCTCAGCACTTTAGGAAACTGAGGCAGGAGAACTGCTTGAGGCTAAGGGTTTGAGACCGGCCTTGCTAACATATCGAGACCCCATCTCTACAAAAAAAAAAAAAATAGCCAGGCATGGTGGTGTGCACCTGTAGTCCCACTTACACCGGAGGCTGAGGTGAGTGGATAGCTTGAGGCCATCAGTTTGAGACTGCAGTGAGCTATGATAGCACCATTGCACTCCAGCCTAGGCACTGTCATCTTCATATATATTTTATATGATTATGAAAGAGATAAATAAGGTAATGCAAGTATAGAGCCTGGCACACAGGCAACATTCAATCAGTTCTTGTCTTAGCTATACTAACAATAACCACATCTAATATCAATAGCAATAACCATGTTTAGATCAGCCCTCCTTTCTTGATCTTGTGGGGCAAAGGGGTCTCAGTTTTAGACCAATCCATCTCTGGGATTTAGCCAGTGTTGGGTCCACGGACGGCGCAGTGCACTGGATCCCGCCTGCAGTTCGTTCCCATGTGTCCAGTTGCAGGATTTGTTTGCTTGTTTGTTTGCGAGGGGAGGTTGATGAGGGGAGGGATTGGAAGAGACTTGAAGGATGAGCAGCGGCAGGGATGGCACAGTGGCTGGGAGGACCATGGGACAGGCTCACAGTCCCCAGCCCAGTGCCAACTAGAGCCTCATGAATAGAGGCCACGGTGTTACAGGCAGAAGGCATGGGCCCCCAGCTTCCCTTGATCCCCCTTGATCCCCTGGCCATCAAGTGTGACCCAGCGGGGCGAAGGGCCTTCAGACTTCTCCTCTGAGAATGGCCCTTAGTGCCTCCCCTGCTCACCTCCTGAGGGCAGTGAGCAAACACCATGATGGTGGAAGTAAACATTCTGTGAAACACTCAGCCTGGCCCCTGGTTTTTCTATGAAGCTGTCGTCTTCCTCAGGCAAAAATCGGTTCTTCCCTTCCCTTTCTCTGGTTTTCCTTCTCTGCTTGCCCCCTTCAGCTTCCTGCCCTATCCTAACCCTTCCCCACCAGGTTGGAGTTCCCATTCCCTGCACTGGAACCCTAAGACCCACCTGCTCCCCTCGCTCCTCCTCCTCTTGCCTCAGCAATTACTGTCTGGAGCATCGAATCGTCCCAGGCCTCATTTGCATACTCTGATGCCGAGGTATTGAAAATTGCTTTCAGTTAACCTTGTCAGATCCTGCGTATTCTTCCTCACTCCCCCCTCCCATCTAGTCTCCCCCAGCTGCCTCCACAAAGCATGGGCAGGGCCCTGAACCAGAGGCAGTCACCAGGGAGCCAGACTGAGTGCCAGTACTCCAGCCCTCAGAGTCATCTCTGCCGCCCCCTGCAGAGGGCCCTGAGGCTCAGGGCACAGGCCTCCTGGTTGGGTCTCTGAACCAATCTGGCAGTGAGTCAGGGTGGTGTGGTGGAACAAACACAGCTTTAGAAGCCCTGGGATTAGTCTATTTTCACCAGAAACGTAGATCTGTAGAACCAGAAAGAAAATTTAGGCATTGGCCGGATTCGGTGACTCACGCCTGTAATCCCAGCACTTTGGGAGGCCAAGGCGAGTGGATCGCTTGAGGTCAGGAGTTCAAGACCAGCCTGGCCAACATGGTGAAACCCCGTCTGTACTAAAAATACAAAAAAAAAAAAAAAAAAAAAACTAGCCAGGCGTGGTGGCACACACCTGTATTCCCAGCTACTCGGGAGGCTGAGGCAGGAGAATCACTTGAACGGCGGAGGTTGCAGTGAGCCGAGATTGTGCCACTGCACTCCAGCCTGAGTGACAGAGCGAGACTCCGTCTCAAAAAAAAAATGAATACATAAAATTTAGGCATCATCTAGTCCCCCCCTCCTTCAGTTTACAGAAAAAGATGCTGAAATTCAGAGTGATGAAGGGACTTGAGCAAGCCACACAGCAATTGAGTAGCAGAGTCAACACCAGAGCCCACAGCTCCTGAATCCTATGATAGTTTCCCCCATACTGGACATGACCTTGAACAACTGCATGTGCTTACAAAGTGCCAGGCCTTTGTGAAGCACTGTACGTATACAATTTCACTCAATCCTTCAAATACCACTTTCAGGGCACAGGTATTAGGATCCTCAGATTACAGAGGGGGAATTCAAAGCTCAGAGCAGTTCAGGTTGTGACTCCAGATACCCTGCTGGCCAAGGCACAAAACCTCTTTGTGAATGCTAAGCACCCGGGACTCAGTTTCCCCACCTGTGAAATGGAAGCATTGGACTCCATGGCCCTAAGGTCCACCTGCGAGGCATTGAAAGGAATTTCAGGGAGAGGCTGGCTGTTTGCTAGTTGCCCGTATCAGTGGGAGAATTTTTCTGTTTTCCCCATTTTATTTCCAAACAGTTCGCCCCCAGGTTTACACTGAAAGGAGCCCAGGGAAGGTGCCATGGCAACCGCAGCTGCTGCAGGGAACCAGATTCGCCTGACTTGGCCAGATTGGCAAACCAGTTGACCCAATGTCTGCCCTTCCCAAGGGGTCAGGACAGAGCCACGGACAGGGCATCTGGAGAGGGGAGGAGGAGCCTGCATTCTTCCCCTGTGATTGGAGAGAGTGCAGGTTTGCAGCCTGAAAATAAGGCTCTGTGGTCAGCTCTGTGATATATAAAGGTGGGAATCTCTGGCAAATCCTTTATCCTGTGTGATCCTCCAGGATTTTTTTTCCTCACCTAGCACATAAAATATGCACAAAATAAATAGCAGTTTATCATTATTATTTTAGAGAGAGGGTCTCACTTCGTCACCCAGGCTGGAGTGCAGTGGCGTGATCATGGCTCACTGTAGCCTCAAACTCCTGAGCTCAAGCGATCCTATCACCTTAGCCTCCTGAGTAGCTGGGGTTACAGGTGTGTACCACCACACCTGTCTAATTTTTAATTTTTTCGTAAGGACAGAGCCTCACTATGTTGCCCAGGCTTGTCTTGAACTACTGGCCTCAAGCCATCCTCCCACCTCAGCCACCCAAGCAGCTGGTACTGCAGGCATGAGCCACTGTACCCAGCTGAGATTAACGTTTAAATCAGTGGACTTTGAGTAATGCAGATTGCCTCCCATAACGTGGGTGGGCCTCATCCAATCCGCTGAAGGCCTGAATAGTGCAAAAGATTGATTTCCCCTGAGCAAGAAGGAATTCTGCCTTCAGACCTGAACTAACACACTGGACACTGGCTTTTCCCTGGGCCTTCAGCCTGTTGGTCCACCCTACAGATTTTGGACTTGCCAGCCTTTGTAATCATGGAAGCCAATTGCTTAAAATAAATCTTTATAGGTCGGGCGCGGTGGCTCATGCCTGTAATCCCAGCACTTTGGGAGGCCGAGGCGTGTGGATCATGAGATCGGGAGATGGAGACCATCCTGACTAACATGGTGAAACCCCGTGTCTACTAAAAATACAAAAAATTAGCTGGACGTAGTGGCGGGCGCCTGTAGTCCCAGCTACTTGGGAGGCTGAGGCAGGAGAATGGCGTGAACCCGGGAGGCAGAGCTTGCAGCGAGCCGAGATCGCACCACTGCACTCCAGCCTGGGTGAAAGAGAGAGACTCTGTCTCAATTAAGAAAAAAAAAAATCTTTATGTATGCACACATCTTTTGGGTTCTGTTTCTCTGGAGAACCCTGACTCATAGGGCCTACTGTGTGCTTAATTCTGAAGACAGAGCAGTGCACACAACAGACAGGTCTGTGGCCTTGCTGAGTTCACATTCCAGTTCAGGGAGGGAGCAATAAATAAGAGACACATCATGAAACAGACTAATTAGAGATGTTTGCAAGTGTGCTGAAGGGCACAACTTGGACTGACCTCAAGGCTGATTCAGGTGGAGGGTTAGACAGGGCAGCTTTTAGGCAAAGGCCAAGACATCAGAGTCAGTTTCCTCTTTTGTAAAATAGTGCAAAGAATATCACTTTGTTTGTCATAAAGAATATGTAGAGTTAGCCCGTTTACGTTTAAAAAAAAATAGATGGATGTGTCTGACAGGTTGGGAAGAATTGCTGTCTTAACAGATGGCAGCAGGTTCCTTAGGGAGGAAACTGTCTCTCTTTAAGATAACACTTTGATAAACCACTGGAAGTGGGAAGTACAAACCTGAACCCAAAGGCATTAGCTCTCAGAGACAAGTAGGTAAGAGAGATCACATTAAAAACAACAGGATCTAGGGTGGGGGATGCAAGGACGTATGACTGGCATACGAATGCATAAGAAAGCAAAGTGGAGAAAGCTTGACACCAAAACACCATCAGGGGCTATTTCTGGATGAGGGAACAACATGTGATTTTGTTTACTTTTTAAAATACCTTCGTGCATCTGTCTAAATCTTTTACAATAAGTAGGAAAAAAATCCAGCAAAGTTATTTTCATTTTGCAACATACATAAATAAATCCTTGCCGTCAATCTGGTGAAAGTGGCCAAGATGGCAGGTCTCGCCTCACCAAGGCAAGGAAGGGAGAAAAGGAAGGAGGGCAGGGCGCCAGGCACCCAGACAGGGGACCCAAGGACCTTCCTGGACAACCGTATCAATGTTCAATTTTAGGTTGGGCACAGTGGTTCAATCCTGTAATCCCAGCACTTTGGGAGGCTGAGGTGGGCGGATCACCTGAGGTCAAGAGTTCGAGACCAGCCTGGCCAACATGATGAAACCCCATCTCTACTAAAAATACATAAAATTAGCCAGACATGGTAGCGTGCGCCTATAATCCCAGCTACTCGGGAGACTGAGGCAGGAGAATCGTTTGAACCCGGGAGGCAGAGGCTGCAGTGAGCCGAGATCTTGCCACTGCACTCCAGCCTAGGCGACAGAGCGAGACTCCGTCTCAAAAAAAAAAAAGTTCAATTTTAGATCATTAGTACTCCGGTGATATAACCCCACCTGTCAACCCTCTATACCTTGGGAATGTGTGTAAAATGCACACAGCTTCTTTTTTTTTGTAGTTGTTTTTTTCTTAGACGGAGTTTTGCTCTTGTTTTCCAGGCTGGAGTGCAATGGCATGATCTCGGCTCACCACAAACTCCGCCTCCTGGGTTCAAGCCATTCTCCTGCCTCAGCCTCCCGAGTAGCTGGGATGACAGGCATGCGCTACCACGCCAGGCTAATTTTGTATTTTTAGTAGAGACAGAGTTTCTCCATGTTGGTCAGGCTGGTCTTGAACTCCCGACCTCAAGTGATCCACCCGCCTTGGCCTCCCAAAGTGCTGGGATTACAGGCGTGAGCCACCGCGCCCGGCCGCACACAGCTTCTTATGAATGCATATTTTTCTGGAAATGGAGGAAAGTTCCTAAATTCTAGGTCTGAGTTAACACCAGGCTGTGCTGCCCTGGGAGTTACACACCCGGCCATCAAAAGGATGCAGAGCAGAGACTAAAATTTCAGCAGAGTTGGGAAGCAGGGGTCAGAGATAACCAGGCCCATGTAAGCCCCCTGGAAATCCAAGCAAGTTTTGAGGAGGGAATTGGAATTTCCACTGGGCACAGAAGGAACGGTTCAAACCCATCTTCTCTCAATCTTAAAACCTCCAGCTGACTTCTGGGTGACCGGCATATGAATGCATAAGAAAACAAACTGGAGAAATGACACCCAGATGCCATCAGGGGCTATTTCTGAATGAGGGAACAGCATGTGATTTTGTTTACTTTTTAAAATATCTTTGTGCATCTGTCTAAATCTTTTACAATAAGCAGAAAAACAAATCCAGCAAAGTTATTTTCATTTTGCAACATACATAAATAAATCCTTGCCGTCAATCTAGCGGAAGTGGCCAAGATGGCAGGTCCCACCTCACTAAGAGGGGTTGGGAGAGAGACAGGAGAGAAGCGGGCCTTGTTCGTCCACTGCATTTGGAAACGTGATTCATTTCGCACTTTAAGCTGCCATGAAAATGAAGACAGCGCCAAGGGAGACTTGCAAGAGTTGCCCATCTCTCTCTCTCCCTCCTACTCTCTCTCTCTCCCCCCACCCTTCTCTCTTTCCATAGCAAGAGTGAGAGGAGCCCCAAGTGTCCCATCCTTCCCTCCAGAGAGCTCACTCCTGGCCATTTGCCTAGCAGACCCAGAGCTGGTCCCGGTTGCTTTCAAGTCCAGGAGAGTTAACAAGGCAGTGTCTGCTCCCATCTTTCTCCCTCCCAACTCCACGCCAGGCCTTAATCAAGTTTCGGGCTGCTACAAGGCTCTCAGGTCATGGTCACCTTCGCCCATAGAGGGAGTTGCTATTCTTCACTTCATTCCCCAAGGCAATGCAAACCACAGGCCAGTTCCAGGGGTGCCAGCTAACAAGCCTTGCTGACAGCTTGACGTCTTACAGGAAAACTCAAATGTTGACATCCAAAAGCCCCTCCTCGGAGCCCCTGCTGTCCCCCCAGCCTCCCACCCTCATGTCAGCGGAGGGCTCCCTGCTCACATCAAACTCTTCTGTTCCTGCCCTTTCTTCGCTGAGCCCAAACTGCCCCACCCCATTTCCTGGATCTTCCAGAGAAAGAAAACCAGAACAACATCTGCAACCAAAGACAAACAAACAACTACAAAAACTACTAATAACCAAACAACCTTTCCACCCAGAAAGACGCCCTTTACCTCATTGTGCAAAGCAGTTTAGCTCTTTTGGCCTCAATTTCTCCCACCACATTCACTCTGGGACTTGCATTGCATAACCAGAAGGCCAAGTAGGTATGTTGTCCAAAAATAGGCAGTTTTCCACCAGGATGGAATCTGGCTGCGTACAGAAAATGCAATGCTGCCAGGCAGCTTCTTTTTTTTTTTTTTTTTTTTAGTTGACTATACATAACAAAATCTACCATTGCAGGCAGCTTTCTAAAATAGGACTTTTGCCAGACGCGGTGGCTCATGCCTGTAATCCCAACACTTTGGGAGGCTGAGGCAGGCAGATCACTTGAGGTCAGGAGTTCGAGACCAGCCTGGCCAACATAGTGAAACCTCGTCTCTACTAAAAATACAAAAAATTAGCTGGGCGTGGTGGCGGGTGCCTGTAATCCCAGCTACTCAGGATGCTGAGGCAGGAGAATTACTTGAACCTGGGAGGTGGAGGTTGCAGTGAGCCAAGATCGCACCACTGCACCCCAGCCTGGGTGACAGAGACTCCGTCTGAAAATAAATAAATTAATTAAATAAATAAGATTTTCCCCATCCCTGCTACATTATGAATACAAAGGGGAAATTAAGTCTAAGGAGAATATGAATGGTAGCGGGGGTGGGAAATCATTTTGCCAGGCAGCTGGCTTCAAGTGCCCGGGAGGTGGCATGCACTTCTGCTTGGCACCGCCAAGCTACGGCTTCTGCTTGCCTGATGACTGCCCAGCTGGGAGTGACTAGAGGTGAGATTGCAAGATTAGGTTGAGGCCCTACTGCAGAGGCCTGAAATGCTACTTGGTTGACTATATGCATCTTTCTTTCTTTTTTTTTTTTTTTTTTTTTTTAGACAGAGTCTCGCTCTGCTTCCCAGGCTGGAGTACGGTGGCACAATCTCGGCTCATTGCAACCTCCACCTCCTGGGTTCAAGCAATCCTCCTGCCTCAGCCTCCCAAGTAGCTGGGATTACAGGTGCTCACCACTACGCCCGGCTAATTTTTGTATTCTTAGTAGAGACGGGGTTTCGCCATGTTGGCCAGGCCGGTCTTGAACTCCTGACCTCCAGTGATCCGCTCACTTCAGCCTCCCAAAGTGCTGGGATTACAGGCGTGAACCACCGCGCCCGGCTAATTTTTGTATTCTTAGTAGAGATGGGGTTTCACCATGTTGGCCAGGCCGGTCTTGAACTCCTGACCGCCAGTGATCTGCTCACTTCGGCCTCCCAAAGTGCTGGGATTACAGGCGTGAACCACCGCGCCTGGCAACTATGTGCATCTTTCTAATCCACGGGGAGCCACTGAAGGTTCTTGACCATGATCAGAGCTGCACTTTACTGAGATTCATCTGACGTGAGGGTGAGAAGAGCAAGGGAAGAGTCCCAGGGTGGGGAGATGCATTAGGCGGATGGCAAGGAAATAGCCAGGGTCCAGGTTCTGGCCATACAGGGTAGGGAGATAGAACGGAGACTCTCATATAAATACTACACCCTAGGCCGGCGCGGTGGCTCACACCTGTAATCCCAGCACTTTGGGAGGTGGAGACGAGTGGATCGCTTGAGCTCAGGAGTTCCAGACCAGCCCAGGGTAACATGGCAAAACCCCATCTCTACAAAAAATACAAAAATTAGCCAGGTGTGGTAGCACCGCCTGTAGTCCCAGCTGCTTGGGAGGCTGAGGTGGGAGAATCACCTGAGCCCGGGAGGTGGAGGTGGAGCCGAGACTGCACCACTGCACTCCAGCCTGGGTGACAGAGCGAGACCCTGTCTCAAGATAAATAAATAAATATTTATTTATCGTATTTACTTACATCAATAATTTATATAAATAAACTACGTGTGTTAGGTAACATGGGGTACTTTAAAATGGCGCCATACCTTAAGATGGGGCTGGTTCCGGGTTCTTCTCCCCTCCTTGACCGGGCACTGTCTGAACCCGCCAAAGGAGGGCCAATCAGAAAGAAGCATCTCCCGCCTTCCCTTGGGCCCGCCCCTAGCCCAGTCCACGTAGGCCCGAGGGATATAAACCCCAGCACACCAGCAGCCTCCTCTCTCTCTTCTCTTCCTTCTCCTTGCGTGGTGCCGCTCGATACCTCCAATAAAGATCTCTTGACCGCGACCGGTGTAGTTTGGTCTCCGCCCGGCCCCTTTCAATGCGCACATAATTACATTAATTATTCATTGACATCAATAATATTTATTTATGTGTCATATGTATATGACATGTGTACACCAGGGTTAGACAGAAGAGCCCTGACAGAGCGGAGAAGATGGAGCTTCGTTACTGGCACCGTCTCTCCCTGGTTGTGTGTCCTCAGCAAGTTCCTTCCCTTCCTTTCCCCAAGCTTCCACGTTCTCATCTAAAGTCTCTTCAGATGCTAAGAGTCCATGTGCAGCTGGGGAGCCAGGCTAAAGGAGAGGGCTCCAGAGGCGCAGCTCAGCTCTGGGCAGGGGGCAGCCATGGTGGGGAATGGGAAGCCCAGAAATAGCTGAGGGCAGTGGCAGGCTGGGGCAGGGGGTGGGGAGCTGGCACTTGACATCTTTGTCCTCACCTGTCTGAAACTCCACTTCCTCATCACCCAGTCAGTGCCTAACGCTTCGCAAACTGGCCTCAGCCCCAGCACACTCTTGATACTGCCTCCTCTGTGGCTGCCAAGGACCCAGGCCCCAAAGCGCTTTCTTGGTTTCCATTCCCCTCAGTCTCTCTGGAACGGCTGACACTGTTGTTCCCTATGTCAGCTGGCCTCGGTCCAGGCTTCTCCTGCCTCTCATAGGTCCCAGGTTATTTTTCCTAAAGTGCAACTAGCGAATCTCATTCTCTTACTCACAAACCTCCAGTGGGTCTTTACTGGCACGGGTTTAAGTACTAACTCATCCCGGAAGCACGCTCTGCACAGTGCAGCCTCAACCTACCTCCCCAGCTGTCTCTCCCCCGGCTCCCTTGCACAAATTGTGAACCCCAGCTGTACTCTCACCATTCTTTCTGACCTTGCCGCCTTCGCTCACCCAGTGATTCTCTCCTGAAATCTCCTTCCTCTGCTGGTCAAATTACTTTCCATCATCAAGGTCCATGCTATCTCTTCCTTTAAGGAAGATTTTTAAAATCTGTCTTGAGGCCCAGCACGGTGGCTCTCGCCTGTAATCCCAGCACTTTGGAAGGCCAAGGCAGACGGATCACTTGAGGTCAGGAGTTCAAAACCAGCCTGGCCAACATGGTGAAACCCTGTCTGTACTAAAAATACAAACATTAGCCATGCGTGGTAGTGCATGCCTGTAGTCCCAGCTACTCGAGAGGTTGAGGCACGAGTATCACTTGAACCTGGGAGGCAGAGGTTGCAGTGGGCTGAGATCATGCCACTGCACTCCAGCCTAGGTGGCAGAGTGAAACTGTGTCTCAAAAAAAAAAAAAAATCTGTCTTGATCATTTCCAAACTTAACCATAAAATAGTTAAGCTGCAGAACAAAGACACTATAAAAAACATGGGCTTACACAAGCCTTCTTTGATTCCTG
Source organism: Nomascus leucogenys (assembly GCF_006542625.1). Taxonomy (NCBI): domain Eukaryota; kingdom Metazoa; phylum Chordata; class Mammalia; order Primates; family Hylobatidae; genus Nomascus; species Nomascus leucogenys. The sequence goes on along the minus strand of NC_044404.1, from coordinate 28,569,057 downwards.
CCTGTTTTCTAACCCTAGTTCTCCAGTTTTCCCTTTGACTCAGTGAGCTGTTTGATAACCTCCCAGTTCATTCCTTCTCTCTTTAAGCTACCCAGAATTGGTTTCTGTTGTTTGCAATCAATAACTGTGACTGGTACCCCTGCCTCCCTCCTGCATTGCTGTTGAATGAGATGCTGTCTACACAGGTGCTTTGTGAACAGTAAAACCCAGCAGAAATGTGATTTATCATATTCCACTCTGTATTTCCCCCAACCATCGCCTCCCATCATCCAGCCACCTCCAACAGAACAGAACCAGCAAAAACAACTCGGAATCACATTAGCCAAAGGGAATGAAGGGCCAGAAGAGCTAGCACTGAGGCCCAAAAATAGAACACTCATGTTACACTTGATAATTACCTCCCTGACTATGACTTTTGCAATTACATAAGCCCAAACTTTTTTTTTTTGCATTGTAAACAGATAGCAAATAATCTCCAAAACCACTTACTGATGATTCCTGACTCCATTAACGGAAATTTAAGTGCTTTGTTTAGATCTTCTGTTACTGAGCCACCAAGGGAGAGAAAGTGGCCATTTCCCCCCCTGCATGGCCATTTCCCACCTGCAGCTTCTTCTCTGGCCACATGGCCTTTTTTTTTTTTTAGACAAGGCTGGAGTGCAGTGGTTCCCTCATAGCTCACTGCAGCCTCCAACAACTCCTAGGTCCCTCCCAAGTGGCTGGGACCACAGGCATGCATCACCACTCCCAGCTAATTTTTTATTTTTTGTAGAGATGGAGTGTCACCGTGTTACCCAGGCTGGTTGTGAACTCCTGTGCTCAAGTAATCCTCTCGCCCCAGCCTCCCAAAGTATTGAGATTATAGGCATAAGCCACCATGCTCAACCTCAAAAACGTGTTGAATCAAAAAGGGTAGAAGCAAACGAGTACATACTATATGACTCCATGTTTATGAAGTTCTAGCACCGGCAAAACAATCTATGGTGACAGAGGTCAAAAGAGCGGTTTTTTCTGGGCTATTGACTAGGAGGAGGCATGAGGGAACTTTCCAGGGTGTCGGAAATGTTCTTTATCTTGATTTGGGTAGTGGCATCTGGGCGTGTGAAAAATATGCAAAAATTCATCCAATGGTACACTTAAGATTTGTGTACTTTACTATATGTAAATTATTTGGGAGGCCAAAGAGGGAGGATCACTTGAGTCCAGGAGTTCGAGACCAGCCCGGGCAACACAGTGAGATCCCATCTCTGTAAAAAATTAAAACTTACCCAGGCGTGGTGGTGTGCACCTGTAGTCCCAGCTACTTGGGAGGCTAAGGTGGGAGGATTACTTGAGCCTGGGAGGTTGAGGCTGCAGTAAGCTATGATCATGCCACTGTACTCCAGCCTGGGCAACAGAGGAAGACCCTGTCTCAAGCAAACAAAAAAACACAGATTTTTGAGTCCCTGGCTTTTTTTTTTTTTTTTTTTTTGAGACAGAGTCTCACTCTGTAGCCCAAGCTGGAGTGCAGTGGCACGATCTCAACTCACTGCAATCTCTGCATCCTGAGTTCAAGTGATTCTCCTGCCTCAGCCTCCCGAGTAGCTGGGATTGCAGGGCCCACCAACCATGCCCAGTTAATTTTTGTATTTTTGTAGAGATGGGGTTTCACCATGTTGGCCAGTCTGGTCTCAAACTCCTGACCTCAGATGATCCACCTGCCTCAGCCTTCCAAAGTACTGGGATTACAGGTGTGAGCCACCGCACCCAGCTATGGCTTTTTTAAAAAACAAAATCTTTCTTAGGCCCTTTATGCTTTGCATGTGAACATGTGAAAGCTTCCTTGCTTATGTACGTGTCTTCTCTACTAGACTTGGGAGCCAAGATCCCATTGCATGGCAGCCCCTGAAGGACCCTCCACAAATTAGATGCTTGATAAATAGTTCCTTTACGAATTCACCAATGCAGATCAGAACTGCTGATCATTTGTTTTTGTTTGTTTTTGTTTTATTTGTTTTTGAGATGGAGTTTCCCTCTTGTTGCCCAGGCTGGAGTGCAATGGTGTGATCTAGGCTCACCGCAATCTCCTCCTCCTGGGTTCAAGCGATTCTCCTACCTCAGCCTCCCGAGTAGCTGGGATTACAGGTGTGTGCCACCACATCCGGCTAATTTTGTATTTTTAGTAGAGACAGGGTCTCTCCGTGTTGGTCAGGCTGGTCTTGAACTCCCAACATCAGGTGGTCTGCTCGCCTCAACCTCCCAAAATGCTGGGATTACAGGCGTGAGCCACCTCGCCCGGCCCACTGATCAGTTTTCTATCTCCCTTTCGGTCCCTGGCACGATGCTGAGCACATTTTTTGGGCGCTTATCATGCGCCAGGCTCACAACAAGGCATACCATGAACCCTGCATACACGTGAGCTTCACAGCTCACAGCAGCCCTGGGGTGCAGGTACAACTTTGTCCTCATTTCCCACATGAGGAAGCTGAGACTTCTCGCAGGTTGGCTGGCTAAGAAGTGACAGATTCAGACGCTGGTCTGTCTGACGCAGAACCCAGACAGCTAGCCGCTAACCAGCACCACCTCACGGTGAGGAAAGAAGCAAACCACTAATGGTCCCAGTGTGCTTTGTGACAGCTCATGAACCCCTCCCTGGGGCCCACATGTTATCATGCCCGCCTCCACAGGCAGGAAGGCTGAGGGTCAGAAACACCGAATGCCCTGTGCACACAACTAGCAAGTGTAAGACTGGAAACTAGAATCCGTCTCCACTGAAAGCCCGTGTTCTCTGTGTGACACCCTCAGGCTGCCTTCCCATAGGATGATTTGACTGCAAGGAAGGGCTTTAGCAGCAGATCTCTGTGCAGGCTGGGTGTTTACTTTCCCCAATCAGGAAGATGTCAGGGCTCAGTGGCCTCCTTTAAACCACAGTGTAGAGCCAGGTGTGGTGGCTCATGCCTGTAATCCCAGCACTTTTGGGAAGCCAAGGAGGGCAGATCACTTGAGGTCAGGAGTTTGAGACCACCTTGGCCAACATGGGGAAACTCCGTCTCTACTAAAAATACAAAAATTAGCCAGATGTGGTGGTGGATACCTGTGATCCCAGCTACTCAGGAGGCTGAGGCAGGAGAATCTCTTGAACCCAGGAGGCGGAGGTTGCAATAAGCCAAGATCACACCACTGCACTCCAGCCTGGGCGACACAGTGAGACCCTGTCTCAAAAACAAAACGAAACAAAAAAGCACAGTGTTGACGTATTGTAGACTTGATTGTGCAAGGCTTTGACAAGGGTGGCTGTGGCTGTGGCAGCATTTAAGATAGCCTCAAATGTTCTAAAAAACCAGATCCAAATGAAAAGGACACATCCTTTCATTCAACCAATATGTATCGGGTTCATGATAGGCACAGTGCTGGGCACTGGGGAACACAGTAGACCTGGGTTTTAGCCTCGTAGAGCCTGTGATCCATCAGGAGAATCAGAAGTGGGCAGTGAAGGGCAAGGTCGGGACGATGGGAATGCGTAACAGGGGTTCCTGGCTGAGCCCAAGAGCTTCAGGGAATGTTTCAGGGAGGAATGATATTGAATTTTGATCCAAGTCATGAGCAGGGGTTAGTAGTTGAGGGGAGTGGAGTGTGTGTGTTGGAGCAGGGGGAGTAGTGGAGAAGGCCCTGACACAGGAAGAGAAAGCCCTGGAGGCTTCATGAGGCAGCAGGTTCGCCTTGTTCACACTCAAGCCTCTCGCACCACACCTGGCACGAATGAGGCACTCAGTAAATACCTGGATGCCTGAATGAATGTTTAAATGAAATTCAAACTAACTGAAGGAGAGTGGGGATAACACAGCATGAGATGGAGCCTGAGAGGTGTCAGGGGTCGGCCAGATCACACAGTTTTTGTTAGGTAACATGGGGTACCTTAAAATGGCGCCATACCTGAAGAGGGGGCCGGTTCCGGGTTCTTCTCCCCTCCTTGACCAGGCACTGTCTGAACCCGCCAAAGGAGGGCCAATCAGAAAGAAGCATCTCCCGCCTTCCCTTGGGCCCGCCCCTAGCCCAGTCCACGTAGGCCCGAGGGATATAAACCCCAGCACACCAGCAGCCTCCTCTCTCTCTTCTCTTCCTTCTCCTTGCGTGGTGCCGCTCGATACCTCCAATAAAGATCTCTTGACCGCGACCGGTGTAGTTTGGTCTCCGCCCGGCCCCTTTCAGTCTTGATGGTCATGCTTAAAGGGCTTGGATTTTTTTTTTTTCTTGACACGGATTTTCACTCCTGTTGCCCAGGCGGTAGTGCAATGGCGCAATCTTGGCTCACCACAACCTCTGCCTCCCAGGTTCAAGCCATTCTCCTGCCTCAGCCTCCCGAGTAGCTGGAATTACAGGCATTCGCCACCACACCCAGTTAATTTTGTATTTTAAGTAGAGACAGGGGTTTCTCCATGTTGGTCAGGCTGGCCTTGAACTCCCGACCTCAGGTGATCCGCCCACCTCAGCCTCCCAAAGTGCTGGGATTACAGGCATGAGCCACTGCACCCGGCAGGCTTGGATTTTATTTAAGAGAAATAAGAGGATATCTGAAGAATTTTGAGACATAGTATGATCCTATTTGCATTTTTAAAGAGGCACTTTGGCTACTGAGGAGAGAATGGCCTACAGAAGAGGTGGCTCGAGATGAGGGAAGTGGTGGGAACGGAGAGTCTTAGATTCAGGAGACACTGAGGGGATGGGATGCTCAGGACTCCAGTCAAGAGTGACTCGCACAGGCCTCTGGCTTAAGGAACAAGTTGGATGATGCAGACACTCACCATGACAGGGACCCTGGAGAGGAACAGGTTCTCTAGGGAAGATAAGAGTCTTTGTATACTTGAGGAGAAGATATCTTAAGAAACAAAAGTCACAAATGTCGTTGGATATGTGGACTGGAGCCCAGAGAGAAGCCTATGGAGAGAGCTCCGAGTACTGATGACACCCAGATGGTAACTGCAACCACGGGGAAGAATGAGACCACTCAGGAAGAGACGTTAGAGCCAGAGGAGGGCAGGGCCCGGACCTGGACCTTTAATGGCTACACAGGAGAGGAATAGGACCTGGCAAATGAAACTAAGAAGAGGAGAGAGGCAGGTGGCACATTGAAGATACTGGGTCAGACAAGGAGGAAGGAGAATGTTTCAAGAAAGAAGCACCCTGCCGGGCGCGGTGGCTCACGCTTGTAATCCCAGCACTTTGGGAGGCCGAGGCGGGCAGATCACGAGGTCAGGAGATCGAGACCATGGTGAAACCCCATCTCTACTAAAAATACAAAAAATTAGCCGGGCGTGGTGGCGGGCGCCTGTAGTCCCAGTTACTTGGAGAGGCTGAGGCAGGAGAATGGCGTGAACCCGGGAGGCGGAGCTTGCAGTGAGCGGAGATTGCGCCACTGCACTCCAGCCTGGGCGACAGAGCGAGACTCCGTCTCAAAAAAAAAAAAAAAAAAGAAAGAAAGAAGCACCCTCTGAACTAAGTAAAAATGAAGATTGAAATATTTCCAGTGGACTTCACATGGAAGTGATGGATGACATTGGTTGCTATAAAAATATAAGCAGGACCGGGCACAGTGGCTCACACCTGTAATCCCAGCACTTTGGGAGGTCAAGGCGGGCATATCACCTCAGGTCGGGAGCTCAAGACCAGCCTGACCAACATGGTGAAACCCCATCTCTACTAAAAATACGGAAATTAGTCAGGCGTGGTGGCACACGTCTGTAATCCCAGCTACTCAAGAGGCTGAGGTAGGAGAATCACTTGAACCTGGGAGGCGAAGGTTGCAGTGAGCAGAGATCGTGCCACTGTACTCCAGCCTGGGCAACAAAGCGAGACTCCATCTCAAAAAAATAAATAAATATAAAAATATGAGCAACGATTTTTTTTTTTTTTTTTTTTTGAGACAGAGTCTTGCTCTGTCACCCAGGCTGGAGTGCAGTGGTATGATCTTGGCTCACTGCCACCTCCGCCTCCTGGGTTCAAGCAATTCTCCTGCCTCAACCTCTAGGGTAGCTGGGATTACAGGCACAAGCCACCATGCCCAGCTAATTTTTTTATATCTTTAGTGGAGACAGGGTTTCACCATGTTGGCCAGGCTGGTCTTGAACTGCCGGCCTCAAGTGATCCTCCCACCTAGGCCTCCCAAAGTGCTGGGATTACAGGCGTGAGCCACCACGCCCGGCCAAAGCAATAATTATTATTGTCTCAGCCCTGGGAAAGAAGACTGTTCTGGGAACAGGACTTGAGAATCCTATAATAAGGCTCTGGATGCCAGAGATCCTATTGGTTATTGCAATCCTTCCCTTTTCGGGGTCAGGATTTCTTGTCTTTGGGGTAAAGAAAAGCTGTCTGTGAAGAGCTTCTTACACAGGGGGAAGAATCCTGGAATACACATTTATGTGTGTGTGTGTGTGTGTGTGTGTGTGATACATGGTCTTGCTCCAGATGAGTGCAGTGGCACAATCACAGCTCACTGTAGCCTTAAACTCTTGGCCTCAAGCAATCCTCTTGCCTCCTGTCTCCACTTTCCAAAGTGCTGGGATTACAGGCATGAGCCACCTTGCCCAGCTGAAAACACGCTGGTTTTGTTCGTTTTGAGACAGGGTCTCGCTCTATCATACATGCATGAGTGCAGTGGTGTGATCACAGCTCACTACAGCCTCTACGTCCTTGGTTCAAATGATCCTCTCACCTCAGCCTCCTGAGTAGCTGGGACTACAGGCATGCACTACCACTCCACACTAATTTTTTGTTTTTTTGAGATGGAGTCTTGCTCTGTCACCAGGCTGGAGTGCAGTGGCATGATCTTGGCTCACTGCAACCTCTGCCCCCCAGGTTCACATGATTCTCCTGCCTCAGACTCCTGAATAGCTGAGATTACAGGTGCCCACCACCATGCCCGGCTAACGTTTGTATTTTCAGTAGAGATGGGGTTTCATCATGTTGACCAGGCTGGTCTCGAATTCTGGACCTCAAGTGATCTGCCTGCCTTGACCTCTCAAAATGCTGAGATTACAGGCATGAGCCACTGCGCCCAGCCCAGACTAATTTTTGAAATTTTTGTACAGTCAGGGGGTCTCACTTTGATGCCCATACTGGGCTCAAACTACTGGCCTCAAGCAATCCCCCTCTTTGGCCTCTCAAAGTGCTGGGATTACAGCACGAGCCACCACACGCAGCCTGAAAACACTCTTAAAGTATCAGCAAAGACCTATGATTTAGCAAAGAAACCACCTAGAATTCATGATTCATTCACTCAAGTTTATTGAGCCTCTACTATATGCCTGACGCATAATCTCAATCCAGTAACTTTCTTCAGCCCCTTCTGTATGCATTGCATTAATTTCATAAGACCGTTGTCCTTTCATTGCCTAGGCATGGTGGTTCACACCTGTAATCCCAATTCCCAGACCAGCCTGGGCCACATGATGAAACCCTGTATCTACAAAAAATACAAAAAATAGCTGGATGTGGTGGTGGGCGCCTGTAGTCCAGCTACTTGGGAGACTGAGGTGGGAGGATTGCTTGAGCCTGGGAGGCAGATGTTGCAGTGAGCCAAGATCACGCGATTACACTTTAACCTGGGTGACAGAGCCAGACCTCATCTCAAAAAAAAGAAGAAGAATGAATGTTGTCCTTTCATTTAAAATGTGAGGCTGGGCTCAGTGGCTCATGCCTGAAATCCCAGTACTTTGGGAGGCCAAGGCAGGCAGATCACTTGAGGTCAAGAGTTTGAGATCAGCCTAGCCAACATGGTGAAACCCCATCTGTACTAAAAATACAAATATTAGCCAGGCGTGGTGGCATGTGCCTGTAATCCCAGCTACTCGGGAGGCTGAGGCACAAGAATCGCTTGAACCTGGGAGGCAGAGGCTGCAGTGAGCTGAGATCAAGCCACTGCACAGCCTGGGTGACAGAGGGAGAAAAAAAAAAAAGAAGTGAGGTCTCACCAGAACTTTTTATTTAATCTCCCACCAAACTCAGGATAACCCAGCCATCCTTGGCAATTCATCATTCCCCCAATTTCCCATGAGTCTGTTACCTCTACCCAGAATGTCCTCCAACTGGATAAATTCTCCTTATGTTTAAGCCCAGTTCAAATGTCATCTCTGTGAACTTTCCCCAAATGCCTCAGACTTAATCCTCCTTCCTCAGGGCTCCTAAGGGCCAGAATAGCACTTGTCTTCCCATATAGCGTTGATGGCTCTGTGGGGCTGCAGTCTCCCTGACCCAGCTGTGCCTCCTTTTTTTTTTTTTTTTTTTTTTGAGACGGAGTCTTGCTCTGTCTCCCAGGCTGGAGTGCAGTGGCGCAATCTCGGCTCACTACAAGCTCTGCCCCTCGAGTTCACGCCATTCTCCTGCCTCAGCCTCCCGAGTAGCTGGGACTACAGGCGCCCTCCACCACGCCCGGCTAATTTTTGGTATTTTTAGTAGAGACGGGGTTTCACCGTGTTAGCCAGGATGGTCTCGATCTCCTGACCTCGTGATCCGCCCGCCTCGGCCTCCCAAAGTGCTGGGATTACAGGCGTGAGCCACTGCGCCCGGCCGCTGTGCCTCTTCGTATAAGCCCGTAATAAATTTTTCAAAAATCACCCAACTCCACTCCCTCCCTGGGTCAAAACGGGACTCTGTGCCGACTGCAAGGCTCAGGCTGAGCAGCCATCTCAGAAAATACTTCTGTACTGCCACCTCCTGGCAAGATGGGGTATGACAGTTCCTGATTCTGGCTTTTCTGGAGTTCTCTCAACTCCTTGTATTCTTTCATTCATTCGTTCTTTTGTTCCTTCTGTGCCAAACTCAGGTTATCTGGTGAACCAGACAGACCTAGTTCCTGACCTCAGGGAATTTAGAATTTAGAGCAGAGGACACACTAGGAACTGGAATGTTATGGGAGCTATGATCCTGAATGTTTTGAGGCCACAGGAAATGGGGTGGCTTTGCCTATATCTAAAGCTGCCTCCCCAGAGGCCATGACTGGGGTACAGTCTGAGCAGGACATTGCCCTGCTATTTTGGCTACTGAGACTCTCACTTGGGAAGTGCATCTGCGACCAGGCCTGTCCTCCATATCCACCCTCTACATATTCTTCTGTGATGTTTTCTGGGGGACTCTGTCGCCCAGGCTGGAGTGCAGTAATGCGATCTCGGCTCACTGAAACCTCCACCTCCTGGGTTCAAGCGGTTCTCCTGCCTCAGCCTCCTGAGTAGCTGGAATTACAGGCACTTGCCACCATGCCCGGCTAATTTTTGTATTTTTAGTAGAGATGGTTTCACCATGGTGACTAGGCTGATCTTGAACCCCCAACCTCAAGTGATCCGCCCACCTCAGCCTCCCAAAGTGCTGGGATTACAGGCATGAGCCACCACACCCGGCCCTTTGTCATGTTTTTTTTTTTAACTTAATGATAACAACGGCCGGGCTTGGTGGCTCACGCCTGCAATCCCAGCACTTTGGGAGGCCGAGGCGGGCGGATCACAAGATCAGGAGTTCGAGACCAGTATGGCCAACAGAGTGAAACCTCTACTAAAAAACTACAAAAAAGGCGGGGTGCAGTGGCCCATGCCTGTAATCCCAGCACTCTGGGAGGACGAGGTGGACGGATCACAAGGTCAGGAGTTCGAGTCCAGCCTGACCAACATGGTGAAACCCCCGTCTCTACTTAAAAAACTACAAGAATTGGCCAGGCGTGGTGGTGTGCACCTGTAATCCCAGCTACTCAGGAGGCTGAGGCAGGAGAATTGCTTGAACCCCGGAGGCAGAGGTTGCAGTCAGCTGAGATCACACCACTGCACTCCGCCCTGGGCAACAGAGCAAGACTCCGTCTCAAAACAAAAACAAAAACAAAAACAAAAAACAAAAAACAAAAAAAATTAGCCGGGTGTGGTGGTGTGCGCCTGTAATCCCAGCTGCTCAGGAGGCTGAGGCAGGAGAATCATGTGAACTGGGGAGGCAGAGGTTGCAGCAGTGAGCTGAGATCGCGCCACTGCACTCCAGCCTGGGCTACAGAGCAAGACTCTGTCTCAAAAAAAAAAAAAAAAAAAAAAAAAAGATAACAGCTAAGAAAAACAGTACACCACACTAAAAACAACTCAGCATCTCTCTCAGTTCCTCTGAATGGCTGGGTCCTGGAATCCATTTCATACATTTTAGAGGTCCTAAGATTAGAACTAATACATTAGAGCTGGAAAAGACCTTCACTCTTTCATGTATTCATTCTGTAGATACGCATTGGGCATGTATTAGGTACTAGGTATTATGTTAAATGCTGAGGGTGTAACAGTAAACAAGAAAGCGAATGGTGTATACTCTCATGAAGTTGATGTTCTCTGTAGGGAGACAGAAAACAAAGTACACAGCTTTTAAGTATTTCTTGTTAATAGGTGGTACATAATGTGATCCAGAATGCACAAGGATGCACAATGAAAAGCTCCCCACCCTTACCCCAGCCACCTAGTGCCCCCCCATAGGGCGAGCAAGGTTATCAGTTTCTCCTGTAGCCATCCAGATATAACATATGCATATACAAGCAAATGTATTCCCTCCCTCATTCTTGTTATACAAATGGTGGTATTTTATACACTCTGCGCTGTACTTCGGGTTTTTTCCACTTACCGATATATCTTAGAAAGTACTTTTTTTTTTTTTTTTTGAGAAGGAGTCTCACTCTGACGCCCAAGCTGGAGTGCAGTGGCACAACCTCAGCTCACTGCAAGCTCCGCCTCCTGGGTTCACGCCATTCTCCTGCCTCAGCCTCCCAAGTCGCTGGGACCACAAGCGCCCACCACCAAACCCGGCTAATTTTTTGTATTTTTTTTTTAGTAGAGACGGGGTTTCACCACGTTAGCCAGGATGATCTTGATCTCCTGACCTCGTGATCCACCTGCCTCGGCCTCCCAAAGTGCTGGGATTACAGGCGTGAGCCACTGCACCCAGCCAGAAAGCATTTTATATCAATACATGGATTCTTATCTTTTGTTCAGTTGTATACTATCCATTGTATGAGTATTACATGATTTAAAATAATGTTACAGGGCCAGATGTGGTGGCTCATGGCTGTAATCCCAGCACTTTGGGAGGCCAAGGCAGGTGAACCATCTGAGGTCAGGAGTTTGAGACCACCCTGGCCAACATGGTGAAACTCCGTCTCTACTAAAAATACAAAAATTAGCCGGGCCTGGTGGCACACGCCTGTAATCCCAGCTACTCCAGAGGCTAAGGCAGGAGAGTCACTTGAACCCAGGAGGCAGACGTTGCAGTGAGCCCAGATCGCACCACTGCACTCAAGCCTGGGTGACAAGAGCAAAACTCTGTCTCAAAAAATAATAATAATAATGCTACAACCGGGCATGGTGGCTCATGCCTATAATCCCAGCATTTTGGGAGGCCAAGGTGAGTGGATCACTTGAGCTCAGGAGTTCGAGACCAGCCTGGCCAACATGGTAAAATCCTGTCTCTACTAAAAATACAAAAAATTAGCTGGGCGTGGTAGCAGGCGCCTGTAATCTCAGCTAATTCTCAGGCTGAAGCAGGAGAATGACTTGAACCCAGGAGGCAGAGGTTGCAGTGAGCCAAGATTGTGCCACTGCACTCCAGCCTGGGCTACAAGAGTGAAACTCCGTCTCGAAAAAAAAGAAACAATCCCAGCTACTCAGGAGGCTGAGGCAGGAGAACCGCTTGAACCCAGGAAGGAGGCTGATGCCACAGCATGGGTAGGGTGACAGCAATGGGAGTGGAGAAACACTGGCGATGTGGGGATTTATTTTGGAAGTGGAGCTCACAGGACATGCTGATGGGAGTGGGTTAATCTCACATATCGTGCAGCCCAGGTCCCTCACTTCCCAAGCAGGCCAAGCCTAATGACTTGCTTGTCACAGGTCAGAGCTCTGTAGTGGTGGATCCTGGCCTAGAATCCAATGTTTCTGACCCCCACATCAGTGTTCTGTCACTTTAGTGAAGAAGAAGGAGTTGGAATTTGAGTAGAAACTGTAATCTTGAAATTCTATGAACCAATAATTGCCGATATATTCATTTTTGTTGTTGTTGGGCAGCTTTCTGTTGGCTTTCTTGACTCCCTGCCCCAGGGTAGAAAGACACAGATCTGGGGTGGGTGGAATCTCAGATATACCACACCCTATGGCCAGCCTGGGGGGATGGGGATGGTGAGTGTAGAGAGGATACTCGGGAGAACTCACTGATTAGGTCATCTCTGCTGTAAAACCTGAAGGAGGTGAAGAAGTAAGTGGGCCTTGCAGATATATGAGGGAAGAGTATTCCGGGGGAAGGGGCAGCTGGGAAGAAGATCCTCTAGCAGGAGCCTGCATGTCTGGAGGCCATAGCGAGTGGAGCAGACAGGAACAGTGGGAGGTAAGAAGAGACTGGGGACGGGCCTCAGATGCTCAAGGCTTTGTAGGCCATTGAAGGGTTTAGCGTTTACTGTGAGTGAGATGGGGCATGAGAGGGTGAGCTGAGAAGCGACGTGATTTGGTGCACATTTTATGGGATCCCTCTGCTGCTGTGTGGAGAACAGACTGGAGCAAGCAAAGGTGGAAATAGAAACTAGCCAGGAGATTACTGCAATCATTCAGATGAGAGGATGGTGACTTGGCCCAGGATGGATATGGTGATAAGGGAGAAGACCATCCCTCATATTGTCTTATGCCCAATTTCTGCCTCCAAAGAAAGAAGAAGTAAAAACTAAAAGGCAGAAATGAAATCCACAGGCAGACAGCCCGGCGCCGTGCCCTGGGCCTGGTAGTTAAGATCGACCCCTGACCTAACGGGTTATGTTATCTATAGATTCCAGACATTGTATGGAAAAGCACTGTGAAAATCCCTGTCCTGTTCTGTTCCGATCTGATTACCAGTGCATGCAGCCCTCAGTCACGTACCCTCTGCTTGCTCAGTCGATCATGACCCTCTCACATGGACCCCCTTAGAGTTGTGAGCCCTTAAAAGGGTCAGGAATTGCTCACTCGGGGAGCTCAGTTGTTGGAGATGTGAGTCTTGCTGAAGCTCCCGGCTGAATAAAGCCCTTCCTTCTTTAACTGGTGTCTGAGGGGTTTAGTCTGAGGCTTGTCCTGCTACAGTGAGACATGGTCACCAACAAAATATAACTGGCTTCCTTCCTCTTTCTTTTCTTTCTTTCTCCTTCCTTCCTTCCTTCCTTTCTCCTTCTCCTTCCTTCCTTTCTCCTTCCTTCCTTCCTTCTTTCCTTCTTCCCTCCCTTCTTTTCCCTCCCTCCCTCCCTCCCTTCCTTCCTTCCTCCCTTCCTTCCTTCCTTCCTCCCTTCCTTTCTTCCTTTCTTGACAGTCTCCCTCTGTTGCCCAGGCTGGAGTGCAGCGGCATGATCTCCACTCACTGCAACCTCCCTGCCTCCGGCTCCCGTGATTCTCCTGCCTCGGCCTGCCGAATACCTGGGATTGCAGGTGCACACCACCACGCCTGGCTGGTTTTTGTATTTTTGGTGGAGACGGGGTTTCGCCATGTTGGCCAGGCTGGTCTCCAACTCCTGACCTCGAGTAATCTGCCTGCCCCGGCCTCCCGAAGTGCTGGGATTACAGACCGAGTCTCGATCACTCAATGCTCAATGTTGCCCAGGCTGGAGTGCAGTGGCTTAATGACTAATCTCAGCTCACTACAACCTCCACCTCCCAGCCGCCTGCCTTGGCCTCCCAAAGTGCTAAGATTACAGCCTCTGCCCGGCCGCCACCCCGTCTAGGAAATGAGGAGGGTCTCTGCCTGGCCACCCATCGTCTGGGAAGTGAGGAGCATCTCTGCCCAGCCGCCACCCCGTCTAGGAAATGAGGAGCGTCTCTGCCTGGCCACCCATCGTCTGGGAAGTGAGGAGCATCTCTGCCCAGCCGCCCCGTCTGGGAAGTGAGGAGCGCCTCTGCCTGGCTGCTGTGCAATCTTCCAAGTGTGAAGTGACAGCCTTTGTTGTAGAATGAATGAAGACACTGGCACTGATTATATAACACCATGGCAGCTATCTCAAGTCGTTGATGGTGGAGGTATTGGAATTATAGAAGAAAGCAAACACACAAATTTGACTAAAGGCGATTTTGTGACTTCTTTCTATTGGCCCTGGCAAACCAAGGTTATTCTGGATGGAAACAGCCTTGAAAAGGTGATATATATATGAACGTATCCGATTTTTTTTCCCCGTATAATTCTTACTTTGTGCATTTGATATTCAGTTGTGTTTGTAATCACAGAAAAATAAAAGCATATATATTTAAAAAAAAGAAAGAAAATATAACTGACTAATCTGATGTAGGATGTGACAAAGGGAGCCAAACATTACTCCCAGGATTTGGTCTGAGAAACTGGAAGGATGCGTCCATTATTAATGAGATGGAGCAGATGAGGAAGGACAAGGTTTGCGTTTAAAAGTGTTGGGTTTGAGGCCAGGCACAGTGGCTCACACCTGTAATCCCAGCACTTTGGGAGGCTGAGGTGGGCAGACCACCTGAGGTCAGGAGTTCAAGACCAGCCTGGTCAACATGGTGAAATCCTGTCTCTACTACAAATACAAAAATTAGCTGGGCACAGTGGTGGGCACCTGTAATCCCAGCTACTCAGGAGGATGAGGCAGGAGAATTTCTTGAACCCAGGAGGTGGGTTGCAGTGAGCCAAGATCGTGCCACTGCACTCCAGCCTGGGTGACAGAGGGAGACTCTGTCTCAAAAAAAGAAAAAGTGTTGGGCTTGAGATGTTGCCAACATCCAGGGGAAAGCCTGGGTTGACAGTTGAATATACGAGTTCAGTAGACAACTCTGGGCTGTCTATATTTGGGGGTCGTTGGCACATGGGTAGTGACTAAAGCCACAGGCCTGGATGAAAGCTGGTGAGTGTGGACAGAAGGTCAAGGACTAAGCCCTGACATCAAGGACCAAGAACTAAGGAGGAACCAGGCCAAGGAGACTAAACAGGAACAACCAGTGAAACAGGAGGAAAATCAAGAGGCATGCTGTGCTAGAATCCAAGGGAAGGAAGGAGAAAAGCATCAACAATGTCACAGGTTGCTTATAGATCAGAGAAGATAAGGACTGAGAATTAGCAATGTGGAATAGTGGCCTTGCCAGGAGCAGTTCTGCTGGAATGAAGGAGAGAGCCTGAACTGGAGTGGGTAGGAGAAAATGGAAGGACAGAAACGGAGCCAGTGGGCAACAGCTTCCTCTCTGGGGTTTTGCTGCAAAAAGGAAGAGAAAAATGGGCAGTAATAACTGGTGGAAGAAATAGGAGAAACAGGCCGAGCATGGTGGCTCATGTCTGTAATCTCAATGCTTGGGGAAGCTGAAGTGGGAGGATTACTTGAGCCCAGGTGTTCGAAACCAGCCTGGGAAACATACAGAGATCCTGTCTCTACAAAAAATAAAAATAAGCCCGGTGTGGTGGTGCATGCCTCTGGTCCCAGCTACTCAGGAGGCTGAGGTGTGAAGATCGCCTGAGTCTGGGAAGTGGAAGCTGCCATGAGTCACGACTGCGCCACTGTACTCCAACCTGAGTGACAGAGCAAGACTCTGTCTCAAAAAAAAAAAAAAAAAAGAAAAAGCATAGAAAGAAAAAAAAGTAATAGGAAAAACAACACCATGTTTGTATGTTAATGGAAATGATGCATTAGAGGTAAAATTATTATGTGGGAGAAAGAGAGATTTGATGAAGCCATCTTTTCTGGGTTTTGTTTGTTTGTTTGAGACAGGGTCTTACTCTGTCTCCCAGGCTGGAGTGCAGTGGCACGAACATGGCTCACTGCAGCCTTGACCTCCCGGGCTAAAGCAATCCTTCTGCCTCAGCTTCTGGAGTAGCTGGGACTACAGTACCACCACATCCAGTTTTTTATTTTATGTAGAGATGAGATCTCTCACTATGTTGCCCAGACTGGTCTCGAGCTCCTAGGCTCAAGTGATCTTCCCACCTGGCCTCCCAAAATGCTGGGATTACAGCTGTGAGCCACCAAACCCGACCAAGCCATCTTCTTGAGTTACTGAGAGACTGAGATTTGATTCACAAATGGAGGGATTTGTTCTAGACAGAAACATGTGTAGTCCAAAGACATTGGTTCTCAAACTCTAGGGAGAACTTGTTAAAACACAGACGCAAGATTTCCGATTCAGGAATTGGGGCCCAATAACTTGCATTTCTGACAAGTTCTCCAATGGTGCTGACGCTGCTGGCCAAGACCAGGCTTTACGAGATACTGATCCGTAACAGGTGGGAAGGCAGCATCTGTGAGGGGGGTAGATGTAATGGAGTCTGTGATGTTTTGTTCTGATTGCTTCAATTTTCCTGTCTAGTTGAACTGGAAGTAAAGATGGGAGAGGAGGTGTTGGAGACCTGAGGAAAGGGAGAAGGTATGAAATGGTTCTCTTGAGAGTAGAAGGAATCTGGCCGGGTACGGTGGCTCACGCCTGTAATCCCAGCACTTTGGGAGGCCGAGGCGGGCGGATCACGAGGTCAGGAGATCGAGACCATCCTGGCTAGCACAGTGAAACCCCATCTCTACTAAAAATACAAAAAATTAGCCGGGCGTAGTGGTGGGCGCCTGTAGTCCCAGCTACTTGGGAGGCTGAGGTAGGAGAATGGCGTGAACCCAGGAGGCGGAGCTTGCAGTGAGCCGAGATTGTGCCACTGCACTCCAGCCTGGGAGACAGAGCAAGACTCCGTCTCAAAAAAATAAAAAAAAGAGAGAGTAGAAGGAATCAACGGGGGAAAAGCTGATTTTCCTCCTGAGGCTGATGCTTGTGAATTAAAAATGAGACACTGGTTGAATGATTTTTCTCCAGCCACTCGAAACTGCACAGGTGCAGGTGGGTGGAGAGTTGGATGTAAATGGGGTTGTGGTTGTCAATTAAATTTGATGAAGCAAGAGAAAGGGGCCAGGGAGTTGATGGTGAATACCAATTAGGAAGGGGGATTATGGTGAACCATGGAATTGAAGCTAAGTAAAGAGAGATAGACAAGGCATGGTGAGGGAGAATGAAATTCACTTTTCTTAAAAGTGGGTGCTTTCTTCTCAAAGCCTTACCCAACTTGCCTTCATCTCTCACCTCTCTGGACTTCTGTTAGCTGGCTCTTCCCTCCAGCCTCATACCCATGTTTCTTTATAGCACTCATCACCATCTGACAAATGTTTCCTTCTAAGGCAGGAGCTTTTTCATACCTGCTGTGGCTCCTGTGCTTTCCTCCACACTGTCCTCCTTATGCAATCCTGGTCAGCTTACTCTTCAACCACATATCCAGGACACATCCTGTAGGTCTGCATCAAAATGCCTTGATCTGGAATAACACCCATCTAAAAACTGAGTGCCTAACTTGTCAACTGAGTGGCTTCAAGAAAGCAGAAATCTAGAAAAGTTTGGGTTCCAATGCTAAAGAGCAAGATAAGAAGGATGGGCTTCTGCCAAGTTGCAATTGATGTCTGAGACCCAGGTCCTTGTGGCACCCCTCACCTCCCAGAAGGCTGGCCATTTGAGGTTGTCACAGAAGCGCTGGGTCCTTCTTTAGCAAACCAGTAAACTTACGGAATCACAACTTGAGAGGGGTTGGGGAACCATGAAGATGGTTTGGTATTATTTCATTTTTTAAAAAATTGTGTAGACATGTATATTTAGGAACACAAACATGCTACATATACTGATTTTACTTTTTGAGACAGGGTCTTACTCTGTCACCCAGGCTGGAGTGCAGTGGCACAATCATGGCTCACTGCAGCCTTGACCTTCCCAGGCTCAGGTGATTCTCCTACCTCACCCTCCCCAGTAGCTGGGACTACAAGTGTGCGCCACCACACCTGGATGATTTTTGTATTTTTAGTATAGACAGGGTTTTGCCATGTTGGCCAGGCTGGTTTCAAACTCCTGACCTCAAGTAATCCCCCAGACTTAGCCTCCCAAAGTGCTGGGATTACAAGCGTGGGCCACCGTGCCTGGCCCATATACTGATTTTGTAGGTCATAAAGCAAGTGTTTTTTTTAAAAGGTTTATAAGGATTGATAGCGAAATGTTATACCAGGATTTTTGTTGTTGTTTGAGACGGAATCTCGCTCTCATAGGCTGCCTGCGGCATCCTTCACGAGCTCTGTGATATTGGGCAGGTCAGAGAATTGCTCTGTGCACGCATTTTCTCATCCAAAAAAGGAAATTGCCTCTGAAGCCACTTGATGGGATGAGTTTTACAGGGATTTAAATTGACGTTAGTGGTCCTTTTTTTTTTTTTTTTTTTTTTTTTTTGAGACAGAGTTTCACTCTGTCACCCAGGCTGGAGTGCAGTGGTGCAATCTCGGCTCACTGCAACCTCCGCCTCCCAGGTTCAAGCGATTCTCCTGCCTCAGCCTCCCGAGTAGCTGGTATTACAAGCGCGCATCACCATGCCCGGCTAATTTTTTATATTTTTAGTAGACATGGGGTTTCACCGTGTTAGCCAGGGTGGACCGCGCCCGGCCTGTACACGCTTTTTATTCTGCATGTGTAACTGTCTGAACTGTGTTGTCTGTTTGTTTTAAATTAGAACAGCACTGCTGGGGCCCGACGCGGTGGCTCACGCCTGTAATCCCAGCATTTTGGGAGGCGGAGGTGGCCGGATCACCTGAGGTCAGGAGTTATAGAGACCAGCCTTACCAACAAGGTGAAACTCCGTCTCTACTAAAAATACAAAAATTGGCCAGGCACGGTGACGGGCTCCTGTAATCCCAGCTACTTGGGAGGCTGAAGCAGCAGAATCGCTTCAACCCTGGAGGCAGAGGTTGCAGTGAGCCAAGATCGTGCCACTGCACTCCAGCCTGGGAGATAGAGTGATTCCATCTCAAAAAAAAAAAAAAAGCACCACTAACGTCAATTTAAATACCTGTAAAACTCATACCTTCAAGTGGCTTCAGAGGCAATTTCCTTTTTCGGACGAGAAAATGCGTGCACAGAGCAATTCTCTGAGCTGCCCAATATCACAGAGCTCTTGAAGGATGGCACAGACAGCCTATGAGACAGAGCTGAGCTGTGGAGGAGGGTGAAGAGGCGAAGGGCTCCTGTGGTTTCCAGAGATAAAGAAAAGCTAGGGAAAAAACGCCAATATGGAGAGGGGCAGTTTTCTGGGTAGCTCTGCTCTTACAGAGCTCGCCACACGGTAAGATGGTATACTCCTTCAACAGGATTCTGAGAAAACAAGAATCTTCATTTATTTCTCTTTTCCCCAATGCCCAACGATAGTAGCGACAGGAGCTCATAAAATACAGGTTGACTAACACATGGAAACAACAGATGAGCACACTCATACGCACACCTGGAGAGGGCAGCAAAACTGGGAGTTTCCTCGGGGAGCTGCCCTTCAGAGGCACCTCAACTTTTTCGAGTACACGAACCCACGGCCCGCAGGTGGGCTAACAGCTTTCCAACCTTTACCCAGCCTCATGTCTGAGCATTATTGAAGAGGCTGAAGAAAGCAACAAGCTACACATGACACGAATGTCATCTTTGCCCGGTTAGCAGGGTGGTGTGAAACCCCATTTCCCTCTCAGACGACCCAGCTCACCTGCGCAGGTGAGGGCCGGGCGCTGCCGCGCAGGCGCAGAAGCAAAGGGCGGACACCATCTTGAGCCGCAGCTCCTCGAGGTGGCACAACCGCTGTCAGAGAGAAAGCGTACAAAAACCAGGCTGCGACGGGGTGGGGAAGCATGGAGGGAACCTGGCTACAGCCGGGCAGAAGGCGGCCCTCCTCCGTCCGCAGGCACGGCGCACGCGCCGTCCAGCCGCCAAGCCCGGCCCCCGCAGGCGGAGCTCCAGAGCCTGTCCCGGAAACCCGGAGCCAAGGGCCCTAAGGGGCGTGGGACCTTCTGGAATTCCCTCCACTAGCTGAAGACGGCTGGCTTACACCACAGCACGTCAGCTTCCCACGTGCAAACCCAGCAGCTGTAATTAATCACAGTTCCAAAGGCTTCTCAGTAGTAAGGAGGTGCACCAGCTGCCCAGGAACCACTAGCGATGAGCGATGCTCAGGACAAAGTGGCATTGCTTCCTACGGCAGAAAAAATTGATTGCAAGTGGACTTACAGATCTGAATCCTAGGGACACCTTTACTTCCACTCTTTTTCAGAACATTCATGACACGCAGGCCACAAGTCAACTTTCAAATAAAAGTCAAGTGGTAACATTCAAGTGCAATGTTAGCTCCATGATGAAAAACGAAAACTTAAAATTTTTTTAATACGTTTTGAGACGGAGTTTCACTCTTGTCGCCCAGGCTGTACTGCAATGGCGTGATCTCGGCTCACTGCAACCTCCACCTCCTGGGTTCCAGCAATTCTTCTGCTTCAGCCTCCCGAGTAGCTGGGATTACAGGCGTGCACCACCACGCCCGGCTAATTTTTGTATTATTCGTAGACATTAGTAGAGACGGGGTTTCACCATATCGGCCAGGCTGGTCTCGAACTCTTGGCCGCAGGTGATCCACCCGCCATGGCCCCCCAAAGTGTTGGGATTACAGGCGTGAGCCATTGCGCCGGGCCGAAAACTTTTACTACAAGACCATTTACTTTCTCACTGGTAGAAAAAGCTCCGAGGTGTGGGAACCAGGACTTCAAACATTCTAGGTAGGACTTCTAACGTTTTGGGGTCTCTATTTACAAGGCTTAACAGAGACATTGCAAAAGGATGCAAACCCATGAGCACTGAGCCATACCCTAGCTGAAGTACTGTCAAGTGGAAGCCCTCTAATTCCACAGGATTCATTCACATGTAGCGTTTTAAAAGGTGAGGACAAAATAAAATGGTTACGTGTTTTGATTAGTCTCAATAATTCTCCACTTACCCTGGTAGTAAGTCCCAGTTTAATAATCCATTGCAATTTGAAGAATTGCCTTTAAAAAAGCTCAATAGGGCCGGGCACGGTGGCTCACGCCTGTAATCCCAGCACTTTGGGATGCCAAGGCAGGTGGATCACAGTCAGGAGTTCGAGAACTGCATGGCCAACAAGGTGAAACCCCGTCTCTACTAAAACTACAAAAATTAGCCGGGCATGGTGGCAAGCACCTGTAATCCCAGCTGCTCAGCAGGCTGAGGCAGGAGAATCACTTGAACCCGGGCGGCAGAGATTGCAGTGAGCCGAGACTGCGCCACTGCACTCCAGCCTGGGCAACACAGTGAGACGCTGTTATCTTAAAAACAAACAAAAAGCAAAACAAAACAAAACAAAAAAAACACCTCGATAATTCTGAAACATTCTCCAATAAAAGGAACCAGAATTCCTTGGAAAAAATGGAATTGGGGCAGGGAAAATACAAGATTCCCCAGAAACATCTTACAGTACCGGAAGGGCAGACACCAGAAAATTTTTCTGACAGGGCCTTGCTGTTAGGCAGCTCACTGCAACCTCAACCTCCCCTGATCAAGTCATCCTCCCACCTCAGCCTCCCCAGTAGATGGGACTACAGGAGCATACCACACCCGGCTTATTTTCTGTAGAGACCGGGTCTCAATTATGTTGCACAGGCTGGTATCAAATTCTGGGTTCAAGGAATCCTCCCACCTCAACTTCCCAAAGTGCTGGGGTTACAGGCAAGAGCCGCAAAGCCAGACCACCAAAAATACTGACAGCATGTCAAGAAAACAAAGGAGCCAATTTTAAGCAGCTCCTAATGGCCAAAGCTGAGACCATTAGAGCAAAAGTGAATCCATACTGATATAACTGAATAAATACAGAGAAGGGACACCTCCTTACAATAGAGTGCTAATTAATAAATGTAGAAGGAACAGAAATCGTGAACCAACATTTAGCAAATGCCGCAGGAATACTTGTTGCATGCAATAACAATCCATAGCTGCCCAAAGTTAGTGGGTCAAAGAATGTTAAGTTTCAGCTGGGCGCCTTGGCTCACGCCTGTAATCCTAGCACTTTGGGAGGCTGAGGCAGGAGGATAGTTTGAGACCAGCCTGGCAAACATAGCAAAACCTCATCCCTATTTAAAAATAAAATAAGCCAAGCATGGAGGCACATGCCTGCAGTCCCAGATACCAGGGAGGATTGCTTGAGGCTGGAAGGTTGAGGCTGCAGTGAGGAATCATTGTGCCACTGCACTCCAGACTGGGCAAGAGTGCAAGACCATCTCCAAAAAGAAAAAAGTTTCCAAGTATATCTGATCCCCTAAGTTACATATTAAGTACAAAGGAGGAAAGGAGGAAATAACTTTCCAAAGGAGAAGTCTGGCAGCACTGTAACCAAGTGATCAGAGTTAACATCACCAGTATGAGATCATGTCACAATCGTGTATCCTGATACAATGCACCGAAAAAGGCACGGTGCTTTTGTGGCATTCTTGTCAAAGAATAACCTCAATCTAATAGTGAGAAATGATCAGATAAATCCAACTGGAAGGTGTTGTATAAAGTAACTGGCCAGTACTCCCCCAAAAGTGTCAAAAAATGGAAACTGAAAAACTGTCAAGGCTAGAAAAGACTAAAGACAATTAAATGCAATGTGGGATCCTGGATTGGATGCTGAACCCCAAAAGACGACACAGTGTAACGGATACAACTCAAATTAGTTAATAGTACTGCATCAATATCTGCTAGTCTCGATATTTTACTATGGTTATACAAGACGTTAACATTTGGGAAAACCTGAGTGAAGAGTATGGTAACTCTCCATACTACATTTGCATAAGTCTAAAATTATTTCAGAACGTTTTATATAATGGAACACACTAAGAGAAGATAACCAATCAAATACAGCTAAAATAAAATTGAGGGAAAATGAAATTTATTTTGAGGATGGAGTGCAGTGACGTGATCTCAGCTCACTGCAACCTCTGCCTCACAGGTTCCAGCAAATCTCCTGCCTCAGCCTCCTGACCAGCTGGGATTACAGGTGCACACCATCACACCCAGCTAATTTATGTATATTTAGTAGAGACGGGGTTTCACCACGTTGGCCAAGCTAGTTTCAAACTCCTGACCTCAAGCAATCCGCCTGCCTCGGCCTCCCAAGGCACCACCCTCAGGCTGGGCACGGTGGCTCACGCCTGTAACCCCATCACTTTGGGAGGCCGAGACAGGCGGATCGCTTGAGGTCAGGAGTTCCAGACCAGCTTGGCCAACATGCTGAAACCCTGTCTCTATTAAAAATACTGGCAAAGTTGTCTTTAACAATAAGAAAACTGGTTTAGCTGCATTTTCGAGTCTTTAGTAAAGAACAGTCTAATTTTTTATACTACAAGAAAAGCCAATGTGGTTTTTCTAAAATACACAAATCCAAAAGGGAAGGCGAAGTATGCAACCTTATTAGGGGCTCCAAATTCTTTTCAGTCTACTCTTAAAGCTGAAACAGTACTTTATGTGTGCTATAAAAGACTGGGAACTACTATGTTGCTAACATTTCAAATTGCAAATAATCATCTCGAATAATCTCATATCCAACTTGAAATACTATGTAGGAAAATCTAGTTAAATTTGCTTTTGAATTTGCTTTTCTCTGGATTTTCCCTTTTCAAGGTCAAATACTAAAGAAGCCCAAGGGAGTCCTCTACAAGTCACAGAAGTTTGGGATAAAAGTGAAAACGATGAGTGCCACACATATTACTAGGAAATCTAGCACTTTCCTACTGATAAAAACACAAGGAACTCTCCAAAATTATGAGGTAAATGTGCTTCAAAAAGGATGGCAGCCAGAAATATTTAGGAATATTGTACCGTGCCTCTGACAGGCCAAAAAAAGCTTTTGACTGCAAATGTCAATAATGGTGCTATTGGCTAGGCACAGTGGCTCACGCCTGTATTCCCAGCACTTGGGGAGGCCGAGGTGGGCAGATCACCTGAGGTTGGGAGTTCGAGACCAGCCTGGCCAACACGGTGAAACCCCATCTCTACTAAAAGTACAAAAATTATCCAGGCGTAGTCGCGCACGCCTCTAATCCCAGCTACTCGGGAGTCTGCGGCAGGAGAATCGCTTGAACCCAGGAGGCGGAGGTTACAGTGAGCTGAGAGCACACCACTGCACTCCAGCCAGGAAGACAGAGTGAGACTGAGTCTTGAAAAAAGAAAAGAGGGGAAAAGAAATGAGAAAAGAGGGGAAAAGAGAAAAGGAAAAGGGATGGGAAAGAAGGAAAGAGAAGGGAAGGGAAGAGGGGAAGGGAAGGGGGGAAGGGAAGGAAGGAAAGGGAAGGAAGGAAAGGGAAGAAAAGGAAAGGAAAGGAAAAGGAAGGAAGGAAGGAAGGAAGGAAGGAAGGAAGGAAGGAAGGAAGGAAGGAGAAAAGAAAAGCAAGCAAGCAAGCTAGCTATTTAGAAAACATTTAATAATTTTACTGGCACTCCTGACTTTACTATCCTGGGCTGTGTAGAACTCAGTAATTTTGAGAGCACAACTCTGTCCAACAGTATTAAAATCCATTTCCATAACCCTTTCTTAGTATAAATGTTAGATGTTTTCACACATGCAACTCTAAAATGGAAACTTTTTTTTTTTTTTGAGACAGAGTCTTGCTCTGTCACCAGGTTGGAGTGCTGTGGCGCAATCTTGGCTCACTGTAACCTCCACCTCCTGGGTTCAAGCGATTCTCCTGCCTCAGCCTCCCAAGTAGCTGGGATTACAAGCATGCTCCACCATCCTCCAGCTAATTTTTGTAGAGACAGGATTTCACTGTGTTGGCCAGGCTGGTCTCGAACTCCTGACCTCAAGTAATCCACCCGCCTCAGCCTCCCAAAGTCCTGGGATTACAGGCATGAGCCACTGTAACCAGCCTAAAATGGGAACATCTTAAGAGCTAAAAATTTTTTAAGACAGAGAAGCCTCTGAAACTGTTGAAAATAAACAAGAAGAAATGAAATGCTATTACAATTGTTATAAGGTTCCCAAAGATCCAAGCCCACAGAAATTTTATTGTCAGGGATCTGCATCCATATGGAATATTGTCTAAAACCATATTTCAAATTAAACACTTATTTCCTGGGCTCTACTTCCTCTGCATCTAAGATAGCTGGCCAGATTCCATGGAGTTAAACATAGTGCCAGGCACCCAATAGTCTAATATTTGTTGAACAAATGATTTAGCAATGACTCTACATTCTCTGCAAAGTATCCAGAAATAAAGCATTATGAATATCGGCCCACCTTGCTTTTGCAGAGGTCATGGTTAACCAGCCCTGAGTACAAAGCAAGCCTGAAGTGTTTACTCTTAGCACAAACTCTCTAAAATTAGTTGCCGTCTCACCTGTTATACCCCCTTATACTCCAAATATTTCTTAAAATACAGCAGACTCAAATAATACTAAATGGTACTAGAAGTGATGCTCAACAGGATCTCACGTTTATTGAGAAGTGATTAATGGTAAAAAGAAAGGCAATGCCCTTTCCTCATTGGCTGAACAAGAAACTGAAGAAACATTCACTACACGTTTTACAATATTTTTCTCTTCCAAAATGCATTTCTGTAAACGAGTTTTTACCACTGTTCTTAGCTTTGAAATCAAATCAATCCTGACTTAATCAGTATAATGTACAAGAACAGAACATTTCTTAGGACTCCTAGTACTTTACTTTGAGTAACAAAAGGTCAGAGAAAATGAACCACCCTTAAAGACACAACCTTGGGTAACACTGTTATATTCTCCTAGACAAAAATTCTTCATAAAAATGTTCTTCCAGTTCGGAAGGATAAAATCAAATTCCCACTTTCTGGGGTGGATGCCCAAAACCTTCACAACTCAAGTGTTCTCCAAGTACAAATGTCAAAATGGGAGGAGGAAAGGGTTTAAAAATTAGAGAAAACTGTATGCACTTACGGACTTAAAAATCCGAAAAACATAGTAAAAAGACAAAAAACCAAAGCATTATGCTCTGAAATCACAACCAAAGCCAAAATAAAAGGGACATTTTTCACCTAAACTACCTAGAGGGATTTTTTGTTTAGTTTTTTCTTTTTCTTTTTTTTTTCACTTTCCAGTTAAGTCCTATGTCTTTTGTGAAATTCCAATACTTAAACTGCAAGTCTGCAATCGTCTCTGAAGTCAGTGAAATTAAGAAAAAAGTCCTAATTCTCTTGAAGGTCATTTTTTCCTCTTAGGATATGCAGATGCAACCGTTGCTGCAGTCTGTGTAGAACTGCCTTTTATTTCCCACGACCTTGACGTTCCTACAAAGGTAAGAAAAAAATTGAAATGGTTAAAAATTATCTGAACATGCTTATGAATTTAAAAACTTCACAGAATAACTCAACAGAAATTTAATTACTTAGAATTATTAGAAAATTAATTACTCTAAGTAGAACATTCCCCACAAAAAAAAACCTTGCTTTTACTGCTTTAAACACTTAAACATCTTAATGCAAAATTACTTTTGACTTGAAAATTCATTACATGCTTTCCTATTATAGTGTTTAGATTAATACTTAGTTGTCAGGCCCCCCAAAAATACGGGCCTAATGGAAGTAACCCAAACATACATGACTGGTCAGATAAAGCAGCATACATACATACATAGTACATTAGAGTGTTAGAGTCAGACTGACCTAAATTCAAATCCCAAACTAGTCCCAAGGCCTTGGACATACTCATAAGCCCTCAATTTCCTTTTCTGTAAAGTGAAGATAAGTATCTCACAGGGTTATGGAGAATTAATAAGCTGACATACAGAAAGCCCTTAGTCCACAGACAGAAAAAAACAAAACAAAACAAAAAAGACAACCCCACACATCTGGCCTCCTTCCCTAGGGAGGTGGTAATCTGACTACAATACTTCTGTTTTCCCTGAAATAAATCCCAATGCTCATTTTCTTTTTTTTTTTTTGATTAGGAATCTGGCTCTTTCACCCAGGCTGGAGTGCAGTGGCGTGATCTCGGCTCACTGCAGGCTCCGCCCCCTGCGGTTCACGCCATTCTCCTGCCTCAGCCTCCCGAGTAGCTGGGACTACAGGTGCCCGCCACCTCGCCCGGCTAATTTTTTGTATTTTTTTAGTAGAGACAGAGTTTCACCATGGTCTCGACCTCCTGACCTCGTGATCCGCCCGCCTCAGCCTCCCAAAGTGCTGGGATTACAGGCGTGAGGCACCGCGCCCGGCCGCTCATTTTCTTAAGAATCACTGTTTACGAGTTTTTCAGAAACTTACCCTAATTCTCCCATTTCACACATTACTTCATGTACAGAATTTTTTAAATTTTTTTTTTCTTTTTGAGACAGAGTCTTGCTCTGTAGCTCAGGCTAGAGTGCAATGGGGCGATCTTCGCTCACTGCAACCTCGGCCACCTGGGTTCAAGTCATTCTCCTGCCTCAGCCTCCCGAGTAGCTGGGATTACAGGTGCCACCACCATGCCTGGCTAATTTTTTGTATTTTTAGTAGAGATGGGGTTTCACTATGTTGGCCAGGCTGGTCTCAAACTCCTGACCTCGTGATCTGCTTCGCCTCGGCCTCCCAAAGTGCTGGGATTAGAGGTGTGAGCCACCGTGCCCGGCCTCAGAATTTTTTAAATTTTACATTTTTACCAAGGCAGGCGGATCACGAGGTCAGGAGATCGAGACCATCCCGGCTAACACGGTGAAACCCCGTCTCTACTAAAAATACAAAAAATTAGCCGGGCGTGGTGGTAGGCACCTGTAGTCTCAGCTACTTGGGAGGCTGAGGCAGGAGAATGGCGTGAACCCGGGAGGCGGAGCTTGCAGTGAGCCTAGATAGTGCCACTGCACTCCAGCCTGGGCGACAAAGTGAGACTCCATCTCAAAAAAATAAATAAATAAATAAAATAAAATTCCACCTATTATCTCTTAATGTAACTCCAGAAATACAGACAATAAATTATTTGTCCCAAATTTTAACACTGAATTAGAAACTTAGACTATAGATATGCTTTTTCCTAAGAAACATGTTTATTATATTTAAGTCGGCATGCTTAATAGCATTTAAAATAGTCAAGAAAAAATTCAAAACAGCATCATGCAATTATATTTACTACAGCACTGTCTCATTCTTTAAACACCAAATTTGTTCCTCTTTATAATGTGCAATTTTAAGTCTCACAAATACCTATGTTCAATATTGCTTCAAAAGTCAAACTTTCTCAATTTTAACACAACAATACCAAGACAGCCAGAAGTGGTGGCTCACACCTGTAATTCCAACACTTTGGGAAGCCAAGACAGATAAGACTGTTTGAGGCCAGGAGTTCGAGACCAGCCTGGCCAACACATGGAGACCCTGTCTCTACAAAAAAAAAAATTCTTTTAATTAGTCAGGCATGGTGGTGGCATGTGCCTGTGGTCCCAGCTACTTGGGAGGGTGAGGTGGGAGGATGGCTTAAGCCCAGGAGGTCAAGGCTGCAGTGAGCCCTGATCACACCACTGTACTCCAGCCTGGGTGACAAAATGAGACCCTATCTTTAAAAAAAAAAAAAAAAAAGAGAGAAGGAAAAGTATAGATTGGAAACAGTGGGAAGCCAGGACATCAGTAGGCTCCTTCTTGAAGGACCTCCCACTGGCCAAATCTGTGACTTGAGCATTACATAACATTAATTAATTAATGATTAAGTAAACACCTATCATAGTAATACTTGAATCAAGCAAGAATTATCAATCAATGCTAGAATTAAAAGGAGACAGTTTGATGAGAAACAAGTTATTTACATAGTGTCAAACTATTTTCCCACGTATCAAAAAAAAAAAATTAAGTAGAGAACCTGGTGGACAACACTTTACCCAAAGTGACCAAAGTTAACATTATCAGTAATGGCATAAACAGACATCTTGTACCTCCCAGTATGATGCACTGAGAAGGATACAACCTCACTTGAAACCAGTGAAGACAGACTTAGGAGGGCTGGGTGCAGTACTTCACTCCTATAATCCCAGTACTTTGGGAGGCAGAAGCTGGCAGACAGCTTGAGCGCAGGAGTTCAAGACCAGCCTGGGAAACATGGCAAAGCCCATGTCTTACATTACACATACATACATACATACATACACATACACACACACACACAAAATTATCTGGGTGTGGTGGCATGCACCTGTAGTCCCAGCAACCTGGGAAATCACTAAAGCCTAGGGAGATCAAGGCAGCAGTGAGCCATGATCGTGCCACTGCACTCTGGCCTAGGCAACAGAATGAGACCGTATCTCAAAATAATGAAAACAACAAATAACAACTTAGGAGACATGAAACCATGGTCTCCAAATGCTCATGGACTAGAACCTGGACCACAAAAAAACTGCTATCAAGGACATTGAGACAACTGATAAAGTCTGAATAAGATCTGTTGGTAACAACATTGTGTCAATTAAATTTCCTGATTCTGATAAATGCACTGTGGTTATGTAACTGCATGTCTTTGTTCTTGGGAACTACACACTAAAATACCTAGGAGAAAAGACATGATGTCTAGACCATAACTCTCAAATGGCTCAGGAAAACATTATATATACACATTTTAAAAACATTCAACTGATAAAGCAAATGTGGCAAAATGTGGAAATAAAGTAAATCTGAAATTACTCCAAGGCCCAGCATGGTAGCTCACATCTGCTGCTCACACTTTAGAAGGCTGAGGCAGGGGAAGTGCTTGAGGCCAGGAGTTCAAGACCAGCCTTCGGCAACAAAGTGAGACCCTGTCTCTACAAACAAAAACAACAACAACAAAAATTTTAACTTAGCTGGGTGTGGTGGTGCGTGCCTGTAATCCTAGCAACTTCGATTGGCTACTTGGGAGGCTGAGGTGGGAGGACAGCTTGAACCCTGGAGTTAGAGGTTACAGTGAGCTATGATGCCAACGCTACATTCCAGCCTGGCAGCCTGGGTGACAGAGGCCCTGTCTCTCAAAAAAATTTTTTTTAAAAATGTATTTCAAAACATAAAACTGGGGGGAAGGGAATAAATGAATTTATTTCTTCTGCAAAAAAGTTAGGTGCACTAAGTTATATTTAACACTTAATAAAACTTTAATGTTAGGCCGGGCGCGGTGGCTCACGCTTGTAATCCCAGCACTTTGGGAGGCCGAGGCGGGCGGATCACGAGGTCAGGAGATCGAGACCACGGTGAAACCCTGTCTCTACTAAAAATACAAAAAATTAGCCGGGCGTGGTGGCGGGCGCCTGTAGTCCCAGCTACTTGGAGAGGCTGAGGCAGGAGAATGGCGTGAACCCGGGAGGCGGAGCTTGCAGTGAGCCGAGATCGCGCCACTGCACTCCAGCCTGGGCGACAGAGCGAGACTCCGTCTCAAAAAAAAAAAAAAAAAAAAAAAAAAAAAAAAAAAAAAAAAAAAAAAAAAAACTTTAATGTTTATATAATTACAGGCGGGGCATGGTGGCTCATGCCTGTAATCTCAGTACTTTTGAGGCGGAGGCAGGTGGATCATTTAAGGCCAGAGTTCGAGACCAGCCTGGGCAAGGTGGCAAAACCCCGTCTCTACAAAAAAAAATACAAATATTAGCCAGCATGCTGCCATATACCTATAGTCCCAGCTGCTGGGGAGGCTGAGGCAGGAGGATGCAGTGAGCCGAGATTGCACCACTGCACTCCAGCATGGGTGACAGATGAAGATGAATTTAAACCAGGCACAGAGGGCCTTACACCTTGTTCAGTCCCAGCTGCTTGGGAGGCTGAAGCAAGAGGATCATCTGAGCCCAGGAATTTGAGTCTGTAAATGAACTATGATCACAGCTGTGAATAGTCACTGCACTTCAGCCTAGAGAACGTAGCCAGACCTCATCTTAAAAAAAAAAAAAATAAAAATAAAATAAAAATAAAAAAATTAAAGCCCAGCACGATGGCTCACGCCTGTAATCCTAGCACTCTGGGAGGCCGAGGAGGGTGGATCACGAGGTCAGGAGTTCAAGATCAGCCTGGGCAAGATGGTGAAACCCCCTCTACTAAAAAAAAAAAAAAAATTAGCCGGGCATGGTGGTGGGCGCCTGTAATCCCAGCTACTCAGGAGGCTGAGGCAGAGAATTGCTTAAATCCGGGAGGCAGGGGATGCAGTGAGCTGAGATCGCACCACTGCACTCCAGCCTGGGTGACAGAGCAAAACTCTGTCTCAAAAAAATAAAAATAAATAAAAAATTGGGCCGGGCACGGTGGCTCATGCCTGTAATCCCAGCACTTTGGGAGGCCGAGGCTGGCAGATCACCTGAGGTCAGGAATTCGAGACCAGCCTGACCAACATAGAGAAACCCCCGTCCCTACTAAAAACACAAAATTAGCTGGGCGTGGTGGCACATGCCTGTAATCCCAGCTACTCGGGAGGCTGAGGCAGGAAAATCGCTTGAACCTGGGAGATGGAGGTTGCGGTGAGCAAAGATCACGCCATTGCACTCCAGCCTGGGCAACAAGAGAGAAACCACGTCTCAAAAATAAAAATAAAAAATAAAGATATGACCTGGCATGAGCTAAAGTATATATAATAGGAAAAAAAAAAACAACAAAACCAAAGTTGATTCTTTGAAAAAATTAAGATTACTTTGTACCCCATAAATATATACAATTATAAATTGTCGGCCAGGCTCAGTGGCTCACACCCATAATCCCAGAAAAAAAAAAAAAATTGGCTGGGCGCGGTGGCTCATGCCCGTAATCCCAGCACTTTGGGAGGCCGAGGTGGGCGGATCACGAGGTCAGAAGATCGAGACCATCCTGGTTAACATGGTGAAACCCCAACTCTACTAAAAATACAAAAAATCAGCTGGGCATGGTGGCACACACCTGTAGTCCCAGCTATTCAGGGGGCTGAGGCAGGAGAATCACTTCAACCTGGGTGGTGGAGATTGCACTGAGCTGAGATGGCACCACTGCACTCCAGCCTGACCAACAAAGCGAGACTCCATCTCAATAAAAAATAAATAAAAAAGTAGCCAGCCCTGGTGGCAGGCACCTATAATCCCAGCTGCTCAGGAGGCTGAGGAAGGAGAATTGCTTGAACCCAGGAGGCAGAGGTTGCAGCGAGCTAAGATCACACCACTACACTCCAGCCTGGGCAAAAGAGCAAAACTCTGTCTCAAATAAAAACATTAAAGATATTAACTATGAATAAATTAGGAAACTACAAGTCCAGACAGATCTGGTCTGTGGCTTAAATAACTAGAAATAATGTCCATATCTCTATCCACCCATTCACCTCAGCCCCTCCTCACTTTAAATCTATGATTACAAAATAGAAAACTCGGCTGGGCGCAGTGGCTCATGCCTATAATGCCAGCACTTTGGGAGGCCGAGGCAGGTGGATCACGTGAGGTCAGTAGCTCAAGACAGACCTGGCCAACACTGTGAAACCCCATCTCTACTAAAAATACAAAAATTAGCCAAGCGTGGTGGCACATGCCTGTAGTCCCAGCTATTCGGGAGGCTGAGGCAGGAGAATCAATCACTTGAACCCTGGTGAGCCAAGATCGCACCACTGCACTCCAGCCTAGCCAACAGAGCTAGACTGTCTCAAAAATAAAAATAAAAAATAAAATAAAATAAAATAGAAAATTCAGTCTCTGGAGGAAATACACAAAAAGCCATAAGGTGGCAATATTAAAGTCTGCACATATGCAATCTCTTCATATAATATTCATAAAATAGTAAATCTGCCTATTTGGCTTCCCTCTATTTAAGCTTAATAACCTTTCTACTTACTACTGCACTGTTCTATCCCTCCCTCTCCCTTCACTTTTAAGTGGGCCATAAAACACAACTGAGGCATATTCATATTTACTTGGATATAATTTTATTAACATTAAAATCTGGTAAATGTTTATCTCTCCCACAAAATTAAATCTATATAGCTCTCAACTAGTTTTTCCTATGCCCCATGAACCTTGAAAGAAACCCAAATTTCAGCACCCCAGTTGATAATATAAAATGCTTAGACGAGAAAAAAAAAAAAAAATATATATATATATATATATATATATATATACATATTTTTTTTTTTTTTTTTTCTTTGAGACGGAGTCTCGCTCTGTTGCCCAGACTGGAGTGCAGTGGCACAATCTCCGCTCACTGCAAGCTCCGCCTCCCGGGTTCACACCATTCTCCTGCCTCAGCCTCCCGACTAGCAGGGACTACAGGCGCCCGCCACCATGCCTGGCTAATTTTTTGTATTTTTAGTAGAGACGGGGTTTCACCATGTTAGCCAGGATAGTCTCAACCTCCTGACCTCATGATCCGCCCTCCTCGGCCTCCAAAAGTGCTGGGATTACAAGCGTGAGCCACCGCGCCCGGCTAGGAAAATATATTTTTAAAAGTGATGTGGTGACACAAAAATTACTTCCATTGCTTGATACGGTTTAATAGAATCAACCTTTATAGTCTCCAATGCCATGAATATGAGTTAAATAAGTCTAATGGCAGAAACATCAAGTCATATATAATTAAGATGCTAACTTCCCCAGACAAAGAGACAAAATATTTTTCATCAGTTCTCCAATTTAAAGCAAGGCTATAATATTTTATTAAAAATATCTATTTTGGCCATGGTACCTCCTGCCTACAAGCACAGCACTTTGGGAGGCTGGGACCAGCAGTTTGAGACCAACCAGCCTGGGCAACATACTGAGAACCTGACTCTACTAGAATTTGAGACAGAGTTTCGCTCTTGTTGCCTGGAGTGCAATGGCGCAATCTCGGCTCACCACAAACTCCGCTTCCCGGGTTCAAGCGATTCTCCTGCCTCAGCCTCCTGAGTAGCTGGGATTACACGCATGCGCCACCGTGCCCAGCTAATTTTGTATTTTTAGTAGAGACAGGGTTTCTCCATGTTGGTCAGGCTGGTCTCGAACTCCCAACCTCTGGTGATCCACCTGCCTTGGCCTCCATAAGTGCTGGGATTACAGGCATGGGCCACTTGCACCCGGTCAGAAATTTTTAAAAATTGGGCCAGGCATGCTGGCTCACACCTGGAATCCTAACAATTTGAGAGGCCAAAGGAGGAGGATCACTTAAGCCCAGGAATTCAAGAACAGCCTGGGCAACACAGTGAAACCTTATCACTCCAGAAAGTTTTTTTAATTAGCCACACATAGCATCTGTGTGGTCCCAGCTACTTAGAAGGCCGCAAGAAAAACAATGCTTAAGCCTAGGAGGTCAAAGCTGCAATGAATTGTGATCAGGCCACTACACTCCAGCCTGGGTGACAAAGTGAGGCCTTCTCTTAAAAAAAAAAACAAAACATACACACACACACACACACACACACACACACACACTCATGCACGACATAATGACATTTCAGTCAATGACAGATCAGTAAGATTATAATGGAGCTGACAAATTCCCATCACCCAGCGATGTCAAAGCCACTGTAAGGATGTAGCACAAAACATTACTCACTTGTTTGTGGTAATGCTGGTGTAAACAAACCTACTGCACTGCAAGTTGTATAAAACTATAGCACGTAAAATTATGTACAATAAATACTTAATAACAAACGTGGCCAGGCACAGTGGCTCACACCTGTAATTCCAGCACTTTGGGAGGCCGAGGCAGGCGGATCACCTGAGGTCAGGAGTTTGAGACCTGCCTGGCCAACACGGTGAAACCCTGTCTCTACTATAAATACAGATCAGCTGGGTGTAGTGGCACGCGGCTGTAGTCCCAGCTACTTGGGAGGCTAAGGCAGGAGAATCACTTGAACCTGGGAGGTGGAGGCTGCAGTAAGCAGCCAAAATCACACCACTGCACTTCAGCCCGGGCAACAGAGTGAGATTCTGTCTCCAAAAAAAAAAGCCAGGTGCGGTGGCTCACGACTGTAATCCATGGGAGGCTGAGGCAGGTGGATCACAAGGTCAGGAGATTGAGACCATCCTGGCTAACATGGTGAAACCCCGTCTCTACTAAAAATACAAGAAATTAGCCAGGCATGGTGGCGGGCGCCTATAGTCCCAGCTACTCTGGAGGCTGAAGCAGGAGAATGGTGTGAACCCAGGACGTGGAGCTTGCAATGAACCAAGAAAGCGCCACTGCACTCCAGCCTGGGCGACACAGCAAGACTCCGTCACACACACAGACACATACACACGCACAACCTACTATGTTATTGGCTTATGTATTTACTATACTATACTTTTAATCATTATTTTAGAATGTACTACTTATTAAAAGAAAGGCTAATTGTAAAACTGCCTCTGATAGGTCCTTCAGGAGGTATTCCAGAAGAAGGTACTATTATAGGAGATGACAGCTGTGTGTTACTGCTTCTGAAGACTTTCCAATCGAACAACATGTGGTGGTTAAGACAGTGATATTGATGATCCTGAGCCTGTGTAGGTCTAGGCTAATGTGTTTGCCAAAGTTTTTAAAAAGACGTTAAAAATGTAAGTTTTTCTTTTTCTCTTTTTTTAAAGACAGAGTCTCACTCTGTTGCCCACGCTGGAGCACAGTGGCACGATCTCGGCTCACTGCAACCTCCGCCTCCCAGGTTCAAGCAATTCTCGTATCTCAGCCTCCCCAGTAGCTGGGATTACAGGTGTGCACCACCACACCTGGCTAGGTTTTGTATTTTTAGTAGAGATGGGTTTTCACCACGTTGGTCAGGCCAGTCTCCAACTCCTGGCCTCAAGTAATCCACCCACCTCAGCCTCCCAAAGTGCTGGGATTACAGGCGTGCACCACCATACCCAGTCCCCTTATCTTTTATACTGTGTTTTAATGTACATTTTCTGTGTTTAGATACACAAATACTTATCACTGCATTACAAGTGCCTATACTATTCAGTACGGTAACATGCTGTACAGGTTGGTAGCCTAGGAACAACAGACTATACCATATAGCCTAAGTTGTGTAGTAGGCTCTACCATCTAGGTTTGTGCAAGTACACAATGTTTGCAGGACAAAATCACCTGACAATGCATTTCTCAGAACATATCCCCATCACTAAGAGATGCATGACTGTATATCTAATCTTCCTATTAACCCAATTAGGTATTTTCCCTAAGTTTTAAAGATATTTAGGCTCAGAGGATTTTCCTTCTTCAATATTGGTGACAGTGGCAGGTATGAAACCAACTCTTCCTCCAGAGCCCCGGGTCTTTCCAGTACCTATACATTTATTATCAAGACCACAAAATCCATAATTCATGCTCTACCAATATCAACTTTATACACCCAAATTTAAAATACAAGAGAATCACCTGTAGAGCTGATAAAATGCAGATTCCAAGGCCTCACCTCCAAAGATGCTCATTCAGTAGGTAAGGGAGAACAAGAATCTCAAAGTAAGAACTCTCAGAGGGTACTTTTTTTTTTTTTTTGAGATGGAGTCTTGCTCTGTCACCCAGGCTGGAGTGCAGTGGCGCAATCTCGGCTCACTGCAAGCTCCGCCTCCCGGGTTCACACCATTCTCCTGCCTCAGCCTCCCTAGTAGCTGGGACTACAGGCGCCCGCCACCACGCCCGGCTAATTTTTTGTATTCTTAGTAGAGATGGGGTTTCATCGTGGTCTCGATCTCCTGACCTCGTGATCCACCCGCCTCGGCCTCCCAAAGTGCTGGGATTACAAGCGTGAGCCACCACACCCAGCTCAGAGGGTACTTTTTGTACTAACTGAAAAACTTCTCTTCAATCATTCTAATCCTACAAGAAATACCTAAGGAGCTTATTAAATAAAATTTCTAATTTAGTTAAGTCTGTAAGTAGAACCTAGGTTATCAATATATTTTTTAAACTTTCAAGGTGACTCAAAAGTTGTTTTAAATCAGTTAACCATTTTTTGAAATTTATACACTGAAGCTCTCACGTCCAGGTCCATGGTACTCCCCTCTCCTCACTACTGTGCAGGCCCACTGACCTCAACTAAAGTAACTTTTGCCATAACTAACTTTGAATTAGCCAAGAACTTGTCTAGGCTCTAATTCTAGCTCTGCCAGTGGGGTAGACTAAAACGGTCCTACTTATAATAACCTGTTGCTGTGCATTATCCAGAACCGTTTACACTCTTCCTTATTCCTGCTGCCTGTAATTAGCAGCAACTTTTACAACCTTCAGCAAACGGTCATGGAGGTCATGTAGAGCAGATCTAATTCATTCCATTTTGAGACTTGTGATGGGAAAACTAAAACTGAGTGCTTAAATATTTATGTTCCAACTAATTATGTTCTCTTTATATGTCCACAAAGGGGACTGGCTACAGACATTAGCAGATACTAAAACACAGTTAGCCATTTTATTGGGGACAGGGTCTCACTCTGTTGGCCACACTAGGGTGCAGTGGTATGATCCTAGTTCACTACAGCCTCAACTTCCTGGGCTCAGGGGATCCTTCCACCTCAGCCTCCCAGGTAGCTAGGACCACAGGTACATGCCACCACACCCAGCTAATTTCTTTTTATTATTTCTTGCCCATGCTGGTCTCCAACTCCTAGGTTCAAGTGATCCTAGGTGGTTTACAGGTATAAACCACCACACCCAGCCAGTTAGCAATTTTAAGTAAGTATGAAGATATAGCACGGCCTAAAAACAAAAAGAGCCTTGTGGCAAAACATATCCCACTTCTACTTCCTAGGTAGTGATCTAGTTTTTCCTTATTGAATCTCAGGTCTCTACTTGGAAGATGGAGATAATCTTTTACAGGAGTATTACGAGATTGAGGATATATGACAAGCGCCTTACAGATATCCAGCAAATGCCTAAATATGGGTAAATATTATACCTAAAGCACTAAGAAAAAGAGGATGAAATGAACACTATATACAAGATGATTATAACTGTATAAACGAATTACATAGGTAAAGAAAAGAAAAAATGCCAAGACGAGTAGTTTTGTTGTTGTACAGGAATTACGGGTGATTTCTTTCGTTTTCTACACTTTTTATAATTTTGTTACATTTTACAATAAAAACAAATGCAAAACTTGCAAATATTTATAGTTTGCGCATTGCAAGATTTTTACATGCAAACGCTTAAGTTCTATATGCTATCCACACCTTACTCAAAAAAACTCACATGAAGAGCTTTTAAGTCTATCTTCCTAAAATGGCTTCATGTAGCCAAGCGCAGTGGCTCAGCCTGTAATCCCAGCACTTTGGGAGGCCGAGGCTGGCGGATCACCTGAGATTAGGAGTTTGAGACCACCCTGGCCAACATGGTGAAACCCCATCTCTACTGAAAACACAAAAATTAGCTGGACGTGGTGGTGTGCGCCTGTAATCCCAGCTACTTGGGAGGCTGAGGCAGGAGAATCGCTTGAACTCAGGAGGCAGAGGTTGCAGTGGGCCGAGATCGTGCCACCACACTCCAGCCTGGGGGACAGAGTGAGACTCTAGTCTAAAAACAAAACAAAACAAAAAAAAAAAAAAAAAAAAAAAAAAAATGGCTTCACGTAGTACACCAAGTGATATAGGCAAAATTTGAATTCTGACGTATGCAGTAGGCATACTGAACATCTCTTAAGAACCAACAGAAATTGCAATACCAAGTGCAAATGAGTTGGAAAGTAGAACTGCCAGCCCCTGTCCCTTCCCACTCTATATCCAACAGTTCACACAGGGGATTGACCATTTTCTTCATCTTTCTGTCTTTTCCTACCCATCCTTTTAGACCCAATTCAAATTAAGTCTTCCATAAAAATTTCTTGGTAACTCTAGCTCTAACTGGTCTTGCTATTTTTCTATACTTGGTCTCACACTGTCAATTAGTACTTTAATATACGCTGCCCTAGAATGTTTCATTTGATACATCGTAATTCCTTGATATCTTTTCCCAATGGCTAACTGGAGTTAAATCAGTTCAACAAGGGACTATTTGTTTATTCGGCAAGGAATGAAAAGCATTAGGGTACTACTTATTGGGCCCGTTGGAACTAGAATTTGGTCCAGGAGGTGGCAGCAGCATGCATATTTAAAGTGTTACCTGCTTTGTGTAGGAGAAAGAAGCAACGATCTGAGCTGCCACTTTTTCCTTGCTCGTGCAGACTTACAGGATTTCAGTGATGAATGTAAAAAAGCAGGAAGAGAACACGTTTGCCCTAATTCAAAGAACAGAGCTTTTTTTTCTCCTCTGCATAAACTCCTAAGGAACTATAAGAACAGTCCTTCATCATGCTGTCCCTTAAAGGCAGGCAGGCAAAGCCAATGCTGTAAGCCTTCCCTATCTCCCTCCTGGGTAACTCTTCCTCATCCCTCCAAACCTGCACCCAACACATTTAGAAGAGATGCTGAACTTGCTGAATCCTCATACTTCTCCCATCTCAAAACAGATCCCTCTACCTCATCTTCCATGCATCATTCCCATTTTTAAAAATTCATTGTCATCTAGTGTGTTTCAAATTATGCTTCATAGGAGAGATGCTTCAGGTATCTTCAGGGAGAAAGGAAGCTGAACATGTAAAAATCATTCATGAGGTTCCAAGAAAAGTTTCGTTTGCAGGGAAAAAAAGAATTCCAACGCTAAAAACTGTTACAGGAGTAATCTTTACTTCTGGTAGGTAAGCAGAATGGCTCATACTTGAGTGATTCTTGGTTTAAACTATTCAAGATATACTAAACGATTCTAGCATTGCCAACTAGCCCTTGTCCCACAAATGTTTAAGCATGGAAAAATAGCAGTCCTCCCTGGATCAATCTTTAGCCATATCAAAATCAGAATGCTGCCATTCTTCAGATTCAACTCTGTATTTCAGACATTTTTATATAGTCTAATTTACCAAAACAGCCCATACTAGGCAAACAAAAGAGCTTTATAATAGCTCTTTAAGGCTTGGAACACAGAGGTTGAAAGATACCGACTCTGCAAGCACAAAGATAAAGAAACATGTGGAGTCTTTTGAATGAAGTACGGAGATC
Organism: Nomascus leucogenys; assembly: GCF_006542625.1. NCBI lineage: Eukaryota > Metazoa > Chordata > Mammalia > Primates > Hylobatidae > Nomascus > Nomascus leucogenys. The sequence continues at coordinate 28,529,343 of NC_044404.1, read as the reverse complement.
AAAACGTTCAAGTCTCTAATAGCAAAGCAACTTTTTATTCAACAGACATCACTGGCATCTGCAGTCATCTGTTACCTCTCTGCAGCCTCTGAGTAAGTGTACTCTCCCCTACTGCTTGAAGTTCCATACAGGCTGTGTATCCCCTATCTGAAATTCTTGGGATAAGAAATGTTTTGGATTTCAGATTTTTTGAATATTTGTAGATACATACTGCTTGAGCATCCCTAATCTGAAAATCCAAAATAGGAAATGCTCCCATGAACATTTTCTTCAGTGTCATGTGTGCACTCAGTTTCAGACTTTGGGGCATTTCAGATTTTCAAATTAGGAATACTCAACCTGAATAGCCCCTTCCTTGTTCTCTTTCTAAAACTCAAAACTATTCTCTCTCAATCTCTTTCACTTGCTCCCTCTTTATCCTTCAAATTTTGTTATTTCTGGGGAATTTTTTCCATAGTCCTTTTCTCTCACTCGTGTTGGCTCTAGAACCACACTGCAGAATTAGAACACCAGCTCTACTTTCGTTATCTCATGTGCCTTTGCAAAGTTACTCTTTTCTGTGTTTTAATGTTTTCATCAGTAAAACTGAGCTAGTTATACCCACCTCACAAGGATACAAGAATTAAATGAACATACACAAGTATATATTCAAGACAACTGTATGCTAGACACTGTACAGAGCATTCAATAACCGTAAGCCATTCTTATTACAAGAATCTTTGAAAACTCAAACTCTTCCATGCCTTTACCTATCCTGAGGGTTGAAAATTCAAATTCCTGTGAACAATCTGAGCTCCACATTCCCAACTGCCTACTATCACCTGGCTGCTGCTACTATCACAGGCACCTGAAACTATTTCCAAAAGCCAATACAACCCCAAATCCTAACCCTAAACTGCTGCTCCTCTCATCATCTTTAATTTTTGAAATACTAGTCAACAAATATGTCTACCACATTCTTCATATCCAGTTTCCCATTCCCATGTCCTGGTTCAGGCCCTCATCATCTTTTTTTCCCCAGAATACTGTAAAAGCATCTCGTTTAGTCTCTGAGCCATCTCCCACCTTTTTTTTTTTTTTTTTTTTTTTGGGACAGAGTCTCGCTCTGTCACCCAGGCTGGAATGCAGTGTTGCAATCTCAGCTCACTGTAACCTCTGCCTCCCAGGTTCAAGTGATTCTCATCCCTCAGCTTCCCGAGTAGCTGGGACTATAGGCGCACACCACCACTCTTGGCTAATTTTTTTTTTTTTTTTGAGATGAAGTTTTGCTCTTATTGCCCAGGCTGGAGTGCAGTGGAGCAATCTTGGCTCACTGCAACCGCCAACTTCTGGTTTCAAGTGATTCTCCTGCCCCAGCCCCCGGAATTAAGGCGCCCGCCACCACGCCCAGCTAATTTTTGTTTTAGTAGAGATGGGGTTTCACCATGTTGGCCAGGCTGGTCTTGAACTCCTGACCTCGTGAACTGCCCACCTCAGCCTCCCAAAGTGCTGGGATTACAGGCATGAGCCACCGCGCCCGGCCAATTTTTTTTTTTTTTTTGAGACAGTCTTGCTCTTTCGCCCAGGCTGGAGTGCAGTGGGGCTAGCTCAGCTCACTGCAAGCTCCGCCTCCAGTGTTCACGCCATTCTCCTGCCTCAGCTTCCTGAGTAGCTAGGACTACAGGCACCCGTCATCACGCCCGGCTAATTTTTTTGTATTTTTAGTAGAGACAGTGTTTCGCCATGTTGGCCAGGCTGGTATCAAACTCATGGCCTCAAATGACCTGCCAACCTTGGCCTCCCAAAGTGTTGGAATTAGAGGCGTGAGCCACCTCACCCAGCCTAATAGATGTTTTGATAAGTTGCTTACCTAAGCTTCCATTTCTCGATCTATAAATACAGGATATTGCCTCCCAGGTTGGTATGGGGATTAAGGCTATGAAAGTTCCTAGCATGGTGCCTAACAAGGTCAGTGCTCAGTAAGTGTTTCATCCTTCCCATCCTCCAAACTGTTATTCCCTAATTAACTACGCTCCCTTACAACCAAACTAAAACACAGGTAAAGAATAAAATCCTAGGCCGAGCGCGGTGGCTCACGCCTGTAATCCCAACACTTTGGGAGGCCACTCAGGCAGATCACCTGAGGTCAGGAGTTCGAGACCAGCCTGGCCAACATGATGAAACCCCGTCTCCACTAAAAATACAAAAATTAGCCGGGCGTGGTGACAGGTGCCTGTAATGCCAGCTACTCGGGAGGCTGAGGCAGGAGAATCGCTTGAACCTGGGAGGGGGAGGTTGCAGCAAGCCAAGATCGCGCCACTGCACTCCAGCCTGGGCGACAAGGCGAGAGTTTGTCTCAGAAAACAACAACAAAAAAGAATAAAATCCTGAAACTCTTCATATACTTGCCCAATCAACCTCTCCAGTGTTATCACTTACCATTCTATACCACATTAAACTTCTCATTCTGGAAACATACCATAAGCATTCTCAAGACTACGTTTTTGAACATGCTCTTACTAGAACGCCATTTTTTGGAAGACAGGGTCTCACTGTCGCCCAGACTGGAGTACAGTGGTACCATCATGACTCACCGCAGACTTGACATCCCGGGCTCAAGCAATCCTCCTGTCTCAGCCTCCTGAGCAACTAGGACTACAGGTGTGCCTCACCACACCTGGCTGATTTTCTTTTTTTTTTTTTTTTTTGGTAGAGACAGGATTTCGTTATGTTGCCTAGGCTGGTCTCAAACTCCTGGGTTCAAGTGATTCTCTTGCTGCAGCCTCCCCAAAGTGCGAGGATTATGGGCATGAGCCACTGCACCTAGCTGTTTCTCTACTTTTCTATCTGGCAAACTTCATACATCATGGAGTAGTCCATGAGCTTCGGGGTTAGAGACTCAGTGGCTCTCCAGGTGTAAGTTCCAATATACAAACATGAAACATGTTTTGAGCAACTTCTTTGCTAAACTGGATAATAGTTTTTCAAATATTAGAATATTTCCTCAAAAAAATTTTTTTTTCTTGAGACAGTCTCCTGCTGTCACCCAGGCTGGGGTGCAGTGGCATGATCATAGCTCACTGCAGCTTTCATTTCCTGGACTCAAGCAATCCTCCTGCCTCAGCCTCCTGAGTAGCTGTACTTTAGTTATGCGCCACCAAGCCTGGTTAGTTTTTTAAAAAATTTTTGTAGAGACAAGGTCTTGCTATGCTGCCCAGGCTGGTCTCAAACTCCTGAGCTCAGGCAATCCTCCCACCTCAGCCTCCCAAAGTGTTGGGATTACAGGTGTGAGCCACTGTGCAGGACAAATTTTTGTGTTATTGAAAAAAATGTTTAAGAGCTACAGTCGTGACACACAAATTTAATCTGCAATCAATATTTTCTCCATCACTATGAAGTCTAGACAATCAGCAAAAATTAAACACTGATTTATATACGGCATTTGTCAATTTCCACGATGTAACTAACAGCTGAGCCGGGCATGGTGGCTCACACCTGTAATCCCAGCACTTTGGGAAGCCGAGGCGGGCAGATCACAAGGTCAGGGGTTCGAGACCAGCCTGGCCAATATGGTGAAACCTCGTTTCTACTAAAAATACAAAAATTAGCCGGGCGTGGTGGCAAGCACCTGTAGTCCCAGGTACATGGGAGGCTGAGGCAGCCCTGAACCCGGGAGGTGGAGGATGCAGTGAGTTGAGATCACGCCACTGCACTGCACTCCAGCCTGGGCAACAAGTGAGACTCCGTCTCAAAAACAACAACAGCAACAACAACAACAACAAAAACACCACAGCTGATTTCAGATTACCAATGTGTTATCAGTGTGCAACAGCATATTATATATTGATACAACAGCTGTAAATAACCTCAAGAGTAATAAATTTGAATATTACCTAATACAATGGTAATTAGGATAATGTCATTTAATGTACAGAAAGGTATTCTTGAAAGCTAAACAGCTGGCTCCAACTAGCCAGCTCCAACACATCGCTGGAGAGACGTGTGTTAAAGACCAACTCCAACACTCACTAGCTGAGACTTTGGATAAATAACCTCTGAGCCTCTTCCTTTATCTGAAATATGAGAATTACAGTGTTAGATAAGATAGTAAGCTTCTGTGTGTACTATGTGCCAAGCACTGTGCTGCCACTTGAGTGCTTATCATTCTATTACTTATTTGGCATGGTTCCAATGTTATTGCCTCTATGAATTCTTAATTTCCCCCAAGTAATTAATCACTTCTCCAGAATGCCAAAAATTTATTCATTCCTCTATTACAGCTCTTATCCCATATTTTATCCATTTTGTTGTCCTCCTAAAACCCTCTGCTCCTAAGGCAAAGATGGTGCCTTGTTTCTCTATTCCATCCCAGCAATTAACACAGGGCATGGTTCAGAGATCCAAATTCAATGTTATCTATTCTCTTCTAGTCCTCCTTTAAGGAGACTGCAGAAAGAGGCATTTTATCTATTCACAAAGCAAGGACGGTGATGAGTAATACAAATAAAATTTCTTTAACCCTTTTGGCAGATAGACAAGTATATTTATCTGCAAGACAAAAATAAACATAGATGGCCTCAGGATTTTACAAAAAATGCTGTTTGTCATCTTAGTTGAAAACAGGATACCCACTCACTAGATCTGAAGAGGCAATAAAACAGTGGTGGGGTGGTAAGATGCTAAATGGGAGCCAACAGTATCACATGGTTATTTACTTCCTAAGGATTTAATATATTTAGCTCAAGTGAGGATGTTTTCCTCTTTTATATCACAGAAACTTGAATTTTTTTTGAGACAGTCTCGCTCTGTCACCCAGGCTGGAGAGTGCAGTGGTAAAATCTCTGCTCACTGCAACCTCCACCTCCCGGGTTCAAGAGATTCTGCTGCCTCAGCCTCCTGAGTAGCTGGGATTACAAACGTGCACCACCACGCCCGGCCTTTTTTTGTTTTTTTTTTTTTGAGACAGCCTTGCTCTGTCACCCAGGCTGGAATGCAGTGGCACAATCTCAGCTCACAGCAACCTCCGTCTCCTGGGTTCAAGCGATTCTCATTCCTCAGCCTCCTAACTAGCTGGGATTACAGGCACGAGCCACCACACCTGGCTAATTTTTGTATTTGTTGTAGAGACGGGGTTTCACCATGTTGCCCAGGCTGGTCTTGAACTCCTAGGCTCAAGTGATGTGCTCATCTCAGCCTCCCAAAATGCTGGGATTACAGGCATGAGTCACCGCATCCAGCCTCTAAATTTCTTTAATAAGCGTTTTAGTACAGTTTAGGAAACAATTTTTCATTAATATGTATATAGTAAATGTATTTTAAAACTACCCACATACCTAATCTGTACCAAAATTCACTGAGAATGCACCAACCCCTTCTGTCATCCACAGCTTTCTGGCCTCAAGTCCGTTCTTACTTATTTTACGTGTAACAAATATTTCGGTCAGAAATTATGAAACAAACAATAACCTTCCTAAAAAGATCTGTTTCAAAGGATAAATTCATCTTCACAAACCTCAAATGTTATCCTGAGTCAGCTAATCCTCTTTTATCCCTTGGTTTCTCTAGTCCAGACTACCCTACGTATGAACCCCCTCCCCTCTACAACATCCCTAGTTTAGTTTCTATAACATATCTCTTTTAGTTTCTACCTGAAATTCTCTTGTGACTAAGAACTTTGTTTTTAGCAAGTTTTCCATTTACAAAAATATTTCTCCCTATAACCTCTATCCATTGGTTCTAGCTTTGTCTTTTGACATGAAGAATCTAGTCTTAAAAAAATCTGGGCTGGGCGTGGTGGCTCATGCCTGTAAACCCAGCACTTTGGGAGGCCAAGCCAGGCGGATCACAAAGTCAAGACCAGCCTGCCCAACATGGTGAAACCCTGTCTCTACTAAAAATACAAAAATTAGCCGGGGATGGTGGCAGCCACCTGTACTCCCAGCTACTCGGGAGGCTGAGGCAGGAGAATCGCTTGAACCTGGGAGGCGGAGGTTGCAGTGAGCCGAGATCACGCCATTGCACTCCAGCCTGGGTGACAAAAGTGAAATTCCACCTCAAAAAAAAAAAAAAAAAATTTTTTTTTCAAAAATTTCAATAGCACTAAAGGGTATACAGTGAAAAGTCAAAAAATCCTACTAGTCCCATTTAATACCAATGACTTTTTTTTTTTTTAGACTAAAACTCAAACTGTTGCCACCACAATCACATTTCCTGCGTATCTCAACTCTCTCCTCACTCTCCATTTGCTCTGCAGTTATTCAGAAAAATCATTTACCCAAGTACCCAATTAAGTCTACTTTTTTTTCTATTTCATTAATTTTTGTCTCCCAGGGCTCCATCATCCATTGAATCTAACAAGATGCTGGACTTTAAAAGAATTAGTCTTTTGTCCTCTCTACTTGACTGCTTCCCTTATTCTTGACTACTTCCCTCATTTTTACTTGTAGTTAAAGGGCTAGAAACAAGACAAAAATCAAACCAATTATTTTACGAAATTTCTTTAAAAAAAAATTCACTCATTCAGGAAGCTAACTCTCCTTTCTCCCAGACTATTCCAAAGTTGAGTCAAAAGAGAAACGCGGCTGGGTATGGTGGCTCACGCCTGTAATCCCAGCACTTTGGGAGGCTGAGGGTGGATCGCTTGAGGTCAGGAGTTCCAGACAAGCCTGGCCAACATGGTGAAACCCCGTCTCTACTAAAAATACAACAATTAGCTGGGTGTGGTGGTGCTTGCCTGTAGTCTCAACTACTCAGGAAGCTCAGGCACAAGAATCGCTTGAACCTGGGAGGGCGAAGGTTGCAGTGGGCTGTGATCACATCACTGCACTCCAGCCTGGGCAACAAAGCGAGACTCCGTCTCAAAAAAAAAAAAAGGCTTTTAACTGTTGCCTTCTTCTAGATAACAGTTGCACAATGATTACCTCAACAAAACTTTTAAGGAAAAAGGAAAAAGGTTTATGTAGCAATATGTATAAAACAGCCAAGACCACAAAGCATATACTCCTTTAGTAAGAATTTCTGAGTCTGTGGTAAAATACTAATTTTAAAAAACCATATACCTTTGACACATTTAACTACTAAAGGACAGATGTAAATATTTATACAAAAGGATGTTCAGTGTAGTGTTAATTAGAAAAAATATATTAAAATACAAATTGTTGACATATTCAACAATTAGGGATTGGTAAATTATAGTAAGTCTGACAACACTATGAAGCCAACAAAAGTGATGTCATAGAGGAATACTTAACTGGGGAAAGGTTCTAAATAAATGCAGAAAGGTTACATAACAGTATCTGTAGTATTCAACAAGGTAAACCACACCTTAAGCACAGTCTATTGCTTTTTAAAAGCAATATACTGTCATATCTATCAAACATGTCACTAAAATTTGCTCTAAGTTTCAAGTCTGACAGATCTAATGCTTGAAGGTTCTATGTTACTCAATTAGATCATGCAGAACAAGTCAGTAATAATACTAGGCAAAAATGGCTGTGGCTCTGCTTCAGTGTGTTCTGCCAAGATACTGCCCAATCATGGAACTTTAAAACAGCTGTGACATCATCTTCAGGATGAAGTTTAAGTACTTCCCCCTACTTCTTTATGGGGTTACCACCCATCTGGCATGAAAGCTTGTGCAATCTCGTAAATACTACAAAGGTACACACACAAACACTTCACCTAAGGGAGGCTACCGTCTCAATGAGCTATGAGCCCCATTCTCATAAAACCTGCTTGTTCTTTAAAGCCTAATAAAGATTGTAAGAACAGTTTACAATCAGTTATGTAAAGATGTTAAGGAAAATAGTAACCAACAGGAGAGTAAGGCAGCACTAACTAAAATGGTAACTGGGCTTAGAAGCAATCATAGGCATCTTCCTGAAATCCCAGCAGTTTTTTTTTTTTTTTTTGAGATGGAGTCTTGCTCTGTCACCCAGGCTGGAGTCCAGTGGCGCCATCTTGGCTCACTGCAAGCTCTGTCCCCTGGGTTCACGCCATTCTCCTGCCTCAGCCTCCTGAGTAGCTGGGACTACAGGAGCCCGCCACCACACCCAGCTAATTTTTTGTAGTTTTAATAGAGACGGGGTTTCACCGTGTTAGCCAGGATGGTCTCGATCTCCTGACCTCGTGATCTGCCTGCCTCAGCCTCCCAAAGTGCTGGGATTACAGGCATGAGCCACCACGCCCAGCCAATGCAAGCAGTTCTTACAAGAGAGTAAACTAAAAAGTAACCTGACACAAGTATAATTGAAGCTTTTATTTGGTGGTTTGTTCACCAGCTGAGAACTAGGATACTCACTTATCAAGAGTCTTTATGGGCTGGGCGTCGTGGCTCATGCCTGTAATCCCAGCACTTTGGGAGGCAGAGGCGGGAGGATCACAAAGTCAGGAGATCAAGACCATCCTGGCTAACACAGTGAAACCCCCTGCACTCCAGCCTGGGCAACAGAGCGAGACTCGTCTCTCAAAAAAAAAAAAAAAAAAAAAGTCTTTATGGAATGGGTTTAATTTTTTTTTTTTTTTTTTTTAGACAGAGTTTTGCTCTTTCACCAGGCTGGATTGCAGTGGCTCAATCTTGGCTCACTGCAAGTCGTAGCTGGGATTACAGGTGCCTGCCACCATGCCCAGCTAATTTTTGTATTTTTAGTAGACAAAGGGTTTCACCACATTGACCAGGCTGGTCTCGAACTCCTGACATCGTGATCCGCCCGCCTCAGCCTCCCAAAGTGCTGGGATTACAGGCATGAGCCACCGCGCCGGACAATGGTTTTTAAAAAGAACCATTAGTTAGCTTACCAAAGACCCTAAATTCTGTTTATTATTGCACTCATTCTATGAAAGCATTAAAAGGCTGGTCAATTCCAACATGCAAATCTTACACCTACATATCAAGTTCAATTGTCATTAACTGAACCACTCTAGCAAACAATCAAAATACATACTTGATTAAAAGCTGAATTTTGCCGGGCGTGGTGGCTCAAGCCTGTAATCCCAGCACTTTGGGAGGCCGAGGCGGACGGATCACGAGGTCAGGAGATCGAGACCATCCTGGCTAACATGGTGAAACCCCGTCTCTACTAAAAATACAAAAAATTAGCCGGGCGTGTTGGCGGGCGCCTGTAGTCCCAGCTACTCGGGAGGCTGAGGCAGGAGAATGGCGTGAACCCGGGAGGCGGAGCTTGCAGTGAGCCGAGATCGCGCCACTGCACTCCAGCCTGGGGGACAGAGCAAGACTCCCTCTCAAAAAAAAAAAATAAAATAAAATAAAAAAATAAAAGCTGAATTTTTTTTTTTTTTTGAGATGGAGTTTCACTCGTTGCCTAGGCTGGAGTGCAATGGCACCATCTCAGCTCACCGCAACCTCTGCCTCCCAGGTTCAAGCGATTCTCCTGCCTCAGCTTCCCAAGTAGCTGGGATTACAGGCACATGCCACCACGCCCAGCTAATTTTGTATTTTTTAGTAGAGACGCGGTTTCTCCATGTTGATCAGACTGGTCTCAAACTCCTGACCTCAGGTGATCCGCCCACCTCGGCCTCCCAAAGTGCTGGGATTACAGGCGTGAGCCACGGTGCCTGGCCAAAAGTTAAATTAACAAAACCCAAATTTGCTACTTGTTTGTTTAGACAGAGTCTCGCTCTGTCGCTCAGGCTGGAGTGCAGTGGCATGATCTCAGCTCACTGCAACCCTGCCTCCCGGGTTCAAGAAATTATCCTGCCTCAGCCTCCCAAGTAGTTGGGATCACAGGTGCCCACAACCACAGCCAGCTAATTTTTTTTTTTTTTTTTTTTTTTTTTTAGTATTTTTAGTACAGACGGGATTTCACCATGCTGGCCTCAAACTGCTGACCTCAAGTGATCAGCCCGCCTCTGCCTACCAATGTGCTGGGATTATAGGCATGAGCCACCCGCGCCCAGCCTGCTACTCCATTTGTAAACCCATATTTCTTCATCTGGCCCCAGCAATGCAAAACTGAAAAGAAAATGACCCCATATTTCCCCACTGGCCCTAACACATACAAGTCTATCTTAACAACTATGCTGTGCATTAAATTCATCATTTCCTTCCTGCTTTTAATCACAAGATGTAGGACAGAATTTTATTAGAAAGATTAACAAGATAGTACACATTTCAAGTGGACAAACCAAGCACATAGATGCCCCTCAGACGTCTATAAATCTGCTATGCCACTAAAAGATGCCTAAAAGATCATGGCCTCCTTGTCCCTCAAGAAACAGAAGCCTGATGACCACTTTAGAGCCCTTCAGATGTCTAGCAAAAAGCACCAATAAACTATCTTTTTCTACAAAATACTGTAAATTTTATTTATTTTTGATAGAGTCTCGCTCTGTTGCTCTGGCTGGAGTGCAGTGATGCAATCACGGCTCACTACAGCCTCAAACTCCTGGGCTCAAGCGATCCTCCTTCCTCAGCCTCCAAAGTAGCTAGGACAACAGGTGTGTGCCACCATGCCCAGCTAATTTTTTTTTTTTTTTTTTAGAGAGATGGGGTCTCACAACATTGCCCAGGCTGGTCTTAAACTCCTAGTCCCAAGCAATCCTGCCTTGGCCTCCCAAAGTGTTGGGATTACAGGTGTGAGCCACCACACCAGGCCAAAATATGGTAGTTTTTTTGGGGGGCGGGGAGATGGGAGTTTAGCTCTTGTTGCCCAGGCTAGAGCACAATCTCAGCTCACCGCAACCTCTGCCTTCCGGGTTCAAGTGATTCTCCTACCTCAGCCTCCCAAGTAGCTGGGATTACAGGCATGTGCCACCACACCTGGCTAATTTTGTACTTTTAATACAGACGAGGTTTCTCCATGTTGGTCAAGCTGGTCCTGACCTCAGGTGATCTGCCCACCTCAGCCTCCCAAATTGCTGGGATTACAGGCATGAGCCACCACGCCAGGCCTAATATGGAAAATTTTAAGTTAAACTATTAAACTGTGGGGAAGACAGGAGTTTAAAGGACTATCAAAAAGGAAGTTTATTAGCCAACTTTTCAATAACCTGGCTCTCCATTCCCAATGCTTTTGGTGTCATTGACAAGTATAACTCCATTTCTTATTAATCTGTACCCACTGGAAGGTAAAACAGCAACTATCCATACTTTAACAACTATGTACCTCCAAGAAGATTCTACCAACGAGCCCTTCTTCCACTGCTAAAAGGAGTAAGTTCTCATAGAGCAGCCTAACAATGCCTCAGATCCTAGATCACGTATAAGATCCCTATGAATTCATAACAAATTTAAGGAAAACATTGCTAGTTAGACTTTATATTTGAGATGAATCAACTCAGGATTCTCTCAACCACTAATATACAGATCTTCAAAGAAAAATTTCTCCTTGCTCATAATCTTTTCATCTACTTCCTACATTTAACAATGTCTAGAAAGGCCAGCTGCAGTGGCTCACACCTGTAATCCCAGCACTCTGGGAGGCAGGGGCAGATCACTTGAGCTCAGGAGTTCAAGACCAGCCTGGGCAACATGGCAAAACCCAGCTCTACGAAAAACATGAAAAACTAGCCGGGCATGGTGGTGCATGCCTGTGATCCCAGCTACTCAGGAGGCTGAGATGGGGGGATCACTTAAAGGTGGAGGCTGGAGTGGGCGAGATCATGCCACTGCACTCCAGCCTGGGCAACAGAGTGAGAACCCTGTCCAAAAAAAAGTAAGTATAAATCCCAGATAATATATGATTACCTGCTCCAACCAGTTTTATCATCCTTATAATCCTAAAGTTTACATTCACTCAATACTCACAGAGCAAACGCTACCGACTCTTTCAAATTCAACTCTAGTTTGAATCCATTCCTCATCATTCTGCCCAAGATTCCCACTTGTTACAGAGGAATCAGAAGTGATTCTTTTACACTGCCAATTGTCACAGGGAAGACAGAAGTGATTTCAAGAGTTGGTGATGACATATTGACTCTTGAAAATAACCACAAAACCCCACTAGGCCAAGTTAATCCAACAGAGAACATTTCGATTTTTCTCTGCCATATCATAGCCTCAATCTTCTGCTTTAATTTCTATGGTTTTATCACTTCCATTACCCCTCTACATCTCTTTGACTCATTCTTCACCTCTTTCTGCATCAATGTACTGTTTGTTTGATTTCCTTACACCGTTTCTGCTTTCCTTTCAAAGTCCGTATTTCTGTACTCTACTAATGTTCTCACGTTCCTTCACATTAGGGTTCAACTATTAAAACCAATTATACTTCTATAAAGCCTTGAACTGTTAGGTGATACTGTATTCATTTACAGAGTTTTTATTAATCGTTCACTATATAATACCTCTTCTGTTCTCTCTAGTTCCTCCTTCCCTAACAATCTTAAGAATGATAAGTGGGTTACCTTTTTAACACTTTCTTCTTCCTCTTGGCGTTTCTCATAGTGTGAGAAGTCATCAAAAATGGAAGTGGTGTGCTTGTAGCTGGCTATAATTTTCAACACCTGCTTAGCCTTTTCCAGAGGCACTTCCTGAGTGTCCCTCGAGTTGGTCACTGGTTTATTCTCGTTGTTCTCTAGGCGAATGTGTCGCAGTTGGCTATTGGGAACGTCCTTCACAAAAATCCACCTGACATCAAAACGACCCTTCCATTTGTCCTGGGACCACACACCTGCACATGTGTTGTAGTCCACAGCAGATTTCATTTCTGCAACGCCACAGAAGTGTCCACTGCCGTTGACACTGAAAAGTAAGTAAACGGGGCCTTTCCCGTTCATGGAACGATAAGCAGCATCCAGTCTCTTGTTACCATGCTCTGTGCTGCACCAAATATTATACTTAATGGAACGGTGAATATCGTCCTCAGAGTAGCTCTTAATGATGAAAACCCGGCCATGTTTCAGATTCCAGTCAAAATCTTTGGGGTTATAGTTATTAATGGACCGAAGCTTCTCCAACACTGGGTGGGGTTCTGAAGGAGTAGATCCAGAACCAGCCTGAGACTGTCCTACTCCATTACCATCCACCCCATTATGACCAAACCCACTGCCACGGTTCCGAGGTGCTACCCAGCGGGTTGGCTGAGCTGCCTGTTGTTGGACTGAAAGCTGGGCAGGCTGTGGTGGAGGTGGAGGCAATGGCTGTGTCTGTTGCCCTACTGATGCCTGAGCCACTGGTGGGCTATTGTTAGCCTGCTGACCTACAGGCTGAGGAGACCCCTGGGTTGGCTGACCTATATTCTGAACCAAAGCCTGTGAGGGGGCTTTTGCAACGGGACCCTTGTTATCCCAAGTTCCAATATCCATGTTATGCTTTATCGGGGGTGGCGGAAGACTTGACCCTGCAATGCCATTCTTGGTCTTCAGTTTAGGTTGCTGTTTTGCAGGCTTGCTAGCAATATCAGCCCAAGATGCTGGTTTTGGAGGAGCAATGGTGGCTGGAGGCAAACTATTGGAAGCCACGATGTTACTAGTAATGGACCCACTACCAACAGCAGAACCTACAACTTTTGGAACATTGCTTGCAACTTCTGTGCTACCCAACTTCAGTGCTGCCATCCCTTGGTCTATAGTATTCATGCCAGGAGCCTTATTGAGGGTCTCATTGGCAAAAGCTGACTGTCCATCAATCATGGCTCCACCTAAGGAGCTAGGTGCATAAGCATAATTGCTACTATATCCAGAGCTCTGAGTAGACTGTCCCTGAGAACTGTTATTTCCCCATGCTGAGAAGTCAATCCCACTGGGAAAGAAATTAAAACCATGCTGACCAAGAAATGGAGTGCTACCTAGGGCTCCTGGTTGCCCAAACATTGCATCTGGTAGGAAGTGGGGCTCTCCGTTGCTCAGCTGTCCATAAGAAGTTAAGTAGGGCATGGCTGTGTCACCCCCGGTAGACCAAGCAGCTTCACCCAAAGAATAGGAGAAGCCAATGGAGGGACTGTAGTAACTGGGTAAGTAGGAATCTGACATGGCAGTATATGCATTATTCTGTGGAAGAAAAAAAAAAGGCAAATCAAAACACAAAAAATTAACATCAGGCTATTTCCTCCCCCCACCTAGTCACGCAATTCAAATATACTATAAAAAGGAGTGTGCAGGCCGGACGGGGTGGCTCACACCTGTAATCCCTACACTTTGGGAGGTGGAGGCAGGTGGATCACCTGAGGTCAGGAATTTGAGACCAACCTGGCCAACATGATGAAACCCTGGCTACTTGGGAGGCCTGAGGCAGGAGAATCACTTGAACCCAGGATGCGGAGGTTGCAGTGAGCTTAGATCGCACCACTGCACTCCAGCCTGTGGGCAACAAGAGTGAAACTCCATCTCAAAAAAAAAGTGTGCAGCACATCAGATGATTTCCTATAAACACAAGGGCATTTTTATATCATAAGAAGTTTTGGTGTAATAATTGAAATGTTTAAACACTTAAAGTGAAGCTGATACATTGAATATGGGCCTTAGCTTTAGCACTACAACTAAGTAAAGAGAAAACTTAGCATTTCACAAACTGTTTAAGTCCTGAGTGTTGAGATAATCCTTTTATCAACTTCCTACATGAACCAGGTGATAATAAAACCAGAATAACAAAAAGAAATGGAAATTTCAAGTTCTAGCCCAAATGTCTGTACAGCCATTCCTCAATTATAAACCAAAAAGCAAGGTTCACTACCAGTTTATAGTGCTAGCCTCTTGGCAAACTATCTGGGTATATCAATAGATCCCACTACTTAGTTATAACCTGAAAAGGAAATGCACAGTGGTTTCCGGAGGATGTAAAATGAGAAATATGGCCAGGCACAGTGGCTCCCGCCTGTAATCCCAGAACTTTGGGAGACGGAGAGGGGTGGATGACTTGAGGTCAGTTCGAGACCAGCCTGTCCAACATGGTAAAACCCAGTCTCTACTAAAAATACAAAAAATTAGCTAGGCATGGTGGCACACACTTGTAGGCCCAGCTACTCAGGAGGCTGAGGCAGTAGAATCACTTGAATCCGAGAGGCAGAGGTTGCAGTGAGCCCAGATGGCACCACTGCACTCTAGCCCGGGCAACAGAGCCAGACTGTCTCAAAAAATAAAAATAAAAACAGGCCGGGCACAGTGGCTCACGCCTCTAATTCCAGCACTTTGGGAGGCTGAGGCGGGCAAATCACTTGAGGCCAGGAGTTGGAGACCAGCCTGGCCAACATGGTGAAAGCCTGTCTCTACTAAAAATACAAAAATTAGCCAGGCATGGTGGCATCTGCCTGTAATCCCAGCTACTCGTGAGGCTAAGGTGGGAGAATTGCTTGAACTCAGGAGACAGAGGCTGCAGTGAGCTGGACTGCGCCACTGCACCGCAGCCTGGGCAACAGAGCAAGACTCTGTCTCAAAAAAAAAATAAATAGCCGGGCGCGGTGGCTCACGCCTGTAATCCCAGCACTTTGGGAGGCCGAGGCGGGCAGATCACGAGGTCAGGAGATCAAGACCATCCTGGCTAACACAGTTAAAACCCCGTCTCTAGTAAAAATACAAAAAATTAGCCAGGTGTGGTGGCAGGTGCCTGTAGTCCCAGCTACTCAGAAGGCTGAGGCAGGAGAATGGTGTGAACCCGGGAGATGAAGGTTGCAGTGGGCCGAGATCGCACCACTGCACTCCAGCCTGGGCGACTGAGACTGTCTCAAAAATAAATACATACATACATACATAAAAACAAAAGTGAAGTCGTTTCACACATACCCTTTTCACATTTAAAATTTCTCACGAAGGTAAGGTTAAAAATTTTAGCAGACCCAAATCCATATATATAAGAAATTCAGCCTATAATCAATGGATTAAACTTTAAGTATTATTCCAAAACAGGGTAATGAAAAGTTGGCTAAAAAGTAGATGACTTACTCTAGACAATAAACTAGATTCTCAGGTTACCCTTCCTCATCTACTCATCTAAGATTTATATTATTAGCCAAATTTTTTTTTAAACAAAGACATTTAAGCTTTGGCTTACCTGAGAAAGAAAAATCAAATGCACTTAATATCACAGGTTATGCCGAGACACAGTTGAGTGTCTGTACCTGAACTGGCAGGCTCCCACATGCTCAAGCTCAAAAATCTGAATTACACAATGTTTTACAAGAACTACCTAGAATTATGCTTCTAAATGCTCCAACTCTCCCTGTTATATGATTATGTAAGCAAACTACTTCAATAGCAGGAACCTATTAATAGTTCATTCCTCTACTTCCTTCCCTACTTTTCCTGATTAACTGGTTGTGTTTTGTGAAAACTTTTTTCCAATCACTTGCTCAAGTGGTTTCTACATTTTCAATATTGAAAATTTTACGCAGGGATTCTACAAGTTTTATGTGATAATCAGATCCATATATGGGCATGCGGTTATTCAGGACTACCAACTATATTTCATACAGCATATGTACAGAACTTATAAATTTCTTGACCTTTCAGGGCATTTTGGAAGATATATCGCCAATTTTCCTTTTGGCCTATTAATCTGGGGAGTTATATTAGTTACAACTATGTAACTGTCTTTGGGATCAGAGATAATAATACAAAAGAACTGCTGAATCAAACAAGTTTCCACATGCACAGGTCATATTAGTATTTGAATCTACATGCAACTTTAAACGACTACACCACAAAAACCTCCAACATTATTGATCTTCATTTGTGCTAAACAGTATTTTAACTTTCACTCCATTTTATAAATCCTATACCTCCCTTCAGTAAGAAATAAAGTTAGTCTCCACAGATGTAGGTGCAGCTCAACTCAAAAATTTCCCGACTCAGCCGGGCATGGTGGCTCACACCTGTAATCCTAACACTTCTGAGAGGAGGGTGGACCTCTTGAGCTCAGGAATTCAAGACCAGATTGGGCAACATAGTGAAACCCCCCATCTCTACAAAAAATAAAAAAAATTAGCCAGGCATGGTGGTCCCAGCTACTTGGGAGGCTGAGGCGGGCAGAATCACCTGGTAGGCAGAGGTTGCAGTGAGCCGAGATTGCACCACTGCACTCCAGACTGGGTGACAAGAGTTGGCACTACATCTCAAAAAAAAAAAAAAAAAAATTTCCTAACTCCAAAATAGTTCTGATAATCTAAGAATCCATAAACTAGAGAAAAGAAAGAGAGCCAGTCCTGCAGCACTGAATGAAGTTCAGGGGACTATTTTTTAGAGACCAGGTGTTGTTCTGTCACCAAGGCTGGAGCACACTGGCTTTTCACAGGTCTGATGGTAGATAGCTCGCTGCAGCTTCAAACTTCTGGGCTCAAGAGATCTTCCCGCCTCCAGGTGATTTTACATTAGAACTTTCCCTATCATATTAATCCAAAGTTTTCTGGGGTGAAAATTCAGAATATTTAGCACTGGTAAGAATCCCTAAATTCTGCACTGCTACATTCTTGGTAAGGAGGAAGACAATTATTCATGCACATGTTACTGCCAGTAAAGTGTTATCAGTATTAAGTTCTCAATACAGTATGGTTGCTGCTATTACAGAGATGGGAATCTCAACAGCCTAGGACATTTGCAGTAACTGTTTTATAATACATTAATAGGTATTAAGGAGGTGAACCCTCAGAACATGGGATTTCCTGATAGAGGGCAGAGAAAAAATACAGGTATTAAGAAAGTGAATCCTCGGCTAGGCGTGGTGGCTCACGCCTGTAATCCCAGCACTTTGGGAGGCCAAGGCGGGTGGATCACCTGAGGAGTTCAAGACCAGCCTGGCCAACATGAAACCCCGTGTCTACTAAAAAAACAGAAAAACTAGCTGTGTGCGGTGGTGCACAACTGTAATCCCACCTACTCAGGAGGCTGAGACAGGAGAATCGCTTGAACCCGAGAGGCGGAGGTTCGAGCGAGCCGAGATTGCGCCACCACACCCCAGCCTGGGCGTCAGAGCGAGACTCAGTCTCAAAAAAAAAAAAAAAAACAGAAAAAAGAAAAAAGAAAAAAGAAAAAAAAAGTGAATCCTCAGAAAACGGGATCTATTGGTAGAAGGCGGAGAAAGAATATACCACACCCTTCGATTAGATACGTAAATAGTTAACTACTCACGGGCCTTGCCTGTGGACTCAAGTAAGGTTCAAAATCATCATCGTTTAATCCATCCTTTTGATGTACAGATCCATTTTGTACTAAAGAAAAAAACGATTCAATTAGGAGTGTCCCAGTCCTACCATCTTCCTTTCAAATTAACTCACATATGCTAACCAGAGAAAAACCTTCCTAGTTAACGAAGCACGTAAGACTGAACTTCAAAAGGGTAAGCGATGAGAGTGAATGCTGAAGCGATAGTCGCCAGTGAAAATGTCCCCCTCCACCCAGAGCAAGTTGATCTAAAAAGGTCATTTTATTGGCTCCTCTGGATTTCCATTCCCTCCCGCTTCCCCTCCCCCATCACATGAGAGTACTTCCAGGGAGTGATCCACGAGGATGAAAAACAAAGGCCTTCTAAGACCTACAGGAAACTAAGGACCTGCAGCGTTTCAAAACCCAATCCACCCCCACCCGTAATGAATTACTCCTTGTTAGCGAAAAAGCTGCTCGCCAGCTGCCACAACACACCGAAAGGGTCAAATACTTCAGCGTGCGGCACCTGCGAACTAAGCGGCTTCCGAAAGGTCCTCCGCCCGGGGCGCTTCCCGGAGACCCCGCCCCCACCGCCCCGCGTCCCCCTCCCGGCTCAGGGCCACCGGCGGAGCGGCGCTTACCTTTGTTTCCTTGACCTTTTGGTCTCTGCAGGGGAAGGAAACGTCGCCGGGCAGCAAGTTGTCCAAAGGAGAAATGGAAAAGGAAGAACAAATTAAGGCAGGGCCCGAAGGGAGAATAAAGGAGCGGGCCCGCGGGGAGGCGTCAGGGATGGCAGTGAGGAAGCGGCTGAAAATGGGAGCGGGGGAGAGCGCCAGGCCCGTGGGGCAGCGGAGAAAACGCGGCAAACGCGCCAGCGGCAACGCGAGGAACCCAGGGCTTTAAGGAACGGGAAGGAAACAAGGAAGGAAAACGAGGCCCGCCGAGAGGAGGGAACACGGCGCGGCCCGGCCCGTGGGCTCCGAGGCCCGAGGAGAAGCGGGAAGAGCAGGCTGAGGGAGAGGCGCCGGGCGCGGCCGGCCTGAGAGGCCCGAAACCCGGCCCGCAAAAGGCGCCGCCTCGGCTCGGCTCGGCCTGCCCGGGGGCGGCGGGCCCGGGCCTAGTCGGGCTCCTTCTCGCCTCACACAATGGCCGAGGCATGCGGGCCGGGCCTGTACCTGCTCCAAGAGGCTGCTGGCCGACATGGCTCTCGGATCCTCACGGGCGGCGACGGCGGCGAACTCTCCTCAGCGCGGCGGCGGCGGCAGATGAGCCCCGGCTGCGGGAGCAGGCGGCGGCTTTTGTCCCTGACACTCGGGGGCCTCGGCGGACGCAGCGGAGACACAGCGCGCGGCTCAGGCTCCGGCTCCGACTCGGCGACGCTCTAGCCCAAGAGCTCAACGCCCGTCTCTATGCTTTTACGCGCGCGCCCGCCCCTCACCGCCGAAAGCAGAGCGCCGAACAGCGGAGGCGGACGGCGCGCGCGGCGCGAGCGCTGACTCTCACATTCACTCACCCACGCGGAAGGGGCCCGGCGCGAAGAACCCCGGGAAGGGAGAGGCCGGCCGCGGCGCCCTCTGGCGGATTGGAGGAGCGGAAGCTGTGCTCACGGCCTCCCCGCCCCCACCGCCCCAGGATTAAGGCCTAGGGGGTTGGGGACGACCAGGGTCGCACCAAGAGGTTTCGATTAACACCTGGAAAGACTAGCTTTGGCCTCAGAAGAACGACACAAGCCGGTTTCTCAGTGAGGGAGGGGCCTCCGAAGCCCGCGAGACCTTAAAATGAACCTGCCTTCCAGCTGCAAGTGATACCCCGCCCCCATCTGGGAGGTAACCCGACCCCTAGGGAGTCATCGCACAGCCCCCAGGAAAACTTCATGGGGGCCCTGTCCGGGAGTGACCCGCCCCCGCCCCTGCAAGGGGCTTGGTCATCCTCTGTTAGCCGACTGCAGAAAGAGTACACAGAGAGCAAAACACACACCGAAAGAATCCAGCCTCCCGCAAAAGAGATTCACCCCTTAGCATTGCAGGAAGGAGAATCTACAATTTATTTTCGGGGAAATCACTGGCCCCAAGATAATCTGTTAAACTGTGGACTTTATTTCCAAGAAAAATACACCTCATGCATCTACACAAAACTTTCAAGGAGTCCGGAGAACCTGTGAATCTTAAGGACCTCAAGAGGGAAGCAAGGAAATTAACATTGAAATACCAGCTGTGGGCCGGGCTTTGTTGTTAGGTATTTTCAAACAACTTCAAAATCGCTATCAGTCTTTCGGTTTTTTACGACTGGAAAAACAGAAAGCTTAAGTAATGTGCCCAAGTTTACAAAACTATTAAATAGCCAGGTGTATCTGACACTAACATAATGGTATCTCTGTACCCCTACGAGAGACTCTGTATTAGGGAACCAGCATCTAGGGGAGATGCAAAGGATGGGCAAAAGTATTTTCAATCAGAAGCAAAGCCAACTCATGCAGGAATATTTGATACTAGGAAAGCCCATCTAATAGCTTTTGTTATTGCAAGTACGTCGTGGTAAACAGGTAACTAATGCACTAATTGTCAACCTCATACTACCCACACGCTGGATATAGGAGGTTTGGGTGGACTCGGTAAAATAAATAATATGGCATCTTGGACTTAACATCATAATTCGGTCAAAGTGCTCAAAACACTTTTTTTCCCTGCACATAATCACATTTATGGTAGGAATGAATAAGGTCAGGCACCAAAGGTGAAGGACTTTTAATGGAGACAGTAAAATGTCAAGTCTGGGAGCATAGATTCCATCAAGGGAATAGAATAAACCTAGTAATACTTCTTTTGAAAGATACTCTCGGCCACAGCGGGCGCGGTGGCTCATGTTTATATTCCCAGCACTTTGGGAGGCCAAGGTGGGCCAGATCATGAGGTCAGAAGATCGAGACCATCCTGGCCAACATGGTGAAATCTCGACTCTACTAAAAATACAAAAATTAGCTGGGCTTGGTGCCATGCACCTGTAGTCCCAGCTAATCGGAGGCCGAGGCAGGAGAATCACTTGAATCCGGGAGGCAGAAGTTGCAGTGAGCCAAGATCGCGCCACTACACTCCGGCCTGGGCAACAGAGCGAGACTCCGTCTCAAAATAAATAAATAAATAAATAAAAATAATAATCAGCCACTTAGCTCCATGGCCCAGATTTATGTATAAACTGTAAGCAGTTGCCTATACTTACCCTTGGAGGCAACATGGCATTGTAAAAACAGCATTAGACAAGAAGTCATATGCTGGGAGACAAAGGGTCTAAATACTGGTTTCCCCACACAGATGTGCAATACTGGGTAAACGACTAAACCTTTCTTAGATTCCCTCATTTGATAAAGGGGATGATGGATAATGATACCTACCCAACAGGTTTGTCATGAAGATAAACTTTAAAAAAAAAAAAAAAAGCTGGGTGCAGTGGCTCACGCCTGTAATCCCAATATTTTGGGAGGCTGAGGAGGGCAGATCACCTGAGGTCAGGAATTCAAGACTAGCCTGACCAACACGGTGAAACCCCGTCTGTACTAAAAATACAAAAATTAGCTTGATCATGGTGGTGGGCACCTGTAATCCCAGCTACTCGGGAGGCTGAGGCAGGAGAATCACTTGAACACAGGAGGTGGAGCTTGCAGTGAGCCGAGATGGCGCAATTGTACTCCAGCCTGGGTGATAAAGCGAGACTCTGTCTCAAAAAAATAAATAAAATAAGTAAAATTAAAATTTTTTTTAAAAGCTGACATTAAAGCATGTGTGGCACAGTGTAAGTTCATTTCCTATAATCCCATTAAGTGATTTAAGTAAAAATTCTTTCCCTCCAAGAAAGAATGGTGCCAGGAGTTTTGATTAGTTCCTTTGGATGACTTTCTGTTTGCCAGAAGTTCCCAGTTAAAATGCAAATTATCCTTAGGAAAAGGGTAATCTCTAAACCTGGATTAGTTTACCATATGATGGCTTTTAACAGCCCCTGAAGAAACAGAACCCAGAAGACTGATAATATTTAATCACTGGAAAGAGAGAGGGGAAGTCGGAATATGTGGTGTCATTTCGTGGTTTGAAGAAAAGAATACTATACTGGAAATGTTTAGGTTCTAGGTTCAGCTCTGCCTCTGGGTAAATGAAGCATTCAGTCTCTTTCAACAGCTATTTATTGAGGGCCAGGCAGTGTGCTAGGGAGGAAGTTCATTTCTCCTTGAAGCAGACTAGCCAGGGAGACTGCGACTACGCACATAGCTATTCAAACAGTTGTTCAATTACAGCCGTGGAAAGTGCAACGAGGACGTACAGACGGGTATAACCTCCTCAGAGGAGCTAGGGAAGGTTTCCCTGAGGACATGAGCTTCAGCTAACACATGAAGGATGAGAAGAAACAGGCCAGGCAAGGAAAGAAGGGAAACAAGAGAACAACACGTGCTGGCCAGACACGGTGGCTCACGCCTGTAATCCCAGCACTTCGGGAGGCCGAAGCAGGCGGATCACCTGAGGTCAGGAATTCGAGACCAGCCTGGACAACATGGTGAAACCCCGTCTCTACTAAAAATACAAAAAAAATTAGCTGGGCGTGGTGGCAGGCCCCTGTAATCCCAGCTATTCGGGAGGCTGAGGCAGGAGAATCACTTGAACCCGGGAGGCAGAGGTTGCAGTGAGCAGAGATCACGCCATTGCACTCCAGCCTGGGGGACAAGAGCAAGACTTCCTCTCTCAAAAAAAATAAAATAGGGAGGGGGGAGGGACAGCATTAGGAGATATACCTAATGCTAAATGACGAGTTAATGGGTGCAGGAAATCAACATGGCACATGGATACATATGTAATAAACCTGCACATTGTGCACATGTACCCTAAAACCTAAAGTATAATAAATAAATAAACAAAAACAAAAACAAAAAACTTTGTATTAAAATGCCACAGAAAAAAAAATAAATAAAAAATAATAAAATAAAATAAAATAAAGAACAACATGTGCAAGGGCCCTGAACAAGGAAGGAACTTGGCCCTGGTGAGGAACTGAAGGAGGCCAACGTGATGGTGCACCATGAGGGAGGGTGGCACTAGATAATACTGGGGAACTGGGCAGAAAGGAGAAAAATAAGTCAGCTGTGGTGGCATGTGCATGTAGTCTCAGCTACTCGGGAGGCCGAGGCAGGAGGATTGCTTGAATTTGGGAGGCTGAGGTTGCAGTGAGCCGAGATCGCACCACCGCACTCTAGCCTGGGGAACACAGCGAGACTCTGTCTCAGAGAAAAATAAAAATAGGCCAGGCGAGGTGGCTCACGCCGATAATCCCAGCACTTTGGGAAGCCAAGGCAGGCGGATCACGAGGTCAGGAGATTGAGACCATCCTGGCTAACACGGTGAAACCCCGTCTCTACTAAAAATACAAAAAATTAGCCGGGCACGGTGGCGGGCACCTGTAGTCCCAGCTACTCAGGAGGCTGAGGCAGGAGAATCATTTGAATCCAGGAGGCGGAGGTTCCAGTGAGCTGAGATCGCACCACTGCACTCCAGCCTGACGACAGAGCGAGACTCCACCTCAAAACAAACGAAGTATATAAATAAATAAAAGAAGTAGACAAAATTGAGAAGTTTTAGAAGGTAAAATGGGGAGCCTTGGTGGTTGATTGGATTGGGAGGGAGGGCCCTAAAGGAGAAGTTGGTATCAAAGATGATAACTGGTTTGGTTTGAGCATTTGGGCAGGGGAGGTATGGGTTTTCTGGTGTGGGGGATCCTGGAGGAGATTTGCTGGGGACCAGGGAGGTCATAAATTTATCTTTGGACATGCTGGGTTTCAGGAAAACATAAAATATCAGATCACGGCCGGGCGCGGTGACTCACCCCTGTAATCCCAGCACTTTGGGAGGCCAAGGCAGGCGGATCAAGAGCTCAGGAGATTGAGACCATCCTGGCTAACACAGTGAAACTCCGTCTCTACTAAAAATACAAAAAATTAGCCAGGCGTGGTGGCGGGCACCTGTAGTCCCAGCTACTCGGGAGGCTGAGGCAGGAGAATGATGTGAACCCGGGAGGCAGAGCTTGCAGTGAGCCAAGATAGTACCACTGCACTCCAGCCTGGGTGACAGAGACAGACTCCTCTCAAAAAAGAAAAAATCAGATCAAAATGTTCTGTAGAGGCCGGGCATGGTGGCTCATGCTTGTAAACCCAGCACTTTGGGAGGCCAAGATGGGAGGGTGGCTTGAGCCTGGAAGTTCAACACCAGCCTGGGTAACATAGCAAGACCCTGTCTCTACAGAAAACAAACAAACAAACAAAAATTAAATAAGATAAAAAATTAGCCAGGTGTGGCGGCACACACCTGTGGTCTCAGCTACTCGGGAGGCCGAGGTGGGAGGATCGCTTGAGCCCGGAGGGGTGAAGGCTGCAGTGAGCTATGGTCATCCTACTGCATTCCAGTCTGGGCGACAGAGAGAGACCCTGTTTCAAAAAACAACAAAGAAATGTACAGTAGACAGTTAAACAGTTTAGGGCTCAGAGAGAAAAACAAGGCTGGGAATCCAAATCGCAGAGGCTTTGGTATACAGATGTTAAAGTCAAAGGAGTCCTTGAGATTTCCTCAGAAGAAAGGGAGAAGAGTAAGGCCCAGCATGAAACCAGAGAGATCGAAGGGAAACCAGGAGAGTAAATCATTTCCTCACTCAGAGTCTATTTCCAAGACTGTAAAATAAGGAAGATGAGTTCCAAAAATAACTCCTTCTATTTCTACCATTTTCGGCCTCTGGTGGAAACCAAAGAGATCCTTCTGGATATAGGAGGGCTGTGGCAGGGGGTGGAATGAGAGAGAAAATACATAGGAAGGGGAAAGGGAAAATTTTACATACGTTTCAGAATTTTGCCATGGGCTGGACTGGGTCCTAGAGTTCCAATCACGAACTTTCCAGCCTTCCAAAGCTCTTCTCAGGAACAACAGACTTCATTGCCCAAGTCATTCCATTAATGTATCAGGAATAGAAGAGACCACTGATGAGAAATGTTCAAATATCTCACACAACTGACAGTGTAAAAACACTTAAAAATTTCTGCTGGTTTTCTGTGGTGTACACAGTGTAGGACGCTTGTCCCTCTCTAGCCCTGTGTATTTCTCAAGCATTGATTGCCAGGCAATTCCAGTCACTCCAGTCACACTGAAGTCACACTGAACTTTTTAAAAAATTTATTATTGACCGGGTGCAGTGGCTCACACTTGTAATCCCAGCATTTTGGGAGGCCAAGGCGGGTGGATCATGAGGTCAGGAGTTCAAGACCAGCCTGGCCAACATGGTGAAACCCCGTCTCTACTAAAAATACAAAAATTAGCTGGGCGTGGTACCACGTGCCTGTAACCCCAGCTACTCGGGAGGCTGAGGTAGGAGAATTGCTTGAACTGGGACCCGGGAGGCAGAGGTTGCAGTGAGCTGAGATTGCACCACTGCATTCCAGCCTGAGCTACAGAGTGAGACTCCATCTTAAAAAATAGATATATATAATTATTTAGTTATTTTATTTTTTGTGTTTTTTGAGACAGGATCTTGCTCTGTTGCTCAAGCTGGAGTGCAGTGATGCAATCTCAGCTCACTGTAGCCTCAACCTCGTCCTCCTGGGGCCTCGGCCTCCTGAGCAGCTGGGACCACAGGCACAAACCACTATGCCTGGCCAATTTTTTATTTTTTGTAGAGACAGGGTCTCTATGTTGCCCAGGCTGGTGTCAAACTCCTAGCCTTAAGCAATCCTCCTGCCTTGGCCTGCCAAAGTGTTGGGATTACAAGCATGAGCCACCATACTCTGAACTTTAAAAATTTTTTTTCCCCAGAGCCCGTAATTTTGCACATGCAGTTGTTTCTGTCTGAAATGGCCTTGCCATCTTCCCTATCCAATTGCTATCTGTCCTTCAAGATCCTGATCAGTGAAGCATTATTTCTGCCTCCAGGCAGAAAGAAGGTACTATTCTTCGTTCATCCATAATATTGGTCATATTTCCTTATGGTAACTTATTTTAGTGTATTAGAACCATCTGTTTACTTCAATATTTCCCTTTTATTGGTGGGGGGACATCTTGGACTCAGTTGAGAACATAATGAAAGTAATGAATCAGGCCGGGCGCGGTGGCTCACGCTTGTAATCCCAGCACTTTGGGAGGCCGAGGTGGGCGGATCACCAGGTCAGGAGATCGAGACCACGGTGAAACCCCGTCTCTACTAAAAATACGAAAAAATTAGCCGGGCGTGCTGGCGGGCGCCTGTAGTCCCAGCTACTGAGGAGACTGAGGCAGGAGAATGGCGTGAACCCGGGAGGCGGAGCTTGCAGTGAGCCGAGATTGCGTCACTGCACTCCAGCCTGGGCGACAGAGCAAGACTCCATCTCAAAAAAAAAAAAAAAAGAAAGTAATGAATCTTCTCACTGGAAACATACACATACACCCAAATTTTTGCCCATGAGCAATCTCATTGACTACTCTCTCCCAAAGCCCACCCACCACATGGACACTAGGTAAAAAAAAAAGCTAGTTTACATATTGCTAGGCCCAGTCTGGTGGCTCAGGCCTGTAATCCCAGCACTTCAGAGGCTGAGGCAGGCGAATCATTTGAGGTCAGGAATTTGAGACCAGCCTGGCCAACATGGTGAAACCCCGTCTCTACTAAAAATACAATAATTAGCTGGGTGTGGTGGCGCGTGCCTGTAGTCCCAGCTACTCAGGAGACTGAGGCAGGAGAATCGCTTGAACTCGGGAGGCAGAGGTTGCAGTGAGCTGAGTCCATGCCACTGCACTCCAGCCTGGGCAACAGAACAAGACTCCGTCTCAAAAAAACAAGCAACCTAGTTTACGTATTGCCCCTCTAATAAATCTACAACTGCTTAAAGGACAAAGAGGCCAGGTGCAGTGGCTCACGCCTGTAATCTCAGCACTCTGGGAGGCTGAGGTAGGCAGATCATCTGAGGTCAGTAGTTTGAGACCAGCCTGGCCAACATGGTGAAACCCCGTCTCTACTAAAAATACAAAAATTAGCTGGGCGTCGCGGTGGGCACCTGTAATCCCAGCTACTTGGGAGGCTGAGGCAGGAAAATTGCTTGAACCCAGGAGGCAGAGGTTGCGGTGAGCCGAGATCACACCACTGTACTCCAGCCTGGGCAGCAGAGCGAGACTCCATCTCAAAAAAAAAAAAAAAAAAAAAAAGGACAAAGAACATTTTTTATTATAAATCTTTATAACCCAATGCTAAATAAATGTTTGAATTAATCTGTTATTCATTTTCAAAATTCTCTCTAGTAATGTCAACCTCCATTTTTTTTTTTCTTTTTTTTTGAGACACAGTCTTGCTCTGTCACCCAGGCTGGAGTGCAGTGACACAATCTCGGTTCACTGCAACCTCCGCCTCCCAGGTTCAAGCAATTCTCCTGCCTCAGCCTCCAGGGTAGCTGAGATTACAGGCATGCACCACCACACCCAGCTAATTTTTTTTTTTTTTTTTTTGAGACAGAGTCTCGCTCTATCGCCCAGGCTGGAGTGCAATGGCGCAATCTCGGCTCGCTGCAAGCTCCGCCTCCCGGGTTCACGCCATTCTCCTGCCTCAGCCTCTCTGAGTAGCTGGGACTACAGGCGCCCACCACGACGCCCGGCTAATTTTTTGTATTTTTAGTAGAGACGGGGTTTCACTGTGGTCTCGATCTCCTGACCTCGTGATCCGCCCACCTCGGCCTCCCAAAGTGCTGGGATTACAGGCGTGAGCCACCGCGCCCGGCCAGCTAATTTTTTTTTTTGTTTTTTTTTTTGAGATGGAGTCTTTCTCTGTCCCCCAGGCTGGAGTGCAGTGGCGCAATCTGGGCTCACTGCAAGCTCCGCCTCCCGGGTTCACGCCATTCTCCTGCCTCAGCCTCCCGAGTAGCTGGGACTACAGGCGCCCGCCAACATGCCCGGCTAATTTTTTGTATTTTTAGTAGAGACGGGGTTTCACCGTGTTACCCAGGATGGTCTCGATCTCCTGACCTCGTGATCCGCCCGCCTCGGCCTCCCAAAGTGCTGGGATTACAGGCTTGAGCCACCGTGCCTGGTCTTTTTTTTGTATTTTTAGTAGAGACGGGGTTTCAGCTTGTTTGCCAGGCTGGTCTCGAACTCCTGACCTTGTGATCCGCCCGCCTTGGCCTCCGAAAGTGCAGGGATTACAGGCATGAGCCACCATGCCTGGCATCAACCTCCATTTTATAGATGAAAACCTGGTGGGACCAACAATTGTGATAAGCAGTTAAATGTGCAGTTTAACTAGCTTAGTGGGATGTTAAAAGAAAAGTACCGTGGAAACCCAAATCACTAGGTAAATTGATGATTGGCTTTTTAATGTGCAGGTGTTTTATAAATCTCTGAATGGAGGTATGAAAAGAGCAATGTAAAAACCAGACTAGGCCGGGCGCGGTGGCTCAAGCCTGTAATCCCAGCACTTTGGGAGGCCGAGGCGGGCGGATCACGAGGTCAGGAGATCGAGACCATCCTGGCTAACACGGTGAAACCCCGTCTCTACTGAAAATATAAAAAATTAGCCGGGTGTGTTGGCGGGCGCCTGTAGTCCCAGCTACTCGGGAGGCTGAGGCAGGAGAATGGCGTGAACCCCGGGAGGCGGAGCTTGCAGTGAGCCGAGATTGCGCCACTGCACTCCAGCCTGGGGGACAGAGCAAGACTCCGTCTCAAAAAAAAAAAAACCAGACTAAAGGAAGAAAGAGCCTGCAGCTGGGCCAGGTGGCCTTAAGCCGCTAGGAATTCACAGCTGTGCATATTCAAGGGACACTGTTAGAGACATATCAGAAAAGAACGTGAACCAAGAAAGAATCACCATTAAAAGACCCTTAAAGATTCGACTGCAAAAAAAAAAAATTCTACTGGAACTCTAGAAGTGAGAGCAGACATGTTCACTTGTCCTCCAAGAAGTGAGAAAGGTAATGACAATGTAATGAGTTTTTCTTTTTCTTTTTTTTTTTTTGAGACAGAGTCTCACTCTGTCACCCAGGCTAGAGTGCTGTGGCACAATCTTGGCTCACTGCAACCTCCGCTCCCAGCTTCAAGCAATCCTCTGCCTCAGTCTCCCAAGTAGCTGAGATTACAGGTACTTGCCATCATGCTCAGCTAATTTTTGTATTTTTAGTAGACACAGGGTTTCACTATGATGGCCGGGCTGGTCTTGAACTCCTTACCTCAAGTGATCCACCCGCCTCAGCCTCTCAAAGGGCTGACATTACAGGCCAGAGCCACAAGGCCCGGCATGTAATGAGTTTTTCATAAAGCTAAATTTTATTCAATTGAGAGAACTTTTCTTTATCCTGAGATTATTTATTTCTTACCTCCTTGATGTCAACATATCCTTTCTTTTCAAATGATGGCAATGTTGCAAGATGAAATGAGATATAAAATAAAAAAGAAGAAAAAGAAAATCACATGATGGGCTGGGCACAGTGGCTCACGCCTGTAATCCCAACACTTTGGGAGGCTGAGGCGAGTGGATTCCTTGAGCCCAGGAATTCGAGATCAGCCTGGGCAATAGGGCGAAACCCCATCTCTACGATAAATACAAAAAAAATTAGCCAGGTATGGTGGCACACGCCTGTGGTCCCAGCTACTTGGGAGGCTGAGGTTGGAGAATCACCTGAGCCCAGGAGGTCGAGGCTGCAGTGAGCCAAAATCGTGCCACTGTACTCCAGCCTGGGCAAATCAGAGTGAGACCCTGTCTCGAAAAAAAAGAAAAAGAAAAAGAAAATGGCAATGAGATTTGGCACGATCTCGGCTTACTACAACCTCCACCTCCCAGTTTCAAGTGATTCTCTTGCCTCAGCCTCCTGAGTAGCTGGGATTACAGGTGCGCACCACCACACCTGGCTAATTTTGGTATTTTTAGTAGAGAGGGTTTCACCATGTTGGTCACGCTGGTCTTGAACTCCTGACCTCATGATCCGCCCACCTCGGCCTCCCAAAGTGCTAGAAGTACAGGTGTGAGCCACCGTGCCCAGCCGTTTTGTTTTGAGATAGGGTCTCACTCTGTCACCCAGACTGGAGTGTGGTGGCGCAATCATGGCTTACTACAGCCTAGACCTCCCAGGCTCAAGTGATCCTCCCACCTCAGCCTTCTGAGTAGCTGGGAATACAGGCGTGCCATCACTGCATCCAGCTAATTTTTGTATTTTTTTGTAGAGATGGGGTTCACCGTGTTGCCCAGGCTGGTCTTGAACTTCTGGCCTCAAGCAATGGTACCAACTGGGCCTCTCAAAGTGCTGGGGTTACAGGCATGAGCCACCACACCCGGCCCCAGGAACGTTCATAGAGGCATTATTATAGTAGTCTGAACTGGAAACTACCCACCATTAGTAGGAAGGATCATTTGTGGCAAAGTCACATGTTCTATGTAGCAATGAGAAGGAAGCAACTACAACTTCAAACGACATTATGGATTAATCTCAACAATAATGTTGGGTAAAGAAAGCCAGTCACAGAGAGCTCAAAAAGAGGCAGAAGCAAGCTATAGTTTTAAAGAGGTAGGTAGTGGTTATCGTGGTAGGTGCGGTGCTGGTAATTTATTTTTTCTGATCTAGAAGCTGGTTTCATGGGTGTTGACTAGCCTTATCAAGTTGTACAATTATGATTTGTATTCATTCGTGTACACATGTTCAATAACAAATAAAAACACAACAAAAATGTAGGTCAGGCTGCGAGCGGTGGCTCAATGCCTGTAATCTCAGCACTTTGGGAGGCCAAGGCGGGAGGATCACTTGAGATCGGGAGTTCAAGACCAGCCTGACCAACATGGAGAAACGCCGTCTCTAGTAAAAAATACAAAATTAGCTGAGCATAATGGCGCATGCCTGTAATCCCAGCTACTCGGTAGGCTGAGGCAGGAGAATGGCTTGAACCCAGGAGGCGGAGGTTGCGGTGAGCCGCCAGTGCACCATTGCACTACAGCCTGGGCAACAAGAGCAAAACTCTGCCTCAAAAAAAAAAAAAAAGTCAGTCTTCAGGCTGAATCATGGCTGTGGGCATCCAGTTTGCTTTATAATGTATAGACATATTTAAGAAAACATCAGAGGGCCGGGCGTGGTGACTCATGCCTGTAATCCCAGCACTTTAGGAGGCCGAGGCGTGCTGATCACTTGAGGCCAGGAATTCAAGGCCAGCCTGGCCAACATGGAGAAACCCCGTCTCTGCTAAAAATACAAAAAATTAGCCAGGCGTGGTGGCGCAAGTCTGTAGTCCCAGCTACTCGGGAGGCTGAGGCAGGAGAATCACTTGAACTCGGGAGGTGAAGGTTGCAGTGAGCAGAGATCACGCCATTGAATTCCAGCCTCGGCAACAGAGCAAGACTCCGTCTCACAAAGGAAAAAAAAAGAAAAAGAAAACATCAGAGGCTTTTTTTAAAATATTATTTTATTTTATTTATTTATTTATTTATTTATTTATTTTGAGACGGAGTCTCGCTCTCGCCCAGGCTGGAGTGCAGTGGTGCAATCTCTGATCTCGGCTCACTGCAAGCTCCGCCTCCCGGGTTCACGCCATTCTCCTGCCTCAGCCTCCCAAGTAGCTGGGACCACAGGCGCCCGCTACCAGGCCCGGTTAATTTTTTGTATTTTTAGTAGAGACGGGGTTTCACTGTGTTAGCCAGGATGGTCTCGATCTCCTGACCTCGTGATCCACCCGCCTTGGCCTCCCAAAGTGCTGGGATTACAGGCGTGAGCCACCGCGCCCGGCCCTTTTTTTTTTTTTTTTACAGTAAACTTTGAGGATGGGCGCGGTGGCTCACACCTGTATTCCCAGCACTTTGGGAGGCCGAGGTGGACGGATCACGGGGGTCCGGAAATCGAGACCATCCTGGCTAACACAGTGAAACCCCGTCTCTACTAAAAATACAAAAACAAAATTAGCCGGGCGTGGTGGCGGGCGCCTGTAGTTCCGCCTACTTGGGAGGCTGAGGCAGGAGAATGGCGTGAGTGAACCCGGGAGGTGGAGCTTGCAGTGAGCCGAGATCACGCCACTGCATTCCAGCCTGGGCGACAGAGTGAGACTCCGTCTCACAAAAAACAAAAAAGTAAATTTTGAAATCAGGCAAATTCCTTCTGTGTGTGCTTTTCTTAGAGTACCTCTTACAAAGCCCAGTGAGGAAGCTGTTTCTCTCTGGGTCCTAACTCAGCCTCATGTTTACCATTATATGCAATCCAAACCTATTGTTCATTCTTGTTCTCAAACTAGAAAAATAAATCCATGTGTTTATGTATTTTTTTTTTTTTTTTTTTTTTTTTTTTTTTGAGACAGAGTCTCGCTCTGTCACCCAGGCTGGAGTACAGTGGTGTGATCTCGGCTCACTGCAAGCTCCACCTCCCGGGTTCACACCATTCTCCTGCCTCAGCCTCCCGAGTAGCTGGGACTACAGGCACCCGCCACCATGCCCGGCTAATTTTTTGTATACGTATTGTTACTCATACTGGGCTGAAGTAAGTTACCCAGGAAAACAAGGTATGTCTAAGCCCAGGGCCATGGACCAGGGGTAATCAATCAGGTATAGAAGATAGTTTTTTAGAGTCCGTGTGTCTTGGGGGAACTTGCCTAATGTCACTATGCAAGCACATTGCAAAAGGGCTTCAATTCAGGTGACTAACGGTGTCAGCAACGCTGTTGTGGTTAGTGAAGACTGCGGTCTAGGAATGTATGCTCAGGTTGGGGCCCTGGGGGTGGCATTCCTTTAGTTGGGAAGAGATGATCATCTCAAGAGTTTAAAGATTTACTGCCATGGCAGGAAGGCAGATACTAACATGGCAGAATTTGGGAACTAAATCATCGTTCTCAAAAGAGCTAGAGAGGAACGATGATGTAGTTGTGCGGATAGGGGAGTCTGAGGCAAGTAGAACCCTCTAGTGGAAGTCAAATTGCCTAACTCAGGGCTAAGAAAGGTGTTCCAGGACTTGGGAAGGAAACCTGGAAAGGGCTCAAATAGGGCTGCCTAAGAATGGAAATTCTAGGGACAAAGAGTCCAAATCTTTTCTTTCTTTTTTTTTTTTTTTTTTTTTTTTGAGACAGAGTTTCACTCTTATTGCCCAGGCTGGACTGCAATGGCACGATCTCGGCTCATCACAACCTCCGCCTCCTGGGTTCAAGCGATTCTCCTGCCTCAGCCTCCCAAGTAGCTGGGATTACAGGCATGCGCCACCACGCCCGGCTAATTTTGTATTTTTAGTAGAGACAGGGTTTCTCCATGTTGGTCAGGCTGGTCTCGAACTCCCGACCTCAGGTGATCCACCCACCTCAGCCTCCCAAAGTGCTGGGATTACAGGCGTGAGCCACCGTGCCCGGCCAAGAGTTCAAAGCTAACTACACCACACCCTTGAGGTCCTTGACAACCTTGGTTGTTATGGCAGCACATTTCAGACTACACAAAGATTTCCCAGGGAAGAACTATCCTGGAGTAAGGGATGTGCTGCACCTCCAGGGAAGTGATCAATTGTACTAGGAAAGTTGTCTCAAAATGCAGGAGCTAGGCTAGTGTATGACATTATGTCTCAGAGAGGACGAGTTCCTCAAACTGCCCAAGGTAAATCACAACCTCATGCCTATTTTCAAAATTCAACCTTTCCTTTGTCCGTTCCACCTCTTTGATAGTACTAACACCTGGATGCTGTAACTCAACTAATTCCACATTTCATGGTTGACTTTTACTATCTTTATAATCAACACTCTCCACCATAGTCTCACCTTTAATGCCTTTCATGAAATGGGATAAACTGCTACCACTAGTGGGTGTCAGAACTACCTGAACTGAATATTAATTTTCCAGATGTTTGCATTAACATTGGTCCTCCTTCCCTAATAAGGACAGAGGTGCGAAAGAACCTTCATATGAAGTGGCTTTGAATCTTGAATATTCATGTTTATTGTCCATTTTTTACTTCAGAATGACTGGTGTTTTTAGGAGTGGGTGGAGCTTGGAAATTGAGAAAGGGAAGAGAACAAGGCGGGGACCAAATAGGGACATGGCCAAGACAAGACAGTTGTACAGTTGACTCTCAGGCCTTCGTGGAAACCATACGGCAGGAAGGCTTGGGGGCATTTACCCTTTGCCAGCTAGACTCGTCCTGCACTGGATTCAACACTGGATCCCATCTGATGGAAACTTGGAGAAGCCCATGCATGACTCAGCGTTCTCCAGTAGAGAGACTGCCCGTGTTGCTGACTCTGCCTTGCTTTGCAGGCAGAAACAGCAAGAGACTGAAGACTTTTTCTCTAGAATACATAAGCCCAATTACTTGAAAATCAAGTAGTACAATAAACCTAGCCAAAAGTGGTCTCTCCTAAATCAGCTTAGGTATATGCCTTCTCCAGGAAGATCTCCTTTATTTGCTGACCCCACCTCTACACCCCTAAGCTGGGTTAGGCACTTCATGCTTTGTTCTCTCAGCTCCTAGCCAATAGCCCTATCACACGCAGCACTTACCCAGTAGGATCTGTTTCAGTACCTCAGTAGAGGACAGCTGCTTGTTTGTGCCTTTGTCAGTCTGCTGAAACCTATGAACAAATTCTTAAATAATGTTTTTCAATGCATAAAATACATAGGATTACAAAGGAAAACAATGATAATGAAATGTGTCGTTTTGGTTTTCTGAGCTGGGGGTGCTGCTCTGTTGCCTAGGCGAGAGTACAGTGGCACAGTCATAGCTCACTACAGCCTTCGACTCCTAAGCCCAAGCAAAACCCTCTTGCCTTAGCATCCTGAGTAATTGTGTCTACAAGTGCGAGTCACAAGACCTGACTAATTTTTACTTTTTTTTGTAGAGACGGGGTCTGGCTATGTTGACCAGGCTAAACTCTTGGCCTCAAGCAGTTCTGCCTCAGCTTCTGAAAGTGCTGGGATTCTAGGTGTGAGCCACCGTGCCTGGCTGAAATATGTATTTCTTAACTCCAGAGATCTGGAGTATGAATTCCGTAAGTGCGAGGACTACGTCTTCATCTCTCTACTGTCAGTGCCCAGCACGAAGCCTGGCACATAGATGGTTCTTAACAATGTTTATTCAATGCATGAACAGAAAGATAAATGCCTACTACCAAGTCAGCCTAAGGGCATTGCAACTGCTTACGCACATACCAATGGCTTGCATATATCTCACCCCATCTAGGATCATCTAGACCAGGGCTGTAAGGGAACCCACATTAGACAACAGGTGCCATAATATCTAACAATAATGACAGGCTATTGGAAGACTAGGAAAACAACAAAGCTCATGTATTTCACCAGCTGGAAAATGCATCTAGTAAACAGGCTGTCTGAAGAAGTCTCCTGGCTTTGGAAGCATGATGCACACACCACCTTAAAACCCTGCCGATAGCTCTGATGAAGGAAAGAAGGGAACCTCAGCTAGCATGTTGGTATTCACGAGGGCTCTTCTGTTCTGAATTGGTCCTCTCATCTCTGGGAAAGAGAAAAGTGTCCCTAAAAACCACAATAGGGATGAGATGTGCCTTCCTAGATTCAAGTAGATTCAGTCTTAGACAGCAATGTTTTGTTTATGTACCAACAGAAGACCTAAACAAGCAGGAAATAAAAGCTACTTCCCTCACTAGAGATATGTTAAGGGCCAAATATTTGTTCTAAATTGATTGCTAAGTCTATTAGATATTTTGAAAAGAAAAATAAAACCCCAGACTATTTAAAAACTGAAATCTACAATTGTATGGAGTTCATAAATCTCATTCTTAAAGAGTCACCTTCAGGCTGGGTGTGGTGGCTCATGCCTGTAATCCCAACACTTTGGGAGGCCGAGGCGGGCAGATCGCTCGAGGCCAGGAGTTCGAGACCAGCCTGGCCAACATGGCGAAACCCCGTCTCTACTAAAAATACAAAAATTACCCAGGCGTGGTGGTGGGAGCCTGTAATCCCAGCTATTCAGGAGGCTGAGGCAGGAGAATCGCTTGAACCAAGGAGGCGGAGGTTGCAGTGAGCTGAGATCACACCATTGCACTCCAGCCTGGGCTACAGAGAGACTCCATCTCAAAAAGAAAAAAAAAAAAAGAGTAACCTTCCCATGTTACAGGGTTTCTTTGACTACATACAGCCATCTGAGGGATGGAGAATGCAACTTTTACTTGCTCGAAGGGGTTTCCAACATCTGTTGAAGAAACATGGCTTCTGATAGGTGCCTTCTTAAAAATAAAAAAGAAAAAAAGAAACTACAGGTCAAAGTTTTGTTTTTAATAAAAATATTCCTCCCACTCTTAAGGTGTGTGCTTTCTTTTTTGACCTATTTTTCCTTTAATTTGTCTATAGTTTCCCTGTATCCCTATATTTTTCCTAGTGCAGTAAACAATGCAATCAAAGAAATAAAAACCAGGGTCCACTCTTGCCCCAAACACTGAAGAGGGTCAAAGAGAAGGAATCACAGCACGGAAAATGGCCCAGCTCTAAATATACAAACATTAAAAACAAAACAAAACAAAATAATCCCCCCAAGACATTATTATTGACATTCCTGGTACATTTCCTATAATATAATGTTGCAGACAATGCTTCTTTCCCAGGGAGTCCAGTTCACTCAAGAGACATCTAGTTGGTGCCTCAGGAAAGCCTGGGGGTGTTGAGTCCTCTCTGCCAAGCCTAAAGCTTTTTATGATCTCAGTATCTCACAGAAACATCTGTGGTATAAATGAATCTAAAAGGGGATGAAGGCAGGCAGGCACCTGTCACTGTTCTCCAAATCAGCCAAAAAGCTGAAGAGCGTGGGTTCTAGGAGACAGATGCCATTAAGAGTTGAGGGATGGAGGGCAGAACAAGAGGAAGCACCAAATGAGTGGCTGCTTTTGGTTCCAAAGTCAAAAAAATGGCCCCACCAAAAATGGCAGCTGGTGTGATTGAGGAACTCCCTGCTATTGGAGCCATGCAATGAAAATGATGGCCTTGGAGCCCCATCCCTGTGACAGCCACAGTCCAAGAACCAGAGCAATTTACATCACATTGCACAGTTTCAAATGAATGGACTGGTCCTAGTTTAGGAGGGTGAGTGCTTTGACAAAGTGTGGAACAAGGTAAGCTATTACCTTGAACCCCAAAGCACAGCTGCAGCATCCTTGGCTTTCCATTTCTTTTTTTTTTGAGACAGAGTTTTGCTCTTCTCACCCAGGCTAGAGTGCAATGGCATGATCTCAGCTCATTGCAACCTCCGCCTCCCAGGTTCAAGCAATTCTCCTGCCTCAGCCTCCCAAGTAGCTGGGATTACAGGCGCCTGCCACCATGCCCAGCTAATTTTTTGTGTGTGTATTTTTAGTAGAGACAGGGTTTCACCATGTTGGCCAGGCTGGCCTCAAACTCCTGACCTCAGGTGATTCGCCCGCCTCGGCCTCCCAAAGTGCTGGGATTACAGGCATGAGCCACGGCACCCAGCCTTGGGGCTTTCCATCTCTGCAAAACCACAGGCCACTGCTGCTGCCACTTGCTCTGTGGAGATGTACCTTCCACTTATTACCACCCTCTTCTCAAAATGGCACTCACGGTACTAACTTTTCGAGATCTCCAGAGGCGTCAGTTGCACCTCTGGAAGTAAGATGATTTCCCTGCCCCATACTTGCCAAAGCACTTCTTTTTTTTGTTTGTTTTGAGATGGAGTCTCGCTCTTGTTGCCCAGGCTGGAGTGCAGTGGTGCCATCTTGGCTCACTGCAACCTCTGCCTTCCCAGGTTCAAGCAATTCTCCTGCCTTGGCCTCCCGAATAGCTGGGATTACAGGCTCCCGCCACCACACCCGGCTAATTTTTTTTTTTTTATTTTTAGTAGATACGGGGTTTCACCATGTTGGCCAGGCTGGTCTCAAACTCCTGACCTCGTGATCCACCCGCCTCGGCCTCCCAAAGTGCTGGGATTACAGGCGTGAGCCACCGCGCCCGGCTAGCATTTCCCTTTTTAAGATAGTGCTGGCATGCCACCTTCCCCTCAAAGCAGAGTCAACTTCCTTTTGTTTGAGAGTTTTGTACTGGCCTCTGCAGGCCCTTTTCAGGATACAAAATAAAGTGCCCTTCAGCATCCACATGCGAATGGGTTGCCTTCCAGTGTCAGATCTGTGTTCCAGAGTTTGGTCAATGCATCTTTATAAGAACAAAACCACATGCCTACACAGACGAGCCTGGAAATGGCTTTCTGGACAGGGTTACTCGTTATCTTCACACTTCCCCTAAAAGAAATTACTTTCTTGGTGTAAGATGATTAGGACATTGAATGACCTACTCTCAACTTCTGGAAGGGCAGCTTGTTTTGTCCATTTTTCAATGAGGGAGTGGGAAGAACCCAACATTTTCAGTTACAACAATAAGATTTTGTTTTTTTTTAAAAAAAGGGTCCTATGTGGAAATGAATGGGACAATGATAAAAATAAACAAATAATTAAAATTCCAAATCAAAACATAACTCCTGGCCCTGAGATCCCCAGTTAATCCTCTAAGACCACAATCTCCACATTGTGAACTTGATGCTGGTGTTCTTCCATCTCAGCCACAACTTTCTCCTCAGTCCTCAGCTCTGTCTCCAAGATGACTGCTTTGCCCTCAGTATCTTCAGCTTCTGGGTCCGGGGCTGGATCAATCTCAATGATGGTCTGCCCATCCTCTGAGGTGCTTTCAACAGCCTGAATTGCCGAGGTTAGGCCGGACTCCATGGCCACCAACTCCACAGGGCTAACCATGGTGGTCATGTTGCCCAGTGTACTCCCATCCTGCATGGCAGTAGAGCTCAGCAGCGCCAAGCTAGATGAAGGGTGGATGGTCACTGTGTCTGGTGAGCTGCTCTTGGCAGAGGAGACCACTGTGGCATAGCGGAAGAGCTGAGGGCCAGAAGGCAGTGTGTGGACAGTCACAGGACTGGAGCCCTGGCTGAGGGTGGCCACTGGAATATTGCCCATGGAAAATGACTGACCCACTGGGGTGATGGTGATGGGTGAGATGACCGTGAACTGAGGCTGCTGGACAGGAGGAGAAGGGCTCAAGACAGTGGTGGAGGCTGGCCGCTGGAGCCGGGGTCTTTTCGGAGGCTTAGGAGTGCTCACAGGCATCAGAACCACATTTTGAACTGTCTGAGATTTCAGCCTGTGATCCTGGGCTTGCTTCTTCTGCTCCTCCAACTGGCGTTCCAAGTCTATGGAAAAAAAGAAAAGACTTTGTGTAGAGGGAAGTAAAATCTTGGGAGCATTAAACTGAGAGTCAGGAGACCTGGTGTCTCTGTCTGGTTTTGTTACTAAGTAGCTTCAGGCAAGTTGTGATACTGGTTTCTTTCTTGTGTTTATTTGGGGGGCAGAGTCTTGTTATGTTACCTACGCTGGAGGGTAGTGGCTATTCACAGGTGCTATCATTGCGCACTATAGCCTCGAACTTCTGGCCTCAAGCGATCCACCCACCTCACCTTCCCAAAGTGTTGGGATTTCAGGCATAAGCCAGTGCGCCCAGCTGGCACAGTCCCTTGGAACTCTCATGGACCTACGAAGAAGCCACAATGGCCACTCCAAAAAACGGTGATTTTTGAACTATCCTTCAAGGCAAGAACGCCTTGCTGCACTGGCTGGAAAACTCCTTTGCTGGTGACTCAAATAGCCATAGTTTACAATTGTTGCCTAGGAAGGTCTACAGAAAGTTATAGAAGTCCCTAAAAATTACAGAACTAAAAGAGGTCTTTTTTTTTTTTTTTTTTTTTTTTTTTTTGAGACGGAGTCTTGCTCTGTGCCCCAGGCTGGAGTGCAGTGGCGCGATCTCGGCTCACTGCAAGCTCCACCTCCCGGGTTCACGCCATTCTCCTGCCTCAGCCTCCCCAGTAGCTGGGACTACAGGCGCCCGCCAACACACCCGGCTAATTTTTTGTATTTTTAGTAGAGACGGGGTTTCACTGTGTTAGCCAGGATGGTCTCGATCTCCTGACCTCGAGATCCGCCCGCCTCGGCCTCCCAAAGTGCTGGGATTACAGGCTTGAGCCACCGCGCCCGGCCTAAAAGAGGTCTTAAGAGCTCAAACAAATTCATTTTGACAGGGATCCAGAGAGGGAAAGTGACTAATTTAAGGTTATGAAGATTGGGCCAGGACAATGGTCAACTTGGTTGCTTTTGCATTATAGTACGCCTATCACTATCCCTCTCCCAAGTGACCAGTCCAACTTTAGGTGACCAGTGGTAAGTTAGCTTCTACAATGGAACCTCTCTATTACTTAGTACCTGATAAGCACCCAAGAAAGGATCAGTTACACTTGTAGAACACTTTGCTCCCTATGTGTGATATTGTGATATAATAAGAAATACATATTTAGTCTCTGCCCCTGGATCCTGGCACACAGCTCCTAAAACACATGGATCTCCAGAGCGATAAATGTCTTTTTTTTTTTTTTTGAGATGGAGTCTTGCTCTGTCGCCCAGGCTGGAGTGCAGTGGTGCAATCTAGGCTCACTGCAAGCTCCGCCTCCTGGGTTCATGCCATTCTCCTGCCCCAGCCTCCCAAGTAGCTGGGACTACAGGCACCCGCCACTGCGCCTGGCTAATTGTTTTTTTGTATTTTAGTAGAGACAGGGTTTCACCATGTTAGCCAGGATGTCCTGACCTCGTGATCCGCCTGACTAGGCCTCCCAAATTGCTGGGATTAAAGGTGTGAGCCACCACGCCCAGCCCAGAGTGGTAAATGTCTTTATATCTCTCTCTCTTTTTTTTTTTTGAGACAGAGTCTCGCTCTATCAACAGGCTGGAGTGCGATGGCGCAATCTTGGCTCACTGCAACCTCCGCCTCCTGGGTTCAAGCGATTCTCCGAGTTCAAGCGATTCTCCTGCCTCAGCCTCCCGAGTAGCTGGGACTACAGGCATGCACCACCACACCCAGCTAACATTTGTATTTTTAGTAGAGATGGGGTTTCACCATGTTGGCCAGGATGATTTCGATCTCTTGACCTCGTGATCCGCCCACCTCGGCCTCCCAAAGTGCTGGGATTACAGGCGTGAGCCACTGCACCCGGCCTAAATGTCTTTATATCTTAATGAGATGACTGATATCTGGGAATCCTTAGATTTAAGATGGGGGCTGGTCACCAGAAAGATCCAGGCATGATTAAAGACTAGGACTTTCAGCCCTCCCCCACAACCTCCAAGGAGTGGAGAGAGGCTGTAGGTTGATTACCAATGGCCAATGAGGT
Organism: Nomascus leucogenys; assembly: GCF_006542625.1. Taxonomy (NCBI): domain Eukaryota; kingdom Metazoa; phylum Chordata; class Mammalia; order Primates; family Hylobatidae; genus Nomascus; species Nomascus leucogenys. The sequence continues at coordinate 28,488,164 of NC_044404.1, read as the reverse complement.
AATCAATCATAACTATGTAATGAAGCCTCCATAAAACCTCGAAAGTACAGGGTTCAGAGAGCTTCAGATTGTTGGAGGTTCCTGAGAGTGGCGTGACTACAGAGTGCATGGAAGTCCCACTATCCTTCCTACCTTGTCCCATGCATCTCTTCCATCTAGTTATTCATCTGTATCCTCTGTAATAACCTTTATAATAAACCCAATAATCGGCCGGGCGTGGTGGCTCACGCTTGTAATCCCAGCACTTTGGGAGGCTGAGGCGGGTGGATCACGAGGTCAGGAGATCGAGACCACGGTGAAACCCCGTCTCTACTAAAAATACAAAAAAATTAGCCGGGCATGGTGGCGGGTGCCTGTAAGTCCCAGCTACTTGGAGAGGCTGAGGCAGGAGAATGGCGTGAACCTGGGAGGTGGAGCTTGCAGTGAGCCGAGATTGCGCCACTGCACTCAAGCCTGGGCGACAGAGCGAGACTCCGTCTCAAAAAAAAAATAAATAAATAAAATAAAATAAATAAATAAATAAACCCAATAATCATTGAGTAACTGCTTCTCTGAGTGCTATGAGCCACCTTAGCAAATTAATCAAATGCAAGAAGGTGATAGTGGGAACCCCAATTTATAGCCAGTGGGTCAGAAGCACAGGTCATTTGCAGTTTGCCTTCAACAATTAATCGAAAAAAAGAAAAAAAAAGCACAGGTCACAACCTGGGGCTGAATGGGAGGCAGTCTTTTGGGACTGAGCCTTACCTGTATGATCTGATGCTATCTCCAGGCGGATAGTATCAGAATTGAACTGAATTATGTAATACCCAGTCAGTGTCCGCTGGAGAGTTGATTGCTTGGTATATGCAGAAAAATCCCTACACATCTGATTACAGAAGTGTTCTGTGCTATACTGAGTGTATGAGCGTAGGAAAACCACTTTGGTTTTTCCAATGACTTATACTATAAAAACACCAAGAGCAGCCAGGCACACTGGCTCACGCCTGTAATCCCAGCACTTTGGGAGGCCGAGGCAGGTGGATCACCTGAGGTCAGGAGTTCGGACCAGCCTGACCAACAGGGAGAAACTCCGTCTCTACTAAAAACACAAAATTAGCCAGGCGTGGTAGCGTGTGCCTGTCATCCCAGCTAGTTGGGAGTCTAAGGCAGGAGAATCGCTTGAACTTTGGAGGTGGAGGTTGCGGTGAGCCGAGATCGTACCACTGCACTCCAGCCCGGGCAACAAAAGCGAAACTCTGTCTCTAAATAAATAAATAAATAAATAAGGCTGGGCATGGTGGCTCATGCCTGTAATCCTAGCACTTTGAGAGGCCGAGGCAGGCAGATCACCTGAGGTCGGAAGTTTGAGACCAGCCTGACCAACATGGTGAAACCCCGTCTCCATTAAAAATACAAAATTAGCCGGGCATGGTGGTGCATGCCTGTAATCCCAGCTACTCAGGTGACTGAGGCAGAAGAATCGCTTGAACCCAGGAGGCAGAGGTTGCAGTGAGCCGAGATTACATCACTGCACTCCAGCCTGGGCAACAAGAGCGAAATTCCGTCTCAAGAAACAAAAATAGGCTGAACGCGGTGGCTCACGCCTGTAATCTCAGCACTTTGGGAGGCCGAGATGGGTGGATCACGAGGTCAGGAGATCGAGACCATCCTGGCTAACACAGTGAAACCCCATCTCTACTAAAAATATAAAAAATCAGCCGGGCGTGGTCGCGGGCGCCTGCAGTCCCAGCTACTTGTGAGGCTGAGGCAGAAGAATGGTGTGAACCCGGGAGGCGGAGCCTGCAGTGAGCTGAGATCGCGACTGCACTCCAGCCTGGGCGACAGGGCCAGACTCCATCTCAAATAAATAAATAAATAAATAAATAAATAAATAAAATAAATAAATGTCATCCCTAGAAGAATGTCCAGGTATAATACTGAGTAGCAACTTGAAAAATATTAATAGGGCTGAGCACAATGGCTCACACTAGTAATCCCAGCACTTTGGGAGGCTGAGGTGGGTGGATAACTTGAGTCCAGGAGTTTGGGACCAGCCTGGGCAATGTGGTAAAACCCCATCTCTACCAAAAATACAAAACAGCTGGGCATGGTGGTACATGCCTGTAGTCCCAGCTATTCAGGAGGCTGAGGTGGGAGGGCCACCTGAGCTCGGGGAAGGTCAAAGTTGCAGTGAGCTGTGATTGTGCCACTGCACTCCAGCCTCAGTGACAGAGTGAGACCCTGTCTCAAAAACAAACAAACAAAAAGAAAAATATGTCATGGTAAAAAAAAGCAGAATACAAAACTTTATGTGTACAATGATTAAAAATATCTGAAAAAATAATTCACATAAGGGACCAAAAGCCTGTATTTCTAACAAAAACCAGTTTTCTGATGGTTTAAAGGTTTTTTCTTTTTCTTTTTTTTTTTTGAGACAGAGTCTCGCTCTTGTTGCTCAGGATGGAGTACAATGGCACTATTTTGGCTCACTGAAACCTCCGCCTCCCGGGTTCACGCCCTTCTCCTGCCTCAGCCTCCCGAGCCGCTGGGACTACAGACGCGCGCCACCACATCCAGGTAATTTTTGTATTTTTAGTAGAGACAGGGCTTCACCATGTTGGCCAGGATTGTCTCGATCTCTTGACCTCGTGTCTGTCTGCCTCCGTCTCCCAAAGTGCTGGGATTACACAAAATTTCTGATTACCACAAATAATGGAGAAAGTGCTAAATTTATATCTACCAAAAGAAGCAGTATTAATAATGTAAAAAAGACAAAGACCAATTTGTGTCTTCTGCCACCAACGTTATTGAATTAATGGAGCAATCTAAGAGACATCTTAATCCTCCACAAGACACAGAAGGGGGACTATGATGTCAGCTTCCTTCTTTTTTTCCTTTGTGCCTCTTTTGTTTCTCATCAATCCACCTCACCTGTGGCTTTTTTTTATTTTTAAAAGCAAAATCTGATACTATTTAAAAAAAAAAGTTACCCCAACAAAAGTCAACAGGCAAATGGGAAGACAAGAGTATTAGCATGATATCACCTAAGAAGAGAGACAAGTTATACATACCTGTCAGAGTATAGAGAAACTGTTCTTCTCCCTGCTCTACTTGGTTCCTTCTGTTGTCTAAAACCTTCTTGACTGTGTCCATTAGGCCAAATGTGTGTGCTACGTTGTTGAGAACAGCAGCATCTATTTAAAACAAAACACATACCTGTCCAGTTAAAACAGGTATGTTCCACCACTCTCCACTGTGCTGTTTATAAATATGAAACAACCAGAAATTATGAGACTCTCCTAACTGCATTTTAACACATTTTTAACAAAGATTTATTACATGTATAATGAATTCTGGTTTAATTGTTATATTTTTGTAAATCTTTCCATATAAATAAATACAAAGATCAGGCTGGGCATGGTGGCTCATGCCTGTAATCCCAACAGTTTGGGAGGCCAAGGCGGGAGGATCGCTTGAGGCCAGGAGTTCAAGACCAGCCTGGGCAACATAGTGAGACCCCTGTCTCTACTTACATAAATTTGAAACAATGTTTTTTTCTTTTTTTTGGAGACAGAGTCTTGCTGTGTCCCCCAGGCTGGAGTGCAGTGGCGTGATCTCGGCTCATTGCAACCTCCACCTCCTGGGTTCAAGCGATTATCTTGCCTCAGCCTCCCGAGTAGCTGGGACTACAGGCGCCTGCCACCACGCCTGCCTAATTTTTGTAGTTTTAGTAGAGACAGGGTTTCACCACATTGGCCAGGCTGGTCTCGAACTCCTGACCTTTTGATCCACCCGCCTCAGCCTCCCAAAGTGCTGGGATTACAGGCACAAGCCACTGCACCTGGCCAATTTGAAAAAATTTTAAGGTCAGGAGCGGTGGCTCACATTTGTAATCCCAGTCTCTAACAAAAATACAAAAATTAGCTGGGTAAAAAAAAAAAAAATCATAAATAAATAAATAAATAATAAAAAAATAGCTGGGTGTGGTGGCATGTACCTGTAATCCCAGCTACATGGGAGGCAGCTGAGGCAGAAGAATTAATTGAACCCAGGAGGCAGACGTTGCAGTGAACCAAGATCGTGCCACTGCACTCCAGCCTGGGAGACAGGGCCAGATTCCATCTCAAAAAAAAATTTTTTTTTAATATCTTGCATCTGTTTATAGTTCTGACTTTAGGTTTTGAAAACATGGTCCCTGTACTAAATAGAGTTAACTTTCATCTCAGTTTTGCTATTTCCCATATGTGCAAGGCTTTGGTAAGTCATTTCACTCTTCACTTTTCTCATCTAAAATGAATGGGATTAATAACACTTACTCTGCAAAATAGACATGAAGATTAGAAATATATTTTAAGTGTCAAACATGGGGATTGGCATGCAAGATTATTATTTTTATTATTATTTTTTTTTTTGAGATGGAGTCTCGCTCTGTCACCCAGGCTGGAGTGCAGTGGCACAATCTTGGCTCCCTGCAAGCTCTGCCTCCCGGGTTCAAGCGATTTGACTGCCTCAGCCTCCTGAGTAGCTGGGATTACAGGCGCACGCCACCATGCCTGGCTAATTTTTGTATTTTTTTTTTTTGAGATGGAGTCTGGCTCTGTTTCCCAGGCTGGAGTGCAGTGGTGCAATCTCAGCTCACTGCAAGCTCCACCTCCCGGGTTCACACCATTCTCCTGCCTCAGCCTCCTCAGTAGCTGGGATTACAGGCGCCCACCACCATGCCAGGCTAATTTTTTTTGCATTTTTTAGAAGAGACGGGGTTTCACCGTGTTAGCCAGGATGGTCTTGATCTCCTGACCTCGTGATCTGCCTGCCTCGGCCTCCCAAAGTGCTGGGATTACAGGCGTGAGCCACCTCGACCGGCCTAATTTTTGTATTTTTATTAGAGACGGGATTTCACCAAGTTGCCCAGGCTGATCTCGAACTCCTGACTTCAAGTCATTCACCTGCTTCAGCCTCCCAAAGTGCTGGGCGCGGTGGCTCCTGTCTGTAATCCCAGCCCTTTGGGAGGCCGAGGCGGGTGGATCACCAGCCTGACCAACATGGTGAAACCCCGTTGCTACTAAATACAAAAAAATACAAAAAATTGGCCGGGTGTGGTGGTGCATGCCTATAGTCCCAGCAACTTGGGAGGCTGAGGCAGGAGGATTGCTTGAACCTGCGAAGCAGAGGTTGCAGTGAGCCAAGACTGCACTACTGCACTCCAGCCTGGGAAACAACAGTGAAACTCTGAAACTCTGTCTCAAAAAAACAAAATTGGGCCAGGCATGGTGGCTCACGCCTGTAGTCCCAGCACTTTGGGAGGCCGAGATGGGTGGATCATGAGGTCAGGAGATTGAGACCATCCTGGCTAACACAGTGAAACCCCACCTCTACTAAAAATATGAAAAATTAGCCGGGCGTGGTGGCAGGCACCTGTAGTCCCAGCTACTCAGGAGGCTGAGGCCAGAGAATGGTGTGAACCCAGGAGGTGGAGCTTGCATTAAGCTGAGATCACACCACTGCACTCCAGCCTGGGTGATAGAGCGAGGTGTTGTGGCTCACGCCTATAATCCCAACACTTTGGGAGGCTGAGCCAGGTGGATTGCTTGAGCACAGGAGTTTGAGACCAGCCTGGGCAATATGGCAAAACCTTGTCTCTACAAAAACTACAAATATTAGTCAGGTGTGGTGGTATGTGCCTGTAGTCCCAGCTACTTGGGAGATTGAGGCAGGAGGATCAATTGAGCCCAGGTGGTTGAGGCTGCAGTGAGCTGTGACTGCATCACTGCACTCTAGGCTGGACGACAGAGCAAGACCCTGTCTCCAAAAAAAAATATTGTCAGAATTTGTGTTAATTGCTTCCTCAACTTGGACAACCTCACCTACATTCCCTTCCACAGTCACCTCACTTGGTCCCATGGTTTGAAATAACACACACATGCCGAGCACTCCCACATGTACATCTCCAGCCCTGACCTCTTTCCTGTATTCCACATTCATACTTCTGTCTAGATGAGTGACATCTCTATTTGATGGTCTAATAGTCATCTCAATTTAAGAGGTAGAACTAATTTTGATTTCCTCTCTAAACCTGTTCCTCTCCCAGTGGCCTTCATCTCAGTAAATGGCATCACCACTCACAGCTCAGGCCAAAAATGTGTGAATCATCCCAGTATCTTTCTTTCTCTTTCATCCTGCCTCCAATCCATCAGCAAGACTTGGCAGTTCGACATTCAAAATACATTCTCAATCTAATCACTTCTTCCTAAGTTTACCGCTACCCACTCTGATCCATGATACATTAGCTCTTGCTTGCACTAATTCCTTTAAGAGCTTCCCAACTGGTCTTGTTTCTACTTTTTCCCCTACTCTCCACACAGCAACCAGAACAATCTCTTAAAAATACAAATCTAGCCGGGCGCAGTGGCTCGCGCGCCTGTAATCCCAGCACTTTGGGAGGCTGAGGCGGGCAGATCACGAGGTCAGGAGATCTAGACCATGCTGGCTAACACGGTGAAACCCCGTATCTACCAAAAATATAAAAAATTAGCCGGGCGTGGTGGCGGGCACCTGTAGTCCCAGCTACTCGGGAGGCTGAGACAGGAGAATGCCATGAACTTGGTGGGCAGAGCTTGCAGTGAGCCGAGATCACACCACTGCACTCCAGCCTGGGAGACAGCAAGACTCCGTCTCAAAAAAAAAAAAAAAAAATACAAATCTGGAGGCCAGGCACGGTGGCTCACGCCTGTAATCCCAGCACTTTTGGAGGCCAAGACAGGTAGATTACCTGAGGTCAGGAGTTGAGGACCAGCCTGGCCAACATAGTGAAACCCCATCTCTACTAAAAATACAAAAAACCTAGCCGGGCATGGTGGTATGTGCCTGTAATCCCAGCTACTCAGGAATCTAAGGCAGGAGAATCGCTTGAACCCAGGAGGTGGAGGTTGCAGTTACCTGAGATCACGCCACTGCACTCCAGCCTGGGTGACTGAGTGGAATTCCGTCTCAGAAAAAAAAAAAACAAAAAACAAACAAAAAAAAAAAAACAAGAAAATACATATATCGCGAGAGAGAGGATGCTTTCTGCCAGTTTTTTTTTTTTTTGAGATGGAGTCTTGTTCTCTATCACCCAGACTGGTGGGCAGTGGTGTAACCTTGGCTCACTGCAAACCTCCGCCTCTTGGGTTCAGCAATTCTCGTGCCACAACCTCTCAGGTAGCTGGGATTACAGACGTGCACCATACCCAGCTAATTTTTTTTTTTTTTTTTGTATTTTTAGTAGAGACAGGTTTTCACCATGTTGGCCAGGCTAGTCTCGAACTCCTGACCTCAAGTAATCCGCTGGTCTCAGCCTCCTAATGTACTGGGATTACAGGCGTGAGCTACTGCACCTGGCCGGTTTTTTTTTTTTTTTTTTTTTGAGATAGGGTCTTGCTCTGTCACCCAGGCTGGAGTGCAGTCATATGATCACAGCTCACTGCAGCATCAAACTGCTGGGCTCAAGTGATTCTCCTAAGCCTCAGCCTCCCAAGTAGCTGGGACTACAGGCACCCACTACCAACCATACCTGACTAATTTTTAAAAGGTTTTTTGTAGGCTGGGAGCGGTGGCTCATGCCTGTAATCCCAGCACTTCGAGAGGCCGAGGCGGGGGGATCACCTGAGGTCAGGAGTTCAAGACCAGCCTGGCCAACATGGCAAAACCCTGTCTCCACTAAAAATACAAAAATTAGCCAGATGTGGTGGTGGGCGCCTGTAATCCCAGCTACTCAGGAGGCTGAGGCAGAGAGAATTGCTTAAAACCCAGGAGGCGGAGGTTGCAATGAACTGAGATTGCGCCACTGCACTCCAGCCTGGGCGACAGAGCGAGACTCCGTCTCAAAATTAAAAAAAAAAAAAAAAAAAAGTTTTTTGTGGAGACAAAGCATCTCACTATGTTGCCCAGACTACTGGCATCATTTATAAAGACAAAAATTACCTGTGGAAAAGCATGGCCAGATCTGAGTTCAAAACCTAGTTATGAACCTTAGACAAGTGATTTAACTTATATATGAGCCTTAGTTTCCTTATCTGTAAAATTAAGATAATAATACCTATACATCAGGGTTTTTGCAAGGCTTACAGGACCTGCCTACAGAGGTGAGTATTCAATAAATGACTGCTACTGTTAGGATTAGTGCACTTACCTGTGACTTGGAAGGGAGCCTGGATGAGCCGCTGCTGAACTCCCCTGAGTAGCTCCTCTATTTCCTTCTGTATATTGCAGACAACCTCTTCCATCAGCCCTACATCAGCTATTCCTTTCCAGAACATCAAAGTGTCCTCTGGCACAAGAAGGATAAGACAGAGAGTAAAAAAGAGACACTACCTAGATACTTAGGCAAACCTCTACAATGTTAAATTCAAAATTATTTTAACTCAAAATGATTTCTTATTGGGCCATTCCTGAAAAAAGGGAATAAGCTTTGGAATACTAGATGCTTCCCTGAGTGGGCACCCAATTATGTGGACCCTTCAGCAGCATAGGTGCTTGGGATAATTGCCTCAATTTGTCATTCTCTCAATTTGTCATAGTTCTCACTACAAAGAATAGTCATTTTCCTCCAATAAAAATGTTAAATTAAATTAAACATTAAATAAATATATTTAACATTAAATATTATTTAATTTTAATTTAATTTTAAAATGAGATATTTAATATCATGAAAGTTAAATAGTAAAGATATTAAATTGAATATTAATTAAGATATACTCTCCCTAGTCCTATACTTAAGAAAACAAAACAAAACAGTTGGATAGATGGGGCTATAAGCTCTCTGAGGGTCTGAGAGTGGTGGCTATGTCTTTTCTTTTTTTCTTTTTTTCTGAGATGGAGTTTTTTTCTTGTTGCCCAGGCTGGAGTGCAATGGCGTGATATCAGCTCACTGCAACCTCCGCCTTCCAGGTTCAAGTGCTTCTCCTGTCTCAGCCTCCGAGGAGCTGGGATTACAGGCATGCACGACCACACCGGGCTAATTTTGCATTTTTAGTAGAGATGGGGTTTCTCCACGTTGGTCAGGCTGGCCTCGAACTCCCGACCTCAGGTGATCCACCCGCTTTGGCCTCCCAAAGTGCTAGGATTACAGGCGTAAGCCACCGCACCTGGTCTGTCTTTTCATCTATGCACCCAGCATCTAACAACAGTGCCAACTAAAAATAGGCAATAACAAATACTTATTAAATGAATAAATAAATAGAGGTGATGCGAAGCCTCTCCTGGTCCCCTCTAAGTGAATCACCATTAATCACCATGCTCTACAACACTTGCCACCTATTTTTTCCTTCTAATATCTCAAAACTTAGTTTATCTAAGAAATGTGCCAAAGTTGGAGGCAGTCTGATCAGATGAAAAGCATAGACTACATAGTCAAACAGCTAAATTCAGCTCTGACACTTGTTTGTGACTGGTCTTAGGCAAGTTGCTGAATCTTTCTAAATTCTGATTTCTTGTTTGGTTTTTTTTTTTTTTGAGACGGAGTCTCGCTTAGTCACCCAGGCTGGAGTGCAGCGGCGCGATCTCGGCTCACTGCAAGCTCCGCCTCCTGGGTTCACGCCATTCTCCTGCCTCAGCCACCCGAGTAGCTGGGACTACAGGCGCCCACTACCACACCCGGCTAATTTTTTTTTGTATTTTTAGTAGAGACGGGGTTTCACTGTGTTAGCCAGGATGGTCTCGATCTCCTGACCTTGTGATCCACCCGCCTGGGCCTCCCAAAGGGATTACAGGCGTCAGCCACTGCGCCCGGCCAATTCTGATTTCTTTGTGTGTAAAATGTGACTATGCAGGGCTATTGCATGGATTAAAGTAAGATGTTTGTAGCTATAGTTAGTATTTACATGCATGAGAAAATCCAGCGAAAGTAATTAAGAGGTCTTCCCTGTCCGTAATGATAATGGTGATAAGGGTCACAAGACCCTGCGAGACATCTGAGCCCTATAGAAGAATACCTGAAATTTCCTCTGAGTCTTTCTTTACACCCTCCTCCGTGGCCATGGTGACAGCGGCGGTGAGAGCTGAGTTCCATTCCAGCCCTGCCTCTTCCATGCTCTCTTCTGAGATGGCAATCTGCGTGATGCTACCTAAAAACAGTCCAGTAGAAGTGAGAACAGTGAATTTAATGAAAAAGTTATAGCTATCCTGTATCTCATACTCAACAGCTACAAAGACCTTGTTATTTTAACATTCTAGCCTCTTGGCTGCAGGTCCCTATTTTAAAAACTAGACTCTTAGGTAAGCTAGGATGAATATTGGATTTTCTAAAGAAAACCTGCCTTGCAAAGGAAAATGCTTTCTTACTCTGAATAGAAAGTGAAAGATAACTTACAAAATCACAAAAGAACAATGTGTTTCCTAGGTAGATACATTTTTGAAAGAGATTGAAGATAGGCATTACTACTAGCCTGCCTGCCCCAGACTTACTGAGGGTGAAGAAAGCTTGAAATAATTTAATAGAAAGGTATAGTGCTTTGCCAAGAGCTCTACTACAAGCAAGTTTGATACTAAGCATCTAACTTATTTATTAGCCTATAAAGAGAAAGTAAAAGAAATAGACACCATAAAAATCGGATAAGAGATTCATGTATAGCAGATTCACAGAGGGGAAAAAAATACTCTTTGCTATTACTTGTATAGTAAGATTTTGACTGGGCGTGGTAGTTCATGCTTGTAATCCTAGCACTTTGGGAGGCTAAGGTGGGCAGATCACTTGAGCCCAGGAGTTTGAGGCCAGCGTGGGCAACACAGCGAAACCCAGTTTCTATAAAAACTAGCTGGGTGTGGTGGTGCATATCTGCAGTTACAGTTACTCAGGAGGCTGAGGTGGGAGGATCACCTGAGCCCAGGGGCTTAAGGCTGCAGTAAACCATGATTGTGCCACTGTACTCCAGCCTGCGTGACAGACTAAGACCCCATCTCAAAAAAAAAGAAAGCTTTTGGCCAGGCGCAGTGGCTCACGCCTGTAATCCCAGCACTTTGGGAGGCTGAGGCTGGTGGATCATGAGATCAGGAGATCGAGACCATCCTGGTTAACGCGGTGAAACCCTGTCTCTACTAAAAATACAAAAAATTAGCTGGGTGTGGTGGTGGGCGCCTGTAGTCCCAGCTACTCAGGAGGCTAAGGCAGGAGAATGGCGTGAACCCGGGAGGCGGAGCTTGCAGTGAGCCGAGATCGTGCCACTGGACTCCAGCCTGGGCAACAGAGTGAGACCATATCAAAAAAAAAAAAAAAAGACAGCTTTTAAACAAAGAGAATCGAGAAAAACCAAACGATCTAAACAGCAATATAGGAAAGTACGGACTCTACAACTGGAGGATATCAATAATCAGGCAAAAGATAATCAAGTAAAGGACTTTTAGCCAAATAAAAAGGAAATACATTTGTCCCTCAGTATACATGAAGGATTGATTCCTGGACCACCTGCATATATAACCAAATCTGTACATGCTCAAGTCCTAAAGTCAGCCCCGTGGAACCCACATATATAAAAAGTAAAACTCAACACTTCATAGACCCGGGTTTTGCATCCTGCAAATACTGTATTTTCAATCCATGTTTGGCTGAAAAAAAAAAAGCTGCATAAAAGTGGACCCCCACTGATCAAACCCATATTGTTCAAGGGCCAACTGTACATAGCATTTCACAGTATTTTTCACTTTTCAAGTGAAAGAGTCAAGTGTCCAAATATTCAAACTGCCAGATATTTTATACTTTCCTGAAAGGGATTTAGGTTTCAAGGAGTCTGGCTTCTACTCACCCACTGGATACACACAGAATATTAGAACTGACCAAAAGATCTTTTTTTTTTTTTGAGACGGAGTCTCACTTTGTCACCCAGGCTGGAGTGCAGTGGCATGATCTCGGCTCACGGCAACCTCCGCCTCCCAGGTTCAAGTGATTCTCCTACCTCAGCCTTCTGCGTAGCTGGGATTACAGGCATGCACCACAATGCCCGGCTAATTTTTTTTTTTTTTTTTTTTTTTGAGATGGAGTCTCGCTCTGTTGCCCAGGCTGGAGCGCAGTGGCACGATCTCGGCTCACTGCAAGCTCCACCTCCCAAGTTCACGCCATTCTCCTATCTCAGCCTCCGGAGTAGCTGGGACTACAGGCGCCTGCCACCGCACCCGGCTAATTTTTTGTATTTTTAGTAGAGACAGCGTTTCACTATGCTAGCCAGGATAGTCTCCATCTCCTGACCCTGTGATCTGCCAGCCTCAGCCTCCCAAAGTGCTGGGATTACAGGTGTGAGCCACCGCGCCCAGCCATGCCCGGCTAATTTTTATATTTTTAGTAGAGACGGGGTTTCACCTCGTTGATCAGGCTGGTCTCAAACTCCTGACCTCATGATCCGCCTGCCTCAGCCTCCCAAAGTGCTGGGATTATAGGCGTGAGCCATCTAGATCCCGGCCAAGATCTTTTTTTTTTTTTTTTTTTGAGACAGGGTCTCTCACTCCTGTCACCTAGGTTGGAGTGCAGGGGCACAATCACAGCTCACTGATAAGTGATCTTACCACCTCAGTCTCCTTAGTAGCTGGGACCAACAGGCCCACACCGCCCCACACTCAGCTAATTTTTTAATTTTTTGTAGAGATGGGTTTTCGACAAGATGCCACGGCTGGTCTCAAACTTCTGGGCTCAAGAAATCCTCCTGCCTCAGCTTCTCAAAGTGCTGGGATTAGAGGTGTGACCCACCATGCCCAGCCATTAAGAGGTCATTTTGTCAGCACTTTAAGACAAGGCAAAAAAAAAAAAAAAAAAAAAAAGCCAGGCATGGTGGCTCACGTTTGTAACCCTAGCACTTTGGGAGGCTGAGGCAGGTGATCACCTCAGGTCAGGAGTTCGAGACCGGCCTAGCCAACATGGTGAAACTCCATCTCTACTAAAAATACAAAAAATTAGCTAGGCATGGTGGTGGACACCTGTAATCTCGCTACACGGGAGGCTGAGGCAGAATTGCTTGAACCCAGGAGGTGGAGGTTGCAGTGAGCCAAGACTGCACCATTGCACCCCAGCCCGGGTGACAAAGCAAGACTCTGTCTTAAAAAAAAAAAAAAGAGGTCAATTTACAAGCACAGTGTATGTCCCTAACATTTTAGATCTTGTGACTTTTCTCAGGCCTATTTGCAAGTCTTATAACAGTAGTTGAGATACATTTTATCCAACTATAGTAAGTCTCCAGCTGGACTAACTGAATCCTTAATAATAATCTTACAGTTACATCTTTCCTGGATGGTAAGGAGCCCTAGTACCAAACTGGACAATACTGAAGTTAAGTGTGCTCATCTGTTTCATCTGTGGGAAGCCTCAACTTGGTAATCTGGAGCCCCTCCAAGCAGACAACTCCAATCATTACAGTGGGGTATCCAGAGTCCTGTCCAGCCAATCATATTGTCTTTGATACACCTCAGTTTAACGGGTGAAAACCACTCATCATTCTAATCTACCTCTTGTGTTGACCACTAGTAAAGCAAGCATTTTTCTTTTTTCCTTTTTTTTGAGACAGAGTCTCGCTCTGTTACCCCAGCTGGAATACAGTAGGACGAACTTGGCTCACTGCAAACTCCACCTCCCGGGTTCAAGCGATTCTCCTGCCTCAGCCTCCCAAGTAGATGGGATTACAGGCATGCGTCACCACACCCGGCTAACTTTTGTATTTTTAGTAGAGACAGGGTTTCACCATGTTGGTCAGCCTGGTCTTGAACTCCTGACCTCAGGTGATCCTCCCGCCTCAGCCTCCCAAAGTGCTGGGATTACAGGCGTGAGCCATGAAGCCCAACTGCAAAGCATTTTTCTTTTTTTTTTTTTTTGAAATGGAGTCTCGCTGTGTCGCCCAGGTTGGAGTGCAGTGGCGCCATCTTGCCTCACTGCAAGCTCTGCCTCCTGGGTTCACGCCATTCTCCTGCCTCAGCCTCCCGAGCAGCTGGGACTACAGGCACCCACCACCACACCCGGATAATTTTTTGTATTTTTAGTAGAGATAGGGTTCCACCGTGTTAGCCAGGATGGTCTCGATCTCCTGACCTTGCGATCTGCCTGCCTCGGCCTCCCAAAGTGCCGGGATTACAGGCTTGAGCCACCGCGCCCAGGCTTTTTTTTTTTTTTTTAAGATGGAAGTCTTGCTCTATTGCCAGGCTAGAGTGCAGTGGAATGATCTTGGCTCACTGCAGCCTCTGCCTCCCATGCCTCCCAGGTTCAAGCAATTCTCCTGCCTCAGTCTCCCAAGTAGCTGGGACTACAAGCGCACGCCACCATGTCTGGCTAATTTTTGTATTTTTAGTAGAGACGGGGTTTCACCATGTTGGCCAGGATGGTCTCGATCTCTTGACCTCATTTTTTTTTTTTTTGAGACGAAGTCTCGCTCTGTAGCCCAGGCTGGAGTGCAGTGGCGCCATTTCGGCTCACTGCAAGCTCCGCCTCCTGGGTTCACGCCATTCTCCTGTCTCAGCCTCCCCAGCAGCTGGGACTACAGGTGCACAACACCACGCCTGGCTAATTTTTTTGTATTTTTAGTAGAAACGGGGTTTCACTGTGTTAGCCAGGATGGTCTCAATCTCCTGACTTCGTGATCCGCCCGCCTCAGCCTCCCAAAGTGCTGGAATTACAGGCGTGAGCCACTGCGTCTGGCCGATCTCTTGACTTCATGATCTGCCTCCCTCAGCCTCCCAAAGTGCTGGGATTACAGGTGTCAGCTACCACGCCCAGCCTGCAGAGCATTTTTCAAAACAGCCTAATTCAACCTTAATATGCCAAGAGCCACCAAAGTGAAACTGTTATGTAAGTATTGTAACTACTGAACTACCTTTCTAATGCTTACAATGCATTGTAAGGAAAAAAAAACAAAGGAGGAGGTCTGGCCAATAGGAATCATTTGGAAGAAAACAAAGCATGTTTCCAAAGCATGGAATCCCATCCAAGATTACCATACTCTACGACAAGGCACGTCAGTGTTCATGAGAATTGAAATTAAGAATATGCAAGGGGCCAGGCATGGTGGCTCATGCCTGTAATCCCAGCACTTTGGGAGGCCGAGGTGGGCGGATAACCTGAGGTTGGGAGTTCAAGACCAGCATGATCAACATGGAGAAACCCCGTTTGTACTAAAAATCCAAAATTAGCCAGGCATGGTGGCGCATGCCTGTAATCCCAGCTACTCGGGAGGCTGAGGCAGGAAAATCGCTTGAACCCAGGAGGCAGAGGTTGCAGTGAGCTGAGATCACGCCATTGCACTCCAACCTGGGCAACAAGAGCAAAACTGTCTCAAAAAAAATTAAAATTAAAATTAAAAAAAAATATATATATATATATATATACACACACAAGGGAGAAATAAGGAGGAAAGTTCTGCTGAAAAACACAGTGGGTTTTCAGGTGGTTTCCTACCCCCTACCATCAGCCGAAGTGGGTGTCTGCACCACACTTGTCTGCTGTCCTGGCACTGGAGCTCTTGCACTGCTGATCAGAAGATCAAATTTGGTGCTTCTGCAGGTATTGGAGCAAACTTTGTCATGTTGGTAAAAATCAATCTGTCCGGAGTCCATCATTTTCCTGTGCAAAGGGAGACAAGAAGTACCAGTTCAGCCTATACTTCATCTAGTGGGAACTAGGCCTCAGGGAAAAATAGGGACAACACTGCTGAGTCTATGGTGTAGATTAGTGAAACCTAACAGTGTTAGACGTCATTAGGTTGCAAAAGTTCTAATTGAGGCTTTAAATTTTCACTGGTCCTGCCCACATTTACCAGTATTCTTCCTCCCTCCGTAGTTTATTCATTATGAGTATTCCAGCAAGATCTGGTGCCACTTTCACAGACATAAAGTTTCAGTCTTTTAAAAACCTCTCCTAGGAATACAGAAAAAAGTTCACTATACTAAATCTACTCTGGAAAATGTCCTTATAACTGGATCCACAAAACGTTATTATAGGCCATGAGTGAAACCATGGGGTAGTTTAATTATAGTAAATTCTATGTTATAATGTCATTTGGCTTTCACTGAAGATTTTTTAGTATTCTGACTCTTTTTTACATTTGGGGAAAATTGGCATATGCTTGTCTTTCTGGGTAAATAAAACCCGCCAAGAACAACAAAACTCAAAGTTAAAGGTATTCCTCAGCCAGGTGCAGTGACTCACGCCTGTAATCCCAGCACTTTGGGAGGCCAAGGCAGGAGGATCACTTGAACTCAGGAGTTTGAGACCAGCGTGGGCAACGTGGTGAAACCACATTTCTATAAAAAATACAAAAATCAGGCCGGGCGCGGTGGCTCACGCTTGTAATCCCAGCACTTTGGGAGGCCGAGGCGGGCGGATCACGAGGTCAGGAGATCGAGACCACAGTGAAACCCCGTCTCTACTAAAAATACAAAAAAAATTAGCCGGGCGTGGTGGCGGGCGCCTGTAGTCTCAGCTACTTGGAGAGGCTGAGGCAGGAGAATGGCGGAAACCCGGGAGGTGGAGCTTGCAGTGAGCCGAGATTGCGCCATTGCACTCCAGCCTGGGCGACAGAGCGAGACTCCGTCTCAAAAAAAAAAAAAAAAAAAAATCAGCCAGGCCTGGTGGCTCATGCCTGTAGTCCCAGCTAATTGTAATTGGGAAGATGAGGATGAAGAATCACCTGAGTTGGGAAGCTGAGGTTGCAGTGAGCCGAGATCACACCACTGCACTCCAGCCTGGGTGACAGAGTTAGACCCTGTCTCAAAAATAAATAAATAAACAAACAAATAAATAAATAAACAATAAAAATAAAAATGAAGGTATTCCTTCCCAATTTCATTAGATTACTAATTTCTGCATACAAATCATCTGAAAAATTTTTTAAAAAATAATGTTTTGTTGGAAGCACAGGAGTAAAATAATTTAAAAATTTTTTAAATAAAAACAAAAAGAACACAAATAATGTTTCTGTGTCTCTGACTACAAAAATGATGTGGGCTGGGCGTGGTGGCTCACACCTGTAATCAATCCCAGCACTTTGGGAGGCCAAGGTGGGTGGATCACCTGAGCTTGGGAGTTTGAGACCAGCCTGACCAACATGGAGAAACCCCATCTTTACTAAAAGTACAAAATAAGCCAGGCATGGTGACACATGCCTATAATCCCAGCTATTTGGGAGGCTGAGGCAGGAGAATTGCTTGAACCCAGGAGGTACAGTTTGCGGTGAGCCGAGATCACACCATTACACTCTAGCCTTGGCAACAAAAGTGGGGTGTGGTGGCTCACACCTGTAATCCCAGCACTTTGGGAGGTGAGGTGAGCAGAGCATTTGAGGTCAGGAGTTCAATACCAGCCTGGCCAACATGGTGAAACCCCGTCTCTAATAAAAATACAAAAAAATTAACTGGGTGTGGTGGTGCGCACCTGTAATCCCAGCTACTCGGGAGGCTGAGGCATGAGAATCACTTGAACCCAGGAGGTGGAGATTGCAGTGAGCCGAGATCATGCCACTGCACTCCAGCCTGGGCAACAGAGCAAAACTCTGTCTCAAAAAAAAAAAAAAAAATCCAAAAAAAAAAAAAAAAAAAAAAAGGCTGGGCATGGTGGCTCACGCCTGTAATCCCTGCACTTTGGGAGGCTGAGGCGGGCGGATCAAGAGGTCAGGAGTTCGAGACCAGCCTGACCAATATGGTGAAACCCCATCTCTACTAAAAATACAAAAATTAGCCGGGCGTGGTGGCGCGCTCCTGTAATCCCAGCTACACAGGAAGCTGAGGCAGGAGAATCACTTGAACCTGGGAGGCGGAAGTTGCAGTGAACTGAGATTGTGCCACTGCAGCCTGGGCGACACAGCGAGATCTCAACTCAAAAAAAAAAAAAACCTATGTTAAGAAAATATTTAGCATTTTCAGCTGGCCACACTGGCTCACACCTGTAGTCCAAGCTACTTTGGAGGACTTGAGCTGAGGAGATTGAGGCTGATCATGCCAATGCACTCCAGCCTTAGTGACAGAACATAGGCTTTTTTTTTTTTTTTTTTTCAATTGCTCTTTTTAAAAAATCTTAGGCCAGGCGTGGTGGCTCATGCCTGTAATCTCAGCACTTTGGGAGGCCAAGGCGGGTGGATCAGGAGGTCAGGAGATCGAGACCAGCCTGGCTAACATGATGAAACCCCGTCTCTACTAAAAAAAAATCCAAAAATTAGCTGGGTATGGTGGCAGGCGCCTATAGTCCCAGCTACTCAGGAGGCTGACGCAGGAGAATCACTTGAACCCAGGAGGCGGAGGTTGCAGTCAGCCGAGACTGCGCCACTGCACTCCAGGCGGCAACAGAGCGAGACTCCGTCTCAAAAAAAAAAAAAATCCTACAACACACAAACAATGTCAACATTTTAGCATATTTTCTTCTACTAAATTTTACTTACATATGTATGTCTTAACACAGCCAAAATCAGTTTAATGAATTTTATATTTTTCTTCCTTCAAATTGTCATTAAGCGTTTTTCCATGTAAAATCTCTTCAGAAATATTTTAATAACTGCAAAATATTCCATAGTATATACTCATATAAATTTAGACAAGCCATAATTGACTTTAGAAGTCTTTTGACTATATATTAAAGCAGACTATAATTTTTACATTAATAAATAATGTAATAAACATCTTTATGCTTGAATCTCTACAAGCATTATGGATTTTTGTTGAGATTCCTTAAAAATAATTTTTTTATTTCTTTTTAAAAATGTTATTCTTTTTTTTATTTTCCCCGTTAAAAAGAATTAAATGGCCGGGCACAGTGGCTCACGTCTGTAATCCTAGCACTTTGGGAGGCTGAGGTGGGTGGATCACGAGGTCAGGAGTTCAAGACCAGCCTGGCCAAGATGGTGAAATCCCGTCTCTACTAAAAACTACAATTGCTTGAACCCGGGAGGCAGAGGTTGCAGTGAGCCGAGGTCGCGCCACTGCACTTCAGCCTGGGTGACAGGGTAAGACTCTGTCTCAAAAACAAACAAAGAAGAGGCTGGGCATGGTGGCTCATGCCTATAAACCCAGCACTTTGGGACGCCGAGACAGGTGGATCATGAGGTCAAGAGTTCAAGATCAGCCTGACCAACATAGTGAAACCCCGTCTCTACTGAAAATACAAAAAATTAGCTGGGCATGGTGGCGGGCACCTGTAATCCCAGCTACTCGGGAGGCTGAGGCAGAGAATTGCTTGAACCCAGGAGGCGGAGGTTGCAGTGAGCCAAGATCATGCCACTGCACTCCAGCCTGGGCGACGAGTGAGATTCCATCTCAGAAAAAAAAAAAAAAAAAAAAAAAAAAAAAAATCAATCTTGTCTCCCAGGACTTTTAAGTTGATTAAAGTCAAATAATGCATGGATTGCTCAAGCCAATCCTTCAGAAAGAATAAAAATGTCAACCTAAAGAGAAAAGCCCAGATTCTAGCATGATTACGTGCCCCGAAGTTTGTTGAAAGGTATGTGCTTGACATTAGAGCTTACCTGAGCATGATCCCACCTAGACGAATAGCTCTCTTCCAGTCCTTCAGGGTGGACTTGCCAGCCAGATGAACAAAGTGCTTGGGGCTGATCAACTGATCATTGAACTGAAAGTAAAAAGAAAAGTCCAAAGAGTCTAATGTCAACTTAAGCAGGCCAAGAGGCGAAATAATGAAATGATAACTCTACATCATTTGTAAAAAAAATACCCAGATGACATCCTAAGCCTTGTATTATCCAACCTCCTGTACTATTGTGTTAGAGAAGACGATCCTTCTCTGAGGACAGTCTCAATTCCTGGTACAAAGCCACAGAATACATGCAGAGATCAGAGATAAATATATTAATAAATATCTAAAATCCATTTATGCCTGGAATCAGGTCTAGTGTGGCAAACAAAGGCTGTTCAGATAAACTGAAATAATCTATCCAGCCCTAATGAAGACAGAATAAGCAATTCTATTTTTATCAATAATATATTTTTTTGGCTAGTCAATCTAATAATTTTTTCTTTTTTTTTGAGACAGAGTCTCACTCTGTCACCTAGACTGGAGTGCAACAGCGCAATCTCAACTCACTGCAACCTCTGCCCCCAGGTTCAAGTGATTCTCCTGCCTTAGTCTCCAGAGTAGCTGGGATTATAGGCGCCCAACACCACGTCCAGCTAATTTTTGTATTTTTAGTAGAGATGGGGTTTCACCATGTTGTCCAGGCTGGTCTCTACCTCCTGACCTCAGGTGATCCACTCACCTCAGCCTCCCAAAGTGCTGGGATTACAGGCATGAGCCACCTCACCCAGCCAATATTTTTTTTTGAAGATGCGAGGTTTTCCAGCCCAGGCAACATAGCAAAACCCCCCATCTCCCACAGAAAATTAGCCAGGCACAGTGGTGCACACCTGTGGTCCCAGCTACAGAGGAGGCTGAGGTGGGAGAATCACCTGAACCCAGGAAGTGGAGGCTGCAGTGAGCCAAGATCGTGTCACTGCACTCTAGCCTGGGCAACAGAAAGTCACTGTCTGAAAAAAAAAAAAAAAAGACAGCCAAGGTTTCACCATTGTTGTCCAGGCTGGTCTTGAACTCCTGGGCTCAAGTGATCTTCCCACCTTGGTCTCCCAAACTGTTAGGATTACAGGCATGAGCCAGCACACCCAACCCAAAGTTGTTATTTTTTCTATTGCAACACATTAGGGCAATAGCGACAAAATAAAACCATAAAAATAAATACAAATAACTGACATAGTGGAAGATAAAAAGGATGCACGGAACTCACACCCTTTGAGAACAAGGAGTCCCACAATTGGCTTCAGCACGGAAGAGACAATTACCTTGACACACTTCACGTTTATTCCCGGACACACAAACTTCTTCCAGAGCAGGATGGCTTTGCTCTCCCCACATGTTATGGGGTAAGCAATTTCCATATCCTCATTTGCTTCTATAGTGCCTGTATCTGAAAACAGAAAAAATACCAGTTATTTATCAAACAACTCTTCCCCAAAGCTGAAATTCAAAATCTCTAGTCTCCTGGTCCCTCTGAGGGACTAACACTTCACTCTTGCTGGTATCATTTAGGAATCCTCTGGAAGAAGTCTGGCCTAAGAGCTATCTCTTCCCAAGTTCCCACAGTGTGCCAGACACCATACTATGTATTTTACACACATAATCTGGTTTTGTTCTTACAACAAACTTGTGAGGCAATGATTCTTTCCTAGGTGTTTTTTTCTTTTTTTCTTTTTTGAGATGGAGTCTCACTCTGTCACCCAGGCTGGAGTGCAGTGGCGTGATCTCAGCTCACTGCAACCTCTGCCTCCTGGGTTCAAGCAATTCTCCTGCCTCAGCCTCCTGAGTAGCTGGGATTATAACCATATACCACACACCACCACGCCCGGCTAATTTTTGCATTTTTAGTAGAGATGGGGTTTCACCATCTTGGCCAGGCTGGTCTTGAACCCCTGACCTCAAGTGATCCACCTGTCTTGGCCTCCCAAAGTGCTGAGATTACAGGCGTGAGTCACCTCGCCTGGTGTAGGTGGTTTTATTTATTTATTTTTTTAGGATGATGTCTCGCTCTTGTTGCCCAGGCTGGAGTGCAGTGGTGCAACCTCAGCTCACTGCAACCTCCGCCTCCCGGGTTCAAGGGATCCCCTGCCTCAGTCTCCTGAGTAACTGGGATTACAAGCGCGCCCCACTACGCCCAGCTAATTTTTATACTGTTAGTAGAGCCAGGGTTTTGCCATGTTGGCCAGGCTGGTCTCGAACTCCTGACCTCAGGTGATCCGCTTGCCTCAGCCTCCCAAAGTGTTGGGATTACAGGCATGAGCCACTGCGCCTGGCCAGGTATTTTTTAAATTAATTAATTAATTAATTAATTGTTTCCTAGGTGTTAAATATAAGTATATGGGCCTCAGAAAGGCTACCTGACTTTCCCAAAGACACACTTAGAGATGAGAAATTGGGATTTAAACTGAGGTTTGTTAAATTTCAGTTTCTTTCCACCGACTGCCTTCTAGACGACTTATTTAATGACAGGGATCAACTTTGAGGCTCCAATTTCTATGTGGGATTTTTATCGACAAAAAGTTTTTTCAGTTACCCTTCCAAATTGACATTAACCAACTGACGACCCTAGCACCTTAGTCAGTGGTGTCTCAAGATGTGCCACCATCAAAATCGAGGGCTGTAGTACTGGTAGGGCACACAGGGATGGGAGAAAAACATAAGGCACAGATGGCAAGAAAACTCAACCAAGGAAGCTAAGGTCAAAGGTATTAGAATGACAGAAAAAAAAAAAAAAAAAAAAACCTTACCAATCCCTTCTTCAATTTTGTGTATCGTGTGGGTTTCTACTGCTACAACTGCCGTGTTGTTCTCCGACCCAGCTTCATAAATCCTGTTGTAAAAGTGTCCATCGATAAACAAACTACATAAATCATGAAAAAATTAATATTCACAGCATGGGGTTAAGAAATTTGTTTCAAACTATCTCAAAAGAAATAAAATAAATATACTTTATAACTCTGACTAGTTTCCCATTGTATTTAAACTCCAAACCTCCCAGGATTGCTTAGCAGCTTCTACCATGGAAATGAATCCACAACTCTCCTCACCTCAAAGGAAAGTAATTTTTGCTACTTATTTATTTATACCACCACTTGCTACTGTATTACACCAGATTTTTCCCTTCATAACTTTATTTTTTAAATCTCAGTAGTGGAACGATCCACGCTTTTTAGTTGCAAAGGGTGAACATAAAGCTACAATATTTCTCTAGGACATTTACAGTTACCTTCACCTTGAGAAAACACTGAATAAAAATAAACGTCTGCTCCTTTCATAACTTTTTATTTATTTATTTTTTTGAGACGGAGTCTTGCTCTGTCGCCCAGGCTGAAGTGCAGTGGTGCGATCTCGGCTCACTGCAAGCTCCGCCTCCCGGGTTCACACCATTCTCCTGCCTCAGCCTCCCAAGTAGCTGGGACTACAGGCGCCCGCCACCACGCCCGGTTAAATTTTTTTTGTATTTTTAGTAGAGACGGGGTTTCACTGTGTTAGCTAGGATGGTCTCAATCTCCTGACCTCGTGATCCACCTGCCTCGGCCTCCCAAAGTGCTGGTATTACAGGCATGAGCCACTGCACCCAGCTCCTTTCATAACTTTAAATGGGCCGGGCATGGTGGCTCACACCTGTAATTCCAGTACTCTGGGAGGTCGAGGTGGACAGATCACCTGAGGTCAGGACTTCGAGACCAGCCTGGCCAACATGGTGAAACCCCACCTCTACCAAAAATATTAAAAAAATTAGGCTGTGTGCGGTGGCTCACACATGTAATCCCAGCACTTTGGAAGGACAAAGTGGGTGGATCACGAGGTCAGGAGTTTGATACCAGCCTAACCAACACGGTGAAACCCCATCTCTACTAAAAATAGAAAAATTAATCAGGCATGGTGGCGCGCCTGTAGTCCCAGCTACTCAGGAGTCTGAGGCAGGAGAATCACTTGAACCCAGGAGGCGGAGGTTGCAGTGAGCTGAAATCACACCACTGTACTCCAGCCTGGGCGATGGAGCAAGACTCCGTCTCAAAAAAAAAAAGAAAAAAAAAACTTTAAATGCCTATGGCATAGTACTGCTACAAGTACACAACTAATTCATATTATGGAATTACCCTGAAAAGACTAAAAAGTAGTACCAGCAGATAGTTTGAGACAGGAAGAACCACGCTGACTAAAAAGCTGATGTCCCTTGCTGGAAACGGTGTATTTTGCCAGGGGTGGTGGTGGGGTGTTTGTTTGTTTTTAGTATTTTAGCATCTTTTAAGGTACCATAACCAAACTATTGACATGAGCAAAGCTTAGTGGAAGAAAAGTAAGAGAGAAACTACATCCAAAGTAACTAGGAGTGACTAGAGGCACCACTTAGAGAAGGTTATATAATGCAGATGTCTCCAAGATATCTCTACATTTATGGGCTCAGATAACGTAACCTGATATATCAACAATCAACATCCTTTATCTAATTTCTGTAATAAACCTGATGTGCTAATTATTACATCTCGTTACTTGAAAGCACTGCCTGTTCTCCTTTGTATCAATGACTACCTCCACAGTGACACCTCTAGCACAGACCTCCCTTCTGAATTTCACACTCAAACATACCCAACTGCTAAATGAATAAATACATTTGTGTGTGTGTTTGTTTCTTGAGACGGAGTTTCGTTCTTATTGCCCAGGCTGGAGTGCAATGGCGCGATCTTGGCTCACTGCAACCTCTGTCTCCTGGGTTCAAGTGATTCTCCTGCCTCAGCCTCCCAAGTAGCTGGGATTACAGGCATGCGCCACCACACCCGGCTAATTTTGTATTTTTAGTAGAGATGGGGTTTTTCCATGCTGGTCAGGCTGGTCTCGAACTCCCGACCTCAGGTGATCTGCCTGCCTCCGCCTCCCAAAGTGCTGGGATTACAGGCATGAGCCACTGTGCCCAGCCAAATAAATACATTTGGAAGTCCCACAGGACTTTGTTGAATTCATTGTGTCTAAAATAACCATCAAGTTCCCTTTTCCCACCCACCCTCAAACTATTCTTCTTCCTATACTCTCCATCCTTGTTAATAGCACCACTCAGCACACTGTAGACAGAAATCTAGGAATCAAACTAGATTTGTTTCATTTCCTCCTTCTCAACTCCACATAGTCAGTCACCAAATCCTGCTAGATGCATCACTTTAACACTATCCATCCTCCCTCCCTGTCTCTATCTCCACTGCTACTGCCTTAATTCAGGCCTTATCATCTCTAGACTAGTATCCTTGCATCTAACTAATCTTCTACATTCCCACCAGATTGATCATGTGATTCCCTCCTTAAAATCTCTCAAACACCCTCTCTCCTCATTGTTAAAATAAAGCTCCAAATCCTTTGTATGATATTTAAGCTTCTTTAAGATCTGGCCCCTGGTTTCAACTCTTCCCAAACCTCACCTTAAAATCCAGGCCCCGGCACTGCCAAACTATTTGTGGTTCCCAAAAGTGCCATCTTCTTATACCTTCTTTCTTTTACTTCTGCCACTTCCCAGAACATTATTCTCCACTGTCTTTTTTTTTTTTTCTTGTCTTTTTATTTTGTGTGTGTGATAGGGTCTCATTCTGTTGCCCAGGCTAGAACGCAGTGGTGCGATCATAGTTCACTGCAGCCTTAACCTCCCTGGCTCAAGCAATCCTTCACCTCAGCCTCTTGAGTAGCTGGGACTACGGGCATATGCCACCATATCTGGCTAATTTTTGTATTTTTTTATAAAGATAGGGTCTTCCTATGTGGCTTAGGCTGGCCTTGAACTCCTGGACTCAAGTGATCCTCCTGCCTCTGCCTCCCAAAATGCTGGGATTACAAGCATGATCCACTGCACCAATCTCCTATCTGTCTTTCAATAAGTAGCCTCTAGGATGCTTTTCTTTCCTTCCCAATCCCTTCAGTATAATCACTTACTTCCTCCTTTGTGACCCAGCTGTACGTTGGGTTTTGTCATAACACCTATCACAATATATGCTTGTTTATCTGTCTGTCTCTCCTTGAGCACAGGCTAAGAGGTCCCCAAGTGCACAGATTATGGCTTATTCATTTATTCAATTTTGTATGCCCAGCATGTAGTTGACTGATTGGAACATGGCAAAGCACCCAATAAATGGCTATTCAGGGAATGAGGATTGTGATAAACATGAGAAACCATTGCTTCAAATAAGATTGGGAAACTCATCCTAAGTTGACCACTATGTGAAAAATCTCTTAAAAGAATACATTCTCATGTATGAATAATGCCCCCTTTTTATTTTTTTTTTGAGTCAGAATCTCGCTCTGTCGCCCAGGCTGGAGTGCAGTAGTGCAATCTCGGCTCACTGCAACCCCCATCTCCCAGATTCAAGCAATTCTGCCCCCTGAGCCTCCCAAGCAGCTGAGATTACATGCACCCGCCACCACACCCGGCTAATTTTTGTATTTTTAGTAGAGACAGGGTTTCACCATGTTGGCCAGGCTGGTCTCGAACTCCTGATCTGCCCGCCTTGGCCTCCCAAAGTGTAGGGATTACAGGTGTGAGCTACCATACCCGGCCTTTTTTTTTTTCTTTTTTTGTTTTTTTGACACACGGTCTTACTCTGTTGCCCAGGTTAGAATGCAGTGGCATGATCGCAGCTCACTACAGCCTCAATCTCCTAGGCTCAAGTGATCATTCCAGCCTCCTGAGTAGCTGGAACTACAGGTGTGAGCCACCACGCCTAGCTAATTTTTAAATTTTTTGTAGAGACAGGGTCTCGCCATGTTGCCCTGGCTGGTTTTGAACTCCTGGGCTCAAGAGATCCTCCCATCTTGGCCTCCTAAAGTGCTAGGATTACAGGCATGAGCCACTGCACCCAGCCAAGTAATTTCAACAACCAGTAAATTGCACTTACCGGTGGCAAGTAGGAAGTAGTCTATATTTTTACAAGTAAACAAGATTTCTTTTTTGTGTGTGTTTGTTTTGAGACGGAGTCTCTCTCTTTTGCCCAAGCTGGAGTGCAATGGCACAATCTTGGCTCACTGCAACTTCCGCCTCCCAGGTTCAAGTGATTTTCCTGCCTCAGCCTCCTGAGTAGCTGGGATTACAGACATGCACCACCACGCCCAGCTAATTTTTGTATTTTTTAGTAGAGACGGGGTTTCACCATGTTCGTCATACTGGTTGCGAACTCCTGACCTTGTGATCTGCCCACCTCGGCCTCCCAAAGTACTGGGAATACAGGTGTGAGCCACTATGACTGGCCGTAAACAAGATTTTTATCAGGGAAAAATTATCTAAAGTAACTCAGGATAGTGATGGACTGAGCTTAATTCTCTGTATCTACTATGGCCATAGTCAAAAGTCATGAAATATGTTCAAACCGTTAAGGCATCATAAGATACCGACATTCCCTACAAATCATCATTATGTTTACTAGGGCTTAAAGGTAAGTCTACATTATTGTATTGTTTCTTTTTTGAGACAGAGTCTCGCTCTGTCACCTACTGCTGGAGTGCAGTGGCATGATCTCAGCTAAACCCCATCTCTTCTAAAAATACAAAAATTGGCCAGGCACGGTGGCAGGAGCCTGTAGTCCCAGCTACTTGGGAGTCTGAGGCAGGAGAATCACTTAAACCTGGGAGGCGGAGGTTGCGGTGAGCTGAGATCCCATCGCTACACTCTAGTCTGGGCAATACAGTGAGACTCCACCCCAACAACAACAACAACAACAAAAAGAACTCCTTTTTAAATCTTATCTTTTTCCAACACCTTCATAATACATTGTATTGTAGTATGTGCTAGACTCAGCTTGATAATTTCCCCTCTATGGGGTTCAGAGAATTTACGTCATTGCCTTGCCTGATACCCTCTGACTCTAGCTACGCCGTCTTTTGGTAAACACATAAGGAACCTCTGTAAATAGTGCAGATAAATTGAGCAACAAAGCAAGACCCCTATCTCTACAAAAAATAAAAAAGTCAACATTTGAACTCTGAAGTAAATCATGCTTTCATGGTTATGCTGAAGAATCATAACTGTGGGGCTGGGCGCAGTGGCTCACGCTTGTAATCCCAGCACTTTGGGAGGCCGAGGCGGGCGGATCACAAGGTCAGGAGATCGAGACCACGGTGAAACCCCGTCTCTACTAAAAAAGCAAAAAATTAGCCTGGCGTGGTGGTGGGCGCCTGTAGTCCCAGCTACTCGGAGAGGCTGAGGCAGGAGAATGGCGTGAACCCGGGAGGCAGAGCTTGCAGTGAGCTGAGATTGCGCCACTGCACTCCAGCCTGGGCGACAGAGCGAGACTCCGTCTCAAAAAAAAAAAAAAAAAAAAAAAGAGAATCATAACTGTGTAAGAGTGGGATTAGAACTGGAATTTTTATGTATTTATTTATTTAAAGTTCCAGGATACATGTGCAGAACGTGCAGATTTGTTACATGGGTATACGTGTGCCATGTGGTTTGCTGCACCTATTGACTCGCCCTCTAGGTTCCCTCTCCTCGCCCCCTCACCCCCCAGCAGGCCCCAGTGTGTGTTGTTCCCCTCCCTGTGTCCACGTGTTCTCATTGTTTAACTCCCATTTATGAGTGAGAACATGCAGTGTTTGGTTTTCTGTTCCTGTGTTGGTTTGGTGAGGATGATGGCTTCCAGCTCCATCCATGTAGGCCTGGAATTCTTTTTTTTTTTTTTTTTTTTTTGAGACGGACTCTCGCTCTGTCACCCAGGCTGGAGTGCAGTGGCGCGATCTCGGCCCACTGCAAGCTCTGCCTCCCGGGTTCACGCCATTCTTCTGCCTCAGCCTCCCGAGTAGCTGGGACTACAGGCGCCTGCCACCACGCCCAGCTAATTTTTTGTATTTTTAGTAGAGATGGGGTTTCACCGTGGTCTCGATCTCCTGACCTCGTGATCCACCCGCCTTGGCCTCCCAAAGTGCTGGGATTACAGGCGTGAGCCATCGTGCCCAGCCAGGCCTGGAATTTTTAAATTGAGTATGTGATGAAATGATAATGTGCGGGGTATATTGAGTTAAATAAAATATGTTATGAAAATAAAAAAAGAAAAAAGAACAAAAGAAAAGTCAGCCAGGTGCAGTGGCATGTGCCTATATTCCCAGCTATTCAGGAGGCTAAAGTGGGAGGATCTTTTGAGCCCAGGAATTTGAGGTTGCAGTAAGCTATGATTGCACCACTGCATTCCAGCCTGGGTGACAGAGTAAGACTCTCTCTCAACAAAAATAATAATAAAATAAGATGAGGGAGCCATGCAACTTACCCTCAAGGAGCTCAAGGTGGAGAAGAGAAGCAGATACAAGGAAACAAGTAACCGTTGGTAGTAAGTATTAAAATGACAAATACAGCACGCAATACAGTATATTATACAGATGAAAACTGAGCCAGCTCTGATTGATGTTAAATGTTCCATTGTGCTAAGCAACCACAAAGTTATAATTTCCCCACCCTTGAAACTTCCCAAAATACTTCAGAATACCCAAATCTCTAGCCACTTACCCTTGTTGCACAGGCTGTAACTGCAAAATCACTTGGGTTTTAGTATCTTCAGGATTCTCCCCTTCATTTCCTTCAGTAGGTACCACAACCACATCCCCCACTGGGACACTCACTTCTGCATTAGCCATCTTTCACATGAAGTCAGATAGCTGGGACTGCTGTCGGGAACAAGAAGCACCAATAACTTAATCCGGTTTGAAAAGATGTCAATAGGCCGGGCATGGTGGCTCACACCTGTAATCTCAGCACTTTGGGAGGCCAAGGCAGGTGGATCGACTGAGGTTGGGAGTTCGAGACCAGCCTGACCAACATGGAGAACCCTGTCTCTACTAAAATACAAAATTAACCGAGTACATGGTGGCACGTATCTGTAATCCCATCTACTCAGGAGGCTGAGGAAGGAGAATCGCTTGAAGCCAGAAGGTGGAGGTTGTGGTGAGCCGAGATCATGCCATTGCACTCCAGCCTGGGCAACAAGAGTGAAATTCCGTCTCAAAAAAAAAAAAAAAGAAAAAGAAAAAGAAAAAGAAAAAGAAAAGAAAAGAAAAGAAGTCAACCATATGAAAGGAATGCCAAGATAATGCCTAGAGCACCCTAGAGATCATGGGCCTCTAAAAAGGATGGGAACTGTGAGATGGGCTATCACAGGCTCTGATCCTTCCAGAAACGCCTCAACAGTCACTTGCTAGTATAGGTTTTCTTAGTACGTGTGACTCACCCCATGGTGTTCTGCAGCAAGCTCTAACAGCTCCTGAGAACCCATTGTGCATACATATCTCTTCCAACTTTGAGTTTAGTGACACTAAGTTGACAGCTTGAAATCTGCGATGCTGGGCGTAAACAGACCTGAAATTGACAAGCACTACAAATCAGAGCATTTTGTTTTTCTAGAGAGCTGGTTTGTAGCACACTACCAGTTCCACAGCAAACAGGAAGCTCTTGGAAATTAGGAATCACATCTACTTTCTGTGCAAACAGCCATTTTGCCTCAAGTTCTCCGTCCTTTAAAATACTTAGTATCTGTGGAGGGAGACTGAACTGAGCTGCATGGGAAGGAGAAGATGACTTTTATCATGTAGTTGCTTAATAAATGCTGAATTCACTTGTATGACCTCTAAGACATTTTTTTTTTTTTTTTTGAGACAGGGTCTCTGTCACCCACACTGGAGTGCAGTGGTGTGATCTCGGCTCACTGCAATGTCTGCCTCCCAAGCTCAAGCGATTCTCCTGCCTCACCCTCCCCAAGTAGCTTGGATTACAGGTGTGCGCCACTACCACTCAGCTAATGTTTGTATTTTTAGTACAAACGGGTTTTCACCATGTTGGCCAGGCTGGTCTTGAATTCCTGACCTCAAATGATCCACCCATCTCGGCCTCCCAAACTGCTGGATTCCAGGTGTAAGCCACCACGCCTGGGACTTCTTAATACCTCTTTGCCTCAGACTGAATGGAGAGAGAATCTTGCCCAATATCTCCCCTGCAGATTCAGTGAGGACACCAGTGTCCAGCACCATGTGCCCCTTGACTCTAAAGTTACTCCAAGCATTGTCCCAACCTTAATGAAAACTCAGAGGACCCCAAGATATTCTGCAGTTATTAGTCTTCACGGTTGAAAAGAGGGAGTCACTTAAGAGAGTATAGGTAAGAGCACTGTATTTATTTTAATATGTGCGTATGTAAAGATGACTGCGACTGTGCCTGAACAGAGTAGGCACACGATGGATGCAAGTTTGAGTACAAAACGTGTAGTCAGGGCCGGGCGTGGTGGCTCACACCTGTAATCCCAGCACTTCTGGAGGCCTAGGCAGGTGGATCACCTGAGGTTGGGAGTTCGAGACCAGCCTGACCAACATGGAGAAACCCTGTCTCTACTAAAACTACAAAAAATTAGCCTGGCGCGGTGGTACATGCCTGTAATCCTAGCTACTTGAGAGACTGAGGCAGAAGAATCGCTTGAACCCAGGAGGCGGAGATTGCAGTGAGCCAAGATCATGCCATTGCACTCCAGCCTGGGCAACAAGAGCAAAACTCCGTCTCAAAAAAAAAAAAAAAAAGTGTAGTCAGAAGATCTAATCCACATCTCACCTCTCCTGCAGCACTCGTTTGCCTATAACACACATACTTAAGCATGGCACTCTGAATTTCTCTCAATGGCCCCAAAATACTCATCTGGTCTTATCTGCAACTATCATACCCCAAGAATCTTAAGTCCTAATACCATACCAGCCACCTAATGTACTCTGAGCATATCATAATGTACCTTTATATTTCTTTGCCTTTTATTCCTTAAGCCTGAAATGCCTTTAATGCCTTTCTCCCTCATCTTCTCCCTTCAAAGTCCAGTTCAAAGCTCACTTCTCCATAAAGCCACTGCTAAAATATTTTCTTTTTTTTGAGACATGGTCTCGCTCCGTCGCCCAGACTGGAGTTCTGTGGCATGATCTTCGCTCACTGTAACCTCTGCCTCCCAGGTTCAAGCAATTCTCTTTCCCTTCCTTTTTGGCTAGTCCCTGCTAACCATTTTGTGATTTTCTTGAAACATCACTTCCTTGGGGAGGCCTTCTGTGAATTCCTTCACTAGGTTTGAGTTTGTGTTCTTGATCTCTCAGCACCTGCAGTACCCCCGTCACAACCATCATCTCACTTTGTTGGCTTTTCCTCCTCAGTCTGTACATCCTGGGAAAGCAAGGATTGTGTTTCGTTTTGTTTTGTTTTTTTAGACAGAGTTTCATTCTTGTTGCCCAGGCTGGAGTATGATGGCACAATCTCGGCTCACTATAACCTCCGCCTTTCGGGTTCAAGTGATTCTCCTGCCTCAGCCTCCAGAGTAGCTGGGATTACAAGCATGTGCCACCATGTCCGGCTAATTTTTATATTTTTAGTAGAGATGGGGTTTCTCCATGTTGGTCAGATTGGCCTTAAACTCCCAACCTCAGGTGATCTGCCCACCTCGGCCTCCCAAAGTGCTGGGATGAGCCACCATGCCTGGTCAAGGATTCCAAGGATTGTTTTTTTGTTTTTGTTTTTGTTTTTTGAGACGGAGTCTTGCTCTGTCACCCAGGCTGGAGTGCAGTGGCACCATCTCAGCTCACTGCCAGCTCCGCCTCCCAGGGTCACTCCATTCTCCTGCCTCAGTCTCCCGAGTAGCTGGGACTCCCGCCACCAGGCCCGAGTAATTTTTTGTATTTTTAGTAGATGGGGTTTCACCGTGTTAGCCAAGATGGTCTCGATCTCCTGACCTTGTGATCCACCCACTTCGGCCTCTCAAAGTGCTGGGATTACAGGCGTAAGCCACCGCGCCTGGCCGCCCTTTTTTTTTTTTTTTTTTTTTTTAAGATGGGGTCTTGCTGTGTTCCCCAGACTGGAGTGCAGTGGCATGATCTCAGCTCACTGCCACCTCTCTCTCCTGGGTTCAAGCGATTCTCCTGCCTCAGCCTCCAGAGTAGCTGGGACTATAGGCGTGCACCACCACACCCAGCTAATTTTTGTATTTTTAGTACAGACGGGGTTTCACCATATTGGCCAGGATGGTCTTGATCTCTTGACCTCGTGATCCGCCCACCTCAGCCTCCCAAAGTGCTAGGATTACAGGTATGAGCCACTGCACCTGGCCAGGATTGCTTTTCTTATTCAGCAATTCCCCCAAGGCTACCATGGTGCCCAGGACAGGAGTGTAATAAATGGTTTTCAAATATCAGACTTATATTTTATCTACAAAACTGCTTATCTGAACCTTTGTAAACAAATCTGAGCACACAGCAGATGTGCAATACATTTTTGTCCAACTAGTGACTCACCTTACCCTAAAAGACTTCTAGAATTTTCTTTTTTATTTTTATATTTATTTATTTAAAGATAGACACAGGATCTCACTATGTTGCCCAGGCTGGTCTTGAACTCCTGGCCTCAAGTGATCATACAGCCTTGGCTTCCCAAAGTGTTGTGATTACAAGTGTAAGCCATTTGGCCAGGTGGGGTGGCTCACGCCTGTAATCCCTGCACTTTGGGAGGCCAAGGCAGGCAGATCACCTGAGGTCGGGAGTTGGAGACCAGCCTGACCAACATGGAGAAACCCCATCTCTACTAAAATACAAAAAAATTAGCCAGGCGTGGTGGCGCATGCCTATAATCCCACCTACTTGGGTGGCTCAGGCAGGAGAATTGCTTGAACCCGGGAGGCAGAGGTTGTGGTGGGTGAATCGAGATCATGCCATCAGACTCCAGCCCGGACAACAAGAATGAAACTGCTACCCCCCAAAAAAAAAAAAAAAAAAGTGTGAGCCATCATGCCTGGCCACTTCTAGAACTGTCTGCCTTCCTATGTGGGGGGGATATAAATTTACTTAGGCAGCTAGGATAAGCTATACAGCTTATGGCTCATCATGACGGACAGTTCAACAAATATTATATTGCATCTCTACCTCACATCAGCTAGAGTTAGATTCCTTAGACATGAGGAGCAACAACATCTGCTCTTAAGAAACTACAGAAGGAAAAGAGATACGTGACACTACTGGATATGCGGGGGAAAAGTTAACTGCAAGGTATTACAGTACAGAATATGAACTCCTGCAACTTGAAGCCTTAAAACTAGAAAGGGGCCAGGCACGGTGGCTCACACTTGTAATCCCAGTACTTTGGGAGGCCAAGACCGGTGGATCACTTGAGGTCAGGAGTTCGAGACCACCTTGGCCAGTGGGGTGAAACCCCATCTCTACTAAAAATATCAGTATTAGCAAAGTGTGGTGGTGGGTGCCTGTAATCCCATCTATTCAGGAGGATGAGGGAGGAGAATTCATTGAACCCAGGAGGCGGAGGTTGCAGTGGGCCAAGATGGTGCCACTGCACTCCAGCCTGGGCAAGAAAGCAAAACTCCATCTCAAAAAAAAAAAAAAAAAAAAAAGGCCAGGCGCGGTGGCTCACACTTGTAATCTCAGCACTTTGGGAGGCCGAGGCGGGCGGATCACGAGGTCAAGAGATCGAGACCATGGTGAAACCCCGTCTCTACTAAAAATACAAAAAAAATTAGCCGGGCGTGGTGGCGGGCGCCTGTAGTCCCAGCTAGTCGGAGAGGCTGAGGCAGGAGAATGGCATGAACCCGGGAGGTGGAGCTTGCAGTGAGCAGAGATTGCGCCACTGCACTCCAGCCTGGGCGACAGAGCGAGACTCCATCTCAAAAAAAAAAAAAAAAAAAAAAAAAAAAAAGGGTCAGGCGTGGTGGCTCATGCCTGTGATCCCAGCACTTTGGGAGGTCGAGACGGGCGATCACGAGATCAAGAGGTCGAGACCATCCTGGCCAACATGGTGAAACCGTCTCCACTAAAAATACAAAAATTAGCCGGGCGTAATTAGCCGGAGGCTGAGGCAGGAGAATTGCTTGAACCCGGGAGGCAGAAGTTGCAGTGAGCCAAGATCGCGGCACTGCACTCCAGCCTGGAGACAGAGCGAGACTCTGTCTCAAAAAACAAAACAAAACAAACTAGAAAAGGGCCAGGGTCTCCTCTCTTGGCTTTGGAGCCCCCTTCCCTCTGTCTCTGTACAGGGGAGCTTCTTCCTTTCTTATCCCTTCTTTATTTTTATTTCTTTTTTTGAGACGAAGTCTCGCTCTTATACCCCAGGCTGGAGTGCAGTGGTGTGATCTAGGCTCACTGCAACCTCTGCCTCCCGGGTTCCAGCAATTCTCCTGCCTCAGCCTCCCGAGTAGCTGGGATTACAGGGACCCGCCACCACGCCTGGCTAATTTTTGTATTTTTAGTAGAGACGGGAGTTCACCATGTTGGCCAGGCTGGTCTCGAACTCCTGACCTCAGGTGATCCACCCGCCTTGGCCTCCCAAAGTGCTGGGATTACAAGCGTGAGCCACCGTGCCCAGCCTCTTCTCCCTTCTTTCTTGCCTATTAAACTCTCTGCTCCTTAAAACCAAAATAAAATAAAGTAAGATAAAATAAAAATCAATGAACTGGTTCAGCTGGCTACCAACAGTAGAACCAAAACAATTAAGACCCTTGAGTCTAGAAAAGGCCAAAAAGGAATCTGATGAAGCATACAAATGCCATCTAATCCTAGAATAATTTAACACATAAATATCTTCAAAATTTGAACCATAAAAATGTAGGCAGAATTAAAAGAATCAGCTAACCTTTATTGAGCTAGCACTCATTGTCAAGCACCGTGCTATAACATATTTAATTTAAAAGATGTAATACTTTGGCAAGTAGCAAACTTATGGAATTCATTATTCCAAAAATGTGCTTTAAATTTTCAAAAATTACAGATTATGGGCCAGGCACGGTGGCTCACGCCTGTAATCCCAGCACTTTGGGAGGCCAAGGCAGGCGGATCACAAAGTCAGGAGATCGAGACCATCCTGGCTAACAAGGGGAAACCCTGTCTCTACTACAAATACAAAAAATTAGCCGGATGTGGTGATGGGCGCCTGTAGTCCCAGCCGAGATTGTGTCACTGCACTCCAACCTGGGTGACAGAGTGAGACTCCATCTCCAAAAAAAAAAAAAAAAAAAAAAATTTACAGATTATGCATGCCTTATTTGAAATGCTTGAGATCAGAAGTGCCTCAAATTTCAGATTTTTTTTTTAATTTTGGCATATTTACATATACATAATGTGATATCTGGGGGATGGGACACAAGTCTAAACACAAAATTCAAAATTCGATTATGTTTCATATACATCTTACACACATAGCCTGATGGCAATTCTTTTTTATTTTTGAGACAAAGTCTCGATTTTTCGCCCAGGCTGGAGTGCAGTGGTGCAATTTCAGCTCACTGCAACCTCTGCCTCTCGGGTTCAAGTGATTCTCCTGCCTTAGCCTCCAGAGTAGCTGAGATTACAGGTGCCCACCACCACGTCCAGCTAATTTTTTTGTATTTTTAGTACAGTCAGGGTTTCACCATCTTGGCCAGGCTGGTCTTGAACTCCACCCACCTCAGCCTCCCAAAGTGCTGAGATTATGTAAAGGCGTGAGCCACGGCGCCTGGCCGCTTGATGGCAATTTTATACAATATCTTTATTTGTATTTATTTATTTATTTTTATTTTTATTTTTGAGACGGAGTCTCAGTCTGTCACCCAGGCTGGAGTGCAGTGCCCTGATCTCAGCTCACTGAAAGCTCCGCCTCCGGGTTCACGCCATTCTCCTGCCTCAGCCTCCCAAGTAGCTAAGACTACAGGCACCCGCCACCACGCCCGCCTAATTTTTTGTATTTTCAGTAGAGACGGGGTTTCACCGTGTTAGTCAGGACGGTCTCGATCTCCTGGCCTTGTGATCCACCCACCTCGGCCTCCCAAAGTGCTGGGATTACAGGCGTGAGCCACCGCGCCTGGCCAATTTTATACAACATTTTTAATAATTTTATGAATGAAACAGAGCCTGTGTTAACTATTAATCTGTGGGATTTTTTCACTTATGGCACCATGTTGGCTCAAAAAGTTTCAGATTTTGGAGATTTGGGGTTTCAGATTTTCAGATTAGGGATACTCAACCTATACCTTAGGCAAAAAAAATGGGTTAGTTAATTGTTAAAGAAGCAGATTTAGAAGGATGCTTCTAATTTCAACTGTCTACCCTAAGGTAAGTCCCCTCTACAACATTCTGAATAGGTGGTTGACTAACTTCTTAGTATCTTCCTCAACAGGAACTCACATTTTACTCTTTACCCACACCATACATTAGTACCCAAGAGGAATGTTCTGGCTTCTTCTCTAGCCTTCTGAGAGTTTATCAGAGAGAATAATTATAATCATCCACAATACATCTCTCAATGTCACTCTAAGTCCATGGGTCTGATTCAACATGGCAATTCTGACCTTCTTTAGAGAAGCAAGTTTGGGTTGAGTATCACTCATTACCCTAAATACCATATTCCTTGCAGGTAACCTGAAACCAGCTCTAAATGCAAGGTCATCTCTAAGCTGAGTGTAAATGGAAAAGTAGCTCTTTTTTTTTTTTTTTTTTTTGAGACGGAGTCTCGCTCTGTCACCCAGGCTGGAGTGCAGTGGCGCAATCTCGGCTCACTGCAAGCTCTGCCTCCCGGGTTCACGCCATTCTCCTGCCTCAGCCTCTCCGAGTAGCTGGGACTACAAGGCGCCCGCCACCACGCCCGGCTAATTTTTTTGTATTTTTACTAGAGACGGGGTTTCACTGTGGTCTCGATCTCCTGACCTCGTGATCCGCCCGCCTCGGCCTCCCAAAGTGCTGGGATTACAAGCGTGAGCCACTGCGCCCGGCCTGGAAAAGTAGCTCTTGTTTACAGCAACAAAAACTCCTGAGGCAAGATGAGTGAGTTGCTCCTTCGGGGCTTTGGAGTATTCATTGTGAAATCATACAACTCTCTCTGGAATTCTTTTTTCTTTTTTTAATTTAAACTTGCTTTTATTTTATTTTTTTTGAGACAGAGTCTCACTCTGTTGCCCAGGCTGGAGTGCAGTGGCGTGATCTCCGCTCACTGCAACTTCTGCCTCCTGGGTTCAAGCGATTGTTGTGCCTCACTCAGCCTTCCGAGTAGCAGCTGGGATGACATGTGCACACTACCATGCTTGGCTTTTTTTTATTTTTAGTTGAGACGGGGTTTCACCACGTTGGCCAGGCTGGTGTCAGAACTCCTGGTCTCAAA
This sequence comes from Nomascus leucogenys, assembly GCF_006542625.1. NCBI lineage: Eukaryota > Metazoa > Chordata > Mammalia > Primates > Hylobatidae > Nomascus > Nomascus leucogenys. Next base: position 28,450,566 of record NC_044404.1, on the reverse strand, counting down.
TGATCTGCCCCTGCCTGTCTCCCACAGTGCTGGGATTACAGGAGTGAGCCACCCCTGCCAGCCTCTCTCTGGAATTCTGCGTGTACACATGTAAAGGAAATATGTCAAATTTACATGAAATGCTTAAGAATTAACTATTCTGAGGCCAGGCGTGGTGGCTCATGCCTGTAATCCTAGCACTTTGGGACGCCGAGGTGGGTGGATCACGAAGTCAAGAGATCGAGACCATCCTGGCTAACATGGTGAAACCCCGTCTCTACTAAAGATACAAAAAATTAGCTGGGCATGGTGGCGGGCACCTATAGTTCCAGCTACTCGGGAGGCTGAGGCAGGAGAATGGCGTGAACCCGGGAGGTGGAGCTTGCAGTGAGCCGAGATTGCACCACTGCACTCCAGCCTGGATGACAGAGCAAGACTCCGTCTCAAAAAAAAAAAAAAAAAAGAATTAACTATTCTGGCCAGGCACGGTGGCCTGCGCCTGTAATCCCAGCACTTTGGGAGAACCGGGCAGTCAGATCACCTGAGGTCGAGAGTTAGAGACCAGCCTGACAAACATGGAGAAACCCCATCTCCACTAAAAATACAAAATTAGCCGGGCGTGGTGGCCCATGTCTGTAATCTCAACTACTCAGGAGGCTGAGGTAGGAGAATCACTTGGGCCCGGGAGGCGGAGGTTGCAGGTGAGCCGAGATTGTGCCTTTGTACTCCAGCCTGGAGAACAGAGGGAGACTCCGTCTCAAAAAAAATAAATAAATAAATAAATAAATAAATAAATAAATAAATAAAATTAACTGTTCTGTAGTTTTTTGGGTTTTTGTTTTCTTTCGTTTTGTTTTTTGAGACAGGGTCACCCTCTGTCACCCAGGCCAGTATGGAGTAGAGTGTTTTTGGCTCACTGCAGCCCCGACCTCGGGGCCTCAAGTAATCCTCCCACCTCAGCCTCTGGAGTAGCTGGCACTATAGGTACCAATCACCAACCCTGTTAATTTCTGTTTTCCTTTTTTCTCATTAAATTTTTTTTGTTTTTTTCAGACAGAGTCTCGCTCTGTCGCCCAGGCTGGAGTGCAATAGTAGGGTCCTGGCTCACTGCAACCTGCACCTCCCTGGTTCAAGCAATTCTCTGTCTCAGCCTCAGCCTCCCGAGTAGCTGGGATTACGGGTGCCCGCCACCACGCCTGGCTAATTTTTTGTATTTTTAGTAGAGACGGGGTTTCATCATGTTGGCCAGGCTGGTCTTGAACTCCTGACCTCGTGATCCACCCACCTCAGCCTCCCGAAGTGCTGGGACAGGCGTGAGACACCACGCCCGGCCTAATTTCTTTACTTCTTTGTAGACATGAGGTCTTGCTATGTTGCCTAGCCTGGTGTCAAACTCCTGGGCTCAAGCAATCCTCTCACCTCAGCCTCCCAAAGTGCTGAGATTAAAGACCTGAGCCACTGTGCCCAGCCTGTAGTTATTTTCAAAGACAAAAACGACACTTTGAAACTAAGCACATCACTGCTCACAGTTACCAGAAAACTAAACAAATGATTTCCGACCCACTCTAAATTCATTTTTGTGTGTCCTGAAAATCCAATGTCTAAAACGTGGCAATATGCTATGTTTGAATAAGGACAAGTGTCAGGCTGCGCACAGTGGCTCACGCCTGTAATCCCAGCACTTTGGGAGGCCAAGGAGGGCGGATCACAAGGTCAGGGGTTCGAGACCAGCCTGGCCAACATGGTGAAACCCCGTCTCTACTAAAAATACAAAAATTAGCCAGGCGTGGTTGTGGGCGCCTGTAATCCCAGCTACTTAGGATGCTGAGGCAGGAGAATTGCTTGAACCCAGGAGGTGGAGGTTACAGTGAGACAAGATTGCGCCACAGCCACTGCACTCCAGCCTGGAAACTCCATCTCAAAAAAACAAACAAAAAATGGACAAGTGTCACATGATTGCAGGGAAGGACATTGGAACTAGTAATGAAAAAGGAGTGATACTGGCTGGGCGCAGTGGCTCACACCTGTAATCCCAGCACTTCGGGAGGCCGAGGCGGGTGGATCACCTGAGGTCGGGAGTTCAAGACCAGCTGGCCAACATGGAGAAATCGCGTCTCTACTAAAAATACAAAATTAGCCGGGCGTAGTGGCACATGCCTGTAATCCCATCTACTCGGGAAGCTGAGGCAGGAGAATCACTTGAACCTGGGAGGCGGAGGTTGCGTTGAGCCGAGATCGCACCACTGCACTCCAGCCTGGGCAACAAGAGCAAAACTCAAAAAAAAAAAAAAAAAAAATTAGCTGGGCATGGTGGCATGCACCTGTAGTCCCAGTACTCGGGAGGCTGAGGCAGGAGAATCACTTGAACCCAGGATGAGGAGGTTGCAGTGGCTAAGATTGCGCCACTGCACTCCAGCCTGGCGACAGAGCGAGACTCCGTCCAAAAAAAAAAAAAAGGAACAATATCTGTCACCCAGGCCAGAGTGGGGAGGGATAGCATTAGGAGATATACCTAATATAAATGACGAGTTAATGGGTGCAGCACACCAACATGGCACATGTATACATACGTAACAAACCTGCACGTTGTGCACATGTACCCTAGAACTTAAAGTATAATAACAAAAAATAATAATAATAATATTGGCACTTTCTGGGGACTTAAAAAAGTAGGCCGGGTGCGGTGGCTCAAGCCTGTAATCCCAGCACTTTGGGAGGCTGAGGAGGGCGGATCACAAGGTCAGGAAATCGAGATCATCCTGGCTAACACGGTGAAACCCCATCTCTACAAAAAATACAAAAAAAAAAAAAAAAAATTAGCTGGGCGTGGTGGCGGACGAGTAGTCTACTCGAGAGGCTGACGCAGGAGAATGGCGTGAACCCAGGAGGCGGAGCTTGCAGTGAGCCAAGATCGCGCCACTGCACTCCAGCCTGGGCGACAGAGTGAGACTCCATCTCAAAAAAAAAAAAAAAAAAAGTAAAAAAAGAAAAGTAAAAATGAGTACGAGATTTTCTGAAATTTTCTAACCCAAAAATATTTATTTAATTTTTTTTGAGACGGAGTTTCTCTCTTGTTGCCCAGGCTGGAGTGCAATGGCACGGTCTCAGCTCACTGCAACTTCCGCCTCCCAGGTTCAAGTGATTCTCCTGCCTCCCAAGGGGCTGGGATTACAGGCGTCTGCCACCACGCCCAGCTAATTTTTGTATTTTTTAGTAGAGACAGGGTTTCACCATGTTGGCCAGGTGGGTCTCAAAACTCCTGACCTCAGGTGATCCGCCCGCCTCCGCCTCCCAAAGTGCTGGGATTACAGGCGTGAGCCACCGCGCCCAGCCCAAAATATTTATTTATTCCACACTCTATTATAATTTTTGGAGACGTGGTTTTTTATTATTATTTATTTATTTATTTTTTGGTGAAACATAGTCTCACTCTGTCACCCAGGCTCTCAGCTCACTGCAACCTCGACTTCCGGGCTCAAGCAATCCTCACACTTCGGCCTCCGGAGTAACTGGGACCACAGGCAGCTAGCTCCACCACGCCCGGCTAATTTTTGTCATTTTTTGTAGAGACAGGGTTTCACCATGTTGCCCAAGCTGGTCTGGAACTCGAGCTAAAGAGAGGCCGAGGAGGCCGCTCACTTTGGGAGGCCGCCTGTCTCGGCCTCCCAAAGTGCTGGCATTACAGGCATAAATCACAGCGCCCGCCAGAAAACTAACAAAATTAGGCGGGCGCAGTGCCACGTGCCTGTAGTCCCAGCTACTCAGGAGGCTGAGCTGAGAGGATCGAGTTTGCAGTGAGCTGAGATCCCGCAATGCACTCTCACCTGGGCGACATAGGGAAACTCTGTCCCCCCAAAAAAATAAAATAAAAAAGAAATTTCCACTCTAAACTACGGTTTTGTTTAAAACGAGGGGAAAAAAACCAAGTTAAAACTTTATTATTACTTGAGGCCAAAACTCCTTGATATCCCCTTTATTTCTTCTCATGCATTCAGTGGGTGATCCACAGTGCTACAAGATGTAATGAGGTCAACAAGTAAATTACGCAAAAACACTGAGAGAAGTATCCAGAGGAGGTGAAATTCTAAGTCACAGACTGGAGACTACTATGTAGATGTTTGAGGCGGCGATGGGATAAGAGTTATTTGGAGTCATCCCGCTACAGTCCGGTGGACTTTGGCTTAGGGCAAGACCAAAATACTGCCCCCACAATAAACCCAATGAAGCTGAGTAGAAGCTACCTATTCAATGTATTTGCTGAAGTAAATAGGAACCAAAAAAAAAATCATTTAAGTAAGATATTAAATATACATCCTTGATATAAGGCTCTCAAATTAGGAGACGGTGCAACCATTGAATGAGAAGTTTCCCCGGCCGGGCGCAGTGGCTCACGCCTGTAATACCAGCACTTTGGAAGGCCAACGTGGAGGAATCACGAGGTCAGGAGAGGGCCATCCTGGCTAACACAGTGAAACCCCGTCTCTACTAAAAACACAAAAAAATTAGCCTGGTGGACCAGGCGCAGTGACTCACGCCTGTAATCCCAGTACTCTGGGAGGCTGAGGATGTCAGATCACCTGAGGTTGGGAGTTCGAGACCAGCCTGGCCAACATGGTGAAACCCCGTCTCTACTAAAAATACAAAAATTAGCTGGGCATGGTGGCGGGTGCCTGTAGCCCCAGCTACTCGGGAGGGTGAGGCAGGAGAATCGCTTGAACTCGAGAGGCGGAGGTTGCGGTGAGCCGAGATCGCGCCATTGCACTCCAGTCTGGGCAACGAGTGAAACTCCGTCTCAAACAAACAAACAAAAATTGGCTGGTGTGGTGGCACGAGCCTGTAGTCCCAGCTACTCGGGAGGCTGAGGCAGGAGAATCGTTTGAACCCGGGAGGCGGAGCTTGCAGTGAGCCGAGATCGCACCACTGCACTCCAGCCTGGGTGACAGACTGAGACTCCGTCTCAAAACACAAATAAATAAAAAGGGTCCCCAAATGCACTTTGGTAACTATCAGCAGAGGCAAGGAGGAAGAAGATAATCCCTCAAGACTAGAATTATGTCTGACAGTCTCTTTTCGTAAAACCCATCTTGATTCGCCTAAGCAGACATCAATCAAGGCCCCATCTGTGTCTACTAGGAAGTGGTTCTGAGATTTCTCTCATCTTGAGAGAATCCAGGGCTGCGCCTGTTCCGCTGTCTAGGTCAAGGCTTCACCCCCTTGTCTGGTGGATCATCCTCCAAAGACCCTCGGGTTGAGATTTTGCCTTCATCTCTCCTGCCCCTCACTTAGATAACACCAGGCCAATTCCTCTGTCATTTCAGAAAGCGGGAACACCCGCAGCGTCTTTCCTCAACGATCTCTACTTCTCTCAAAAAGATAGGTTTCTCCATGCCCTGACCGAGCGGGCTACTTTGTTCTCCACCTAGACATCAAGAGGCACCTAGACACCTTCGTCCCCTCAGGTTTGGACGCTGCTCCTTCGTACTTCAGGAGGCTCTAGAAGCCCTCCTAGCACGCGCTCATCTGTGGGGAGACCTGGGCCTGCTCACTTCTGGGAGCTCCTCTTCCTTCCCTGCCTTTGGGAAAGAACCTGCCCTTTTTTCCCTTGTTCTGAGTGGCCGAGGCCTCTACCGCGCCCCTCGGGATAAGCTGGACTCTGCTCTCCTCAGAAGAACCCACTCTGTACTCTTGCTCTCCCGCCAAGGCTCCGAGAGGGTCTCCTCCCAAGCGGGCATCCGGGCTTCCAGCACCTATCGTCCCCCTCCCACTGGGCAGGACCCAGGCCTCCAACCAGCTCCTCATCCGAGGGCCCGGTGCTCCCCGGACCCCGCCTTTGGGGATACCCCAGGCTCCCCGGACCCCTCGACGGGGTCCTGGGTGCCTGGGCCTCTCAGTCCGGAGTCACTCCGGCCCCTCCTGGCCCCTGAGCCGAGTACTTCCGGGCCCTTCGGTCCGGGGGCGCCGGGGCCCCCCCAGTGGTGGACTCGCCGGTTCCCGCCGCCCCGGCCTGGGGCCCGAGCCCCGGCGGCGCGGCCGGCTGCGCTGGGGGCGGCCCGGCTGCTCGGGCGGACCCAGCGGCAGCGTCCCCCCACCCCCCCGCGGCGCCGCGACGTCCGCTCGCTCCCCGGCGGCGGCGGCGGCACGCACAGGGCGTGGGGAGGCGCCCGCGGAGGCAGCAGCCCCCCGCCCCCTGCGCGCCCGCCCGCCCTCGCCGGCCGCCGCGCGGCCCCCGCGCCCGCCCCCCCGCCCCCACCCCACCCCGCGCCCGCGCCCGCGCGCCCACCCCTCCCCCTCCTCACCGTCTCCGTCGGGCGGGCGGGCGGCGAGCGGCCAGGGCGGGCGGGCGACGGAGCATGCGCAGAGGCCGCCACGGCAGCTACCGCCACCGCCGCCGCCAGGCCGGGCTTCAACACTTCCGGCCGCCGCCGCTGGCGAGCTGGCGCCTTAAAGGGGACGCGTCCCTATTGCCGGCCCCACCGAGGATTAACCTTAGCCAAGGGATTTGGGCCTTACCTAAGCGGAATTCTTTCGCCCTTGAAAATCAGTGTTGGAAAGGTCGCTAGAGACCCCAGTAACTCTCCTTCCCGCACTCATAGATGAGGAAAATAAGCCCTAAATGAAAGAATCACCTCAACCACAATTGAGGGCCAAGCTAGCTTTCTCGACTCCTCTGGAGGACTCTACGCCATTTACCTCCCCAAATCCTGTTTTAGGAAGTTTACATCTTATCAGACCCTTCAAGTTACAATCCAGCTATCAGTTTGCAATCAGAAGATCTGCATAGATCAGTAACTGGTCACGAGTCCTTGAGCAAGCCCTAAGCATCGTCTGACCCATGCCTGTTTGCCAAGTTTTTCCTGCTTGTGAGTTTCTGGGTTGAAGTCTTGACTCCCCTGCTGGAAGTGTAAACGACTCTGGAGGAATTTCTTGACAGCTCTAAACCTGTTTCCGATAAGACATAATGTGAGTGCTAAAAAAGGTGATACCTGCATGAAAAGTGCTTCAGAGAGTTCCTGGGGTCAGTAATAGTAATTAACAAGTATTAAGACCTTTATTTTTTATTTATTTGGTTTTTTTTGAGACAGAGTCTCGTTCTTTGGCCAGGGTGGAGTGCAGTGGCGCGATCTCAGCTCACTGCAACTTCCGCCTCCTGGGTTCAAGTGAGTCTGCGGCCTCAGCCTCCCAAATAGCTGGCACTAGAGGCGCGCGACACCACGCCCAGCTAGTTTTTTTTTTTTTTTTTTTTTTTTTTTGCATTTTTGTAAAGACAGGATTTCACCATGTTGGCCAGGATGGTCTCAATATCTGACCTCGTGATCCACCCGCCTGGGCCTCCCAAAGTGCTGGGATTACAGGCGTGAGCCACCGCGCCCGGCCGTATTAAGACCTTTCTATGGCCAGGTGTGGTGGCTCACGCCTGTAATCCCAGCACTTTGGGAAGCCGAGGTGGGCAGATCACTTGAGATCAGGAGTTCGAGACCAGCCTGGGCAACATGGTGAAACCCCGTCTCTACTAAAAATACAGAAATTAGCTGGGCGTCGTGTCACGCCCCTCTAGTCCCAGCTACTCAGGAGGCTGAGCCAGGAGAATCACTTGAACCTGGGAGGTGGAGGTTGCAGTGAGCCGAGATCAAGCCATTGCACTCCAGCCTGGGCAACAGAGTGAGACTCTTGTCTCAAAAAACAAACAAAAAGATCTTTCTATGGCCTATGGCTTGGTGAAGATGCTTCTGTCTTGTATAATCCTCACAGCAACCCTATTAAGTTTTTTTCTCTTTTCTTTTTCTTTTTCTTTTTTTTTTTTTTTTTGAGACGGAGTCTTGCTCTGTCGCCCAGGCTAGAGTGCAGTGGCGCAATCTCGGCTCAGTGCAAGCTCCGCGTCCCAGGTTCACGCCATTCTCCTTCCTCAGTCTCCTCAGTAGCTGGGACTACAGGCGTCCGCCACTACGCCCGGCTAATTTTTTTGTATTTTTTAGTAGAGACGGGGTTTCACCGTGTTAGCCAGGATGGTCTCGATCTCCTGACCTTGTGATCCGCCCGCCTCAGCCTCCCAAAGTGCTGGGATTACAGGCGTGTGCCACGGCGCCCGGCCCCTCTTATCTTTCTTTCTTTTTTTCTTTTTTTTTTTTGGTGGGGGGGGGCAGGTCTCGGTTGATCTCCCAGGCTGAGTGCCGTGGCGGGATCTCGGCTCACTGCAGCCCCAGCCTCCTGTGCTCAAGCAGTCCTCCTGCCTCAGCCCCCAGAGTAGCTGGGACCACAAGCAGGAGCCACCATGCCTGGCTAATTTTTACATTTTTAGTAGAAATGGGGTTTTACCATGTTGCCCACTGGGGTCTCTAACTCCTGGGCTCAAGCAGTCCTCCTGCCTCGGCCTCCCAAAGTGCTGGGATTACAGGTGTGAGCCACCATAATTGTTTGTTTGTTTGTTTATTTATTTATTTATTTATTTATTTATTTGGAGACGGAGTCTGGGTCTGTCGCAAGGCTGGAGTGCAGTGGTGCGATCTCGGCTCACTGCAACCTCTGCCTCCCAGGTTCAAGCAATTCTCCTGCCTCAGCCTCCCGAGTAGCTGGGACTACAAGTGCGTGCCACCACACCTGGTTAATTTTTTGTATTTTTAGTAGAGACGGGGTTTCACTGTTTTGGCCAGGATGGTCTCGATCTCTTGACCTCATGATCTGCCTGCCTTGGCCTCCCAAAGTGCTGGGATTACAGGCATAAGCCATCACGCCCGGCCAATTTTTGTATTTCTAGTAGAGACAGGGTTTCACCATGTTGGCCAGGATGGTCTCAATCTCTTGACCTCGTGATCCTCCTGCCTCAGTCTCCCAAAGTGCTGGCATTACAGGCGTGAGCCACCATGCCTGGCCATTTATTTTTATTTAGTTATTTTGGGGGATAGAGTCTCCTCCTGGGCACAAGTGATCCTCCAACCTTGACTTTCCGAGTTGCTGAGACCATAGGCTTGCACAACCATGCCCAGCTACTTTTTGTATTTTTCATAGAGCTGGGGTTTCACCGTGTTACCGAGGCTGGTCTCAAATTCCTGAACTCAAGTGATCCACCCACCTTGGCCTCCCAAAGTGCTGGGATTATAGTCGTGGGCCACCATGCCTGGATGATAACTGATTTTTTTTTTCTTTTTGAGATGGAGTCTCGCTCTGTCGCCAGGCTGGAGTGCAGTGGCCCCACAATCTCAGCTCACTGCAACCTCTACCTTCTGAGTTCAAGGGATTTTCCTGCCTCAGCCTCCTGAGTAGCGGGGATTATAGGCATGCGCTGCCACGCCTGACTAATTTTTGTATTTTTAGTAGAGACTATGTTGGCCAGGCTGGCCCCAAACTCATGACCTTAGGTGACCCGCCTGCCTCGGTCTCCCAAAGTGCTGGGATTACAGGCCACTGTTCCTGGCCTATAACTGATTTTTTTTTTTTTTTTTTTTTTTGAGACAGAGTCTCACTCTTGTCACTCAGGCTTGAGTGCAGTGGTGCCATCTCGGCTCACTGCAACCTCTGCCTCCCGAGTTCAAGCAATTCTCCTGCCTCAGCCCCCCAAGCAGCTGGGATTACAGGTCCCCACCACCACACCTGGCTAATTTTTGTATTTTTAGCAGAGATGTCGTTTCACCGTGTTGGCCAGGTTGGTCTCAAACTCCTAACCTCGGGCGATCCGCCCGCCTCAGCCTCCCAAAGTGCTGGTATTACAGGCGTGAGCCACCACTCCTGGCAACTGATTTTTTGAGAGAAAAACTTCAAGCATCATCTGGTCTCTCCTCCAGCCTGGAACAGTGTATCTGGCCGTCCACCGACTCTCCATACTCCACATGCCCACAACTGAATTCTTTTCTTTCCCCACCCCCCTTAGATGTCTTCAACAAACCTGCTTCTGTCCCAGTGTCCCCCACCTCAGGGAATGTTGTCCTCATCTCTCAGTCACCTCCCAAAGACCCCTAGAATATCACCTCTTCTCTAACCCCCACTGGTCCAGATCATCGTCATCTGCCTCTGTCACAGCCAGAGCCTCCTAATTGGTCTCCCTACTTCCTGTCTTGCTGCCTTTGAGTCTTCATTCTTAATTCTTTTAGTGGCCTCCTATCCCCTTTAAAAAAATTTGCTTGTGAACTCCCCATCATGGTTTATAAGACCTGGCACTGGGATCCTCTCTTGACTTTCTTTCTTCTTTTTTTTTTTTTCGAGACAGAGTCTTACTCTGTCATCCAGGCTGGAGTGCAGTGGCGCAATCTCGGCTCACTGCAACTTCTGCCTCCCAAGTTCAAGTGATTCTCCCACCTCATTCTCCCAAGTAGCTGGGACTACAGGCACGTGCCACCACACGTGGCTAATTTTTGTATTTTTAGTAGAGATGGGGTTTCACCACGTTGGCCAGGCTGGTCTCGAACTCCACCTCAGCCTCCCAAAGTGCTGGAATTACAGATGTGAGCCACCGCGCCTGGCCTTGTCTTGCCTTCTTTCTGTCTCTCTAGTCCAGCCACACTGACCTTCCTAAAGTTCCTCCAACACGTGGATTTCACAGCCTTTCCCCGTTTCGCCAGGCCAGGCACCTTCTTCCTCTGGATCTTCAGCTGCCTCCTTTGCATCTCCCAGGTCCCAGCTCTTCAGCCTGGTCTTCCCTGTTCTCATTGTCTCAAGTTGTGCCTTCTCCCTAGACATTCTTACCTCCTTTATAGCCCTTACCCATTCCTGACATATCTTGTCCCCGTCTGTATCCACAGTCCCCTCCCCTCCCCTCCATACATATATACCCTGCAATGGAACCTCTGTGAAAGCAGGGACAAAGTCGATTTTATTCACGGTAGGACTCCCCCAGCTCCTAGAACATTGCTTGGTACCTAGAGAGCACTCAAAAAATATTTGAAAGCCTATTAAGAACTGCCTGTGTTTTTGTATCTACTTCCCCACCCCCCACAGCTTACCCCACCCTTCTACATCCACATTCTCAGAAGCCAGAAGCCAGTAACAGATGGAGAGTGAATCAGAAAAGGAGGCAGAGAGAGAAAGGGAGGAAATTCTGCCAGTTGGTGCAAAAAAAAAAAAAAAAAAAAAAAACACTTAGGATGACTCTAGATGCAGCAGTCTGGTGTATCACCTCCTCGTCCACCCCACCACACCCCTACCCTCACCCAGGGTCCACCACCGCAACCAAAACAAAAGGCAAGGCCAGTTGCAGAGACTCACAGCTGTAATCCCAGCACTTTGGGAGGCCAAGGTGGGTGAATGGCTTGAGTCCAGGAGTTTAAGGCTGCAGTGAGCCATGATCAGGCCACTGCACTCCAGCCTACGTGACTCTGTCTCAGAACAACAACAACAATAACAAACCTTCCACTGACACCACCTTACGGAACTCAGAGCCCAGTCGGTGCTGCCTCCCTTGTCGTAGGACCTTCATTCCTTCTTTAAGGCTCTCTCTGGGCCTCAGTCTACTTATCTGTGATGGTGACCATTATGCAACTAAACTTAAGGCTCATGAGACAGAAATAATTTGATAAAGACTTATTGGAAGGCAAATGTGAGAACTGACCCGGGAAGACACACCAACAGAGTTGGGCATGTTCCCGAGTCTGTCCCAAGGACAAAGGTTTTTACAGGAAAGTTTAAAACAAGGGTGTGGGGTCCTCATACCAGAATTGTCCTCTTTTTTTTCTCTTCTTCTTCTTTTTTTTTTTTTTTTGAGACGGAGTTTCGCTCTTGCCCAGGCTGGAGTACAATGGCGTGATACCGGCTCACCAAAACCTCCGCATCCCGGATTCAAGTGATTCTCCCGCCTTAGCCTCCCGAGTAGCTGGGATTACAAGCATGCACCACCATGCCCGGCTAATTTTATATATTTAGTAGAGATGGGGTTTATCCATGTTGGTCAGGCTGGTCTCAAACTTCCGACCTTAGGTGATCTGCCTGCCTTGGCCTCCCAAAGTGCTAGGAGTACAGGCGTGAGCCACCGTGCTTGGCCTTTTTTTTTTTTTTTTGAGACAGAGTCTCATTCTGTTGCCCAGGCTGGAGTGCAGTGGCACGATCTCGGCTCACTGCAATCTCCGCCTCCCAGGTTCAAGTGATTCTCCTGCCTCAGCCTCCCAAGTAGCTGGGACTACAGGTGCATGCCACCATGCCCAGCTAATTTTTTGTATTTTTAGTACAGACAGAGTTTCACCGTGTTAGCCAGGATGGTCTCGATCTCCTGATCCACCCGCCTTGGCCTCCCAAAGTGCTGGGATTACAGGCGTGAGCCACTGTGCCTGGCTTTTTTTCTTTTTTTTAGAGACAGGGTCTCACTTCGCTGCTCAGGGTAGAGTGCAATGGTGCAATCACAATTCACTATAGCCTGGAACTCCTGGGCTCAAGGGATCCTCCAACCTCAGCCTCCAGAGGTGCGCTTCAGTTAATCTTAAAAAAAAAAAAAAAAAAAATCAGCGTCCTATTCAGTGTCCCACAGGTTACACATTGATCAGTAGAAGAATTTGAGAAATTTACAATAAGGTTTTTTGCTAGTATGTTCCTATCTCTGTACAAAAAAGAAAAAAATAGAATCTTTTTTTTTGAGACAAAGTCTCACTCTGTTGCCCAAGCTGGAGTGCAGTGCAACCTCCACCTCCCGTTTTCAAGCGATTCTTCTGCCTCAGCCTCCCGAGTAGCTGGGACTACAAGCACACGCCACCATGCCCAGCTAATTTTTTTTTATTTTTAGTAAAGATAGGGTTTCACTATGTTGGCCAGGCTGGTCTTGAACTCCTGGCCTCAAGCAATCCACCTGCCTCGGCCTCCCAAAGTGCTGGGATTACAGGCATGAGCCACCACACCTGGCCTGAAAAAACAGATTCTTTTTGTTTTTTCTGAGATAGATTCTCGCTCTGTCACCCAGGCTGGAGTGCAGCGGCACCATTTTGGCTCACTGCAACCTCCGTCTCCTGGGTTCAACCGATTCTCCTGCCTCAGCCTCTTCAATAGCTGGGACTACAGGCCATCGCCACCACACCTGGCTAATTTTTGTATTTTTAGTAGAGACGGGGTTTCACCATGTTGTCCAAGCTGGTCTCGAACTCCTGACCTCAGGTGATCCACCTACCTCGGCCTCCCAAAGTCCTGGGATTATAGGTGTAAGCCACCGAGCCCAGCCAAAAACAGATTCTTTACTGGGATACAGAATGTCACCATCGTGTCATAAGACTTCTCCAAGGTGGATTAATTTGGAATCCTGCTTACTTTCAAAAGTAAGCTGAGGGTTATCAAATAATAACTACATTTATGAGCACTTCTGCTCTACCAGGCATGATGTGGACACTTGGCATACGCACTGTTGGCTCATTAGCATGTAAGCTCCCTGAACCAGTGACCACCTCCCAGCTCAGTGTCAGGGATATCACAGGCACACTCAAAATCTTACTCTTCAATATCTTTCCTTTTAAATTATTTCATTTTAAATTAACTTTTAATTTTTTATTGTGATAAAATAGACATTACATAAGGTTTACCATTTTAACATTTTTTTTGAGACAGAGTCTCACTCTTGTCACCCAGGCTACAGTGCAGTGGTGCAATCTTGGCTCACTGCAACCTCCGCCTCCCAGGTTCAAGCAATTCTCCTATTTCAGCCTCCAGAATAGCTACTCCAGAGTAGTAGGACTGCTGGCGTGCGCCACCACACCCAGCAAATTTTTGTATTTTTAGTAGACGCGTTGTTACGCCATGTTGTCCAGGCTGGTCTCAAACTTGTGACCTCAAGTGATCTGCCCACTTCGGCCTCCCAGAGTGCTGGGATTACAGGCATGAGCCACTGTGCCTAGCCAGAATTTGACTATGCTAAGTGCTTCATATAAGTAGTATTGTACAATATTTGTCCTTTTGAGTCTGGTTTATTTAACCTGGCATAATGTGTTCAAAGTTAATTCATGCTATGGCATGTTTCAGTACCTCATTCCTTTTTATGACCAAATAATAATTCCATTGTATAGACATCCATTCATTTGGTGTATCCATTTATCCTTTGATGGGCATTTCAATTGTTTCTACTTTTTGGCTATTGTGAGTAATGCTGCTATGATGCTATGAACGCGGGTGTACAAATATCTGTTCAAGTTCCTGGTTTCAATTCTTTTGCATCTATACCCCGAAGAGGAATTGGTGGATCACATGTTTATCCTATGTTTTGTTTTTTTTTTTTTTTTGAGACGGAGTCTCGCTCTGTTGCCCAGGCTGGAGTGCAGTGGCGCAATCTCGGCTCACTGCAAGCTCCGCCTCCGGGGTTCACGCCATTCTCCTGCCTCAGCCTCTCCGAGTAGCTGGGACTACAGGCGCCCGCCACCACGCCCGGCTAATTTTTTGTATTTTTAGTAGAGACGGGGTTTCACTGTGGTCTCGATCTCCTGACCTCGTGATCCACCCGCCTCGGCCTCCCAAAGTGCTGGGATTACAAGCGTGAGCCACCGCGCCCGGCCTGTTTGTTTATTTTTGAGACAGAGTTTTCCTCTTATTGCCCAGGCCAGAGTGCAGTGGCCACGATCTCGGCTCACTACAACCTCCACCTCCTGGGTTCAAATGATTCTTCTGCCTCAGCCTCCTGAGTAGTGACATTACAGGCATGCACCACCACGCCCAGCTAATTTTTTGTATTTTTAGTAGATTCAGGGTATCCTCATGTTGGCCAGGCTGGTCTCGAACTCCTGACCTCAGGTGATCCACCCACCTTGGCCTCCCAAAGTGCAGGGATTACAGGTGTGAGCCACCACACCCTGCCCTGTGTCGATTTTTTTCCTTTTTGTCTTTTTTTTGAGACGGAGTCTCACTCTGTCGCCCAGGCTGGGCTGCAGTGACGCACTCTCAGCTCACTACAATCTCTGCCTCCCAGGTTCCCGCATTTCTCCTGCCTCAGCCTCCCAAGTAGCGGAGACTATAGGTGCACACCACCATGCCCAGCTAATTTTTTTTTTTTTTTGAGATGGAGTCTTGCTCTATTGCCCAGGCTGGAATGCAGTGGCGCGATCTCGGCTGACTGCAAGCTCTGCCTTCCGGGTTCATGCCATTCTCCTGCCTCAGCCTCCCGAGTGGCTGGGACTACAGGCGCCTGCCACCACGCCCAGCTAATTGTTTTGTATTTTTTTAGTAGAAACGGGGTTTCACCATGTTAGCCAGGATGGTCTCGATCTCCTGACCTCGTGATCCACCCACCTCGGCCTCCCAAAGTGCTGGGATTACAGGCGTGAGCCACCGCACGCAGCCTAATTTTTGTGTGTGTGTGTGTGACGGAGTCTCACTCTGTTGCCCAGTTGCAACCTCCGCCTTCTGGGTTCAAGCAGTTCTCCTGCCTCAGCCTCCTGAGTAGCTGGGATTATAGGCACGTGCCACCACACTCAGGTAATTTTTGTATTTTTAGTAGAGACGGGGTTTCCTGGGCGACAGAATGAAGACCCTCTCAAAAAAAAAACAAAAAAAGGCCGTCTCTACTAAACATACAAAAAAAAAACCCAAAAAACTGAGCCAGGCGTGGTGACGGGTGCCTGTAGTCCCAGCTACTTGGGAGGCTGAGGCAGGAGAATCACTTGAACCCAGGAAGCGGAGGTTGCAGTGAGCTGAGATTGCACCACTGCTCTCCAGCCTAGGCTATAGAACAAGACTCTGTCTCAAAAAACAAACATGTGATGTAAGATTTATTACCTTCATATCAGACTGGACCTGGTGGCTCACACCTGTAATCCCAGCACTTTGGGAGGCTGAGGCAGGCCGATCACTGGAGATCAGGAGTTCAAGGACAGCCTGACCAACATGGTAAAACCCTGCCTCTACTCAAAATACAAAAATTAGCCGGGTGCAGTGGAACACGCCTGTAATATCAGCTACTCAGGAGGCTGAGGTGGGAGCCTCGCTTGAACCCAGAAGGCAGAGGTTGCTGTGAGCTGGGATCACATCATTGCACCACTGCACTCCAGCCTGCAAGACAGAGCAAGACTCCATCTCAAAAAAAAAAAAATTATCAATTTGATTGGATTGAAGTATGCAAAATATTGTTCCTGGGTGTGTCTGTGAGGGTGTTGGCAAAGGAGATTAACATTTCAGTCAGTGGACTTGGAGAGGCAGACCCATCCTCAGTTTGGGTGGGCACCATCCAACCAGCTGCCAGCGCTGCTAGAATAAAGCAGACAGAAGGTGGGAGAAGCTGACTTGCTAAGTCTTCCAGGCTTCATCTTTCTCTCATGTGGGATGCTTCCTGCCCTCAAATATCAGACTCCAAGTTCTTTGGCTTTTGGACTCTTGGACTTAGACCAGTGGTCTGCCAGGGGCTCTTGGGCCTTTGGCCACAGACTGAAGGCTGCACGGTCGGCTTCCTCAGTTTTGAGGTTTTGGGACTCAGGCTGAGCTACTATTGGCTTCCTTTTTTTTTTTTTTTGAGACCGAGTCTTGCTCTGTCGCCCAGGCTGGAGTGCAATGGCACTATCTCAGCTCACTGCAAGCTCCGCCTCCCAGGTTCACGCCATTCTCCTGCCTCAGCCTCCCGAGTAGCTGGGACTACAGGCGCCCGCCACCACGCCCGGCTAATTTTTTGTATTTTTAGTAGAGATGGGGTTTCACCGTGTTAGGCAGGATGGTCTCGATCTCCTGACCTCGTGATCTGCCTGCCTCGGCCTCCCAAAGTGCTGGGATTACACCACCTTGCTGGGCCTTTTTTTTGAGACTGAGTTTCGCTCCTGTTGCCCAGGCTGGAGTGTAATGGCGCTATCTCAGCTCACTGCAACCTCTGCCTCCTGGATTCAAGCAATTGTCCTGCCTCAGCCTCCCGAGTAGCTGGGATTACAGGTGCATGCCACCATGCCCCGCTAATTTTTGTTTATTTTAGTAGAGACAGTGTTTCATCATATTGGTCAGGTTGGTCTTGAAATCTTGACCTCAGGTGATCCGCCCGCCTTGGCCTCCAGAAGTGTTGGGATTGTAGGCATGAGTCACCGTGCCCAGCCCACTATTGGCTTCCTTGCTCCTCAGTTTGTAGATGGTCTATCGTGGGACTTCACTTTGTGATCGTGTGAGTCAATTCTCCTTAATAAACTCCCTTTGGCCAGGTGAGGTGGCTCACGCCTGTAATCCCAGCACTTTGGGAGGCCGAGGCAGGCAGATCACAAGGTCAGGAGTTACAGATCAGCCTGGCCACCATGGTGAAACCTTGTCTCTACTAAAAAAAAAATACAAAACTTAGCCAGGTATGGTGGCGTGCGCCTGTAATCCCAGCTACTCAGGAGGCTGAGGTAGGAGAATTGCTTGAACATGGGAGGTAGAGGTTGCAGTGAGCCGATATTGCTCCACTGCACTTCAGCCTGGGCAACAGAGCAAGACTCCGTCTCAAAAAAAGTTTTAAAAAATTAAATAAAATAAAAATAAACTCCCTTTCATATATACACATGTCCTATTAGTTCTGTCCCTCTAGAGAACCCTGACTAATACAGATTTTGGTACCATGTTGGCCAGGCTGGTCTTAAACTCCTGATCTCAAGTGATTCACCCGCCTTGGCCTCCCAAAGTGCTGGAATTACAGGCATGAGCCACTGTGCCTGGGCTGTGTTGATTTATTTTATTTTATTTTATTTTTATGTGATGGAGTATCGCTGGAGTGCAGTGGCACTATCTCAGCTCACTGCAACCTCTACCTCCTGGGATCGAGCAATTCTCCTGCCTCAGCCTCATGAGTAGCTGGGATTACAGGCGCCCGCCACCTTGCCTGGCTAATTTTTGTATTTTTAGCAGAGATGGGGTTTCACCATGTTAGCCAGGCTGGTCTCGAACTCTCGACCTCAGGTGATCTGACTGCCCGGTTCTCCCAAAGTGCTGGGATTACAGGCATGAGCCACTGTGCCTGGCCCACACCTAGCTAACTTTATAAATTATTTGTAGAGATATCTTTAGGTCTTGAACTCCTGGCATCAAGGGATCCTCTCACCTTGGCTTCCCATAGT
The DNA here is from genome assembly GCF_006542625.1 of Nomascus leucogenys. NCBI lineage: Eukaryota > Metazoa > Chordata > Mammalia > Primates > Hylobatidae > Nomascus > Nomascus leucogenys. The sequence continues at coordinate 28,432,642 of NC_044404.1, read as the reverse complement.
GCTGGGATTACAGGTGTGAGCCATAGCAATGGTCTTTATTATTATTATTATTATTATTGTTGTTATTTTGAATTATTGTCTGGCAGCCTCTTGGGCCAGAGTAGGCTCAGAGAGACTCCTGATATATATTTTTTAATAATAGCTATCCTAATGGGTGTGAAGTGCTATCTCATTATGGTTTTGATTTGCATTTTCCTAATGATTAGTGATGCTGAGCATCTTTTCATGTGCTTATTGGCCATCTTTGGAGAAATGTCTATACATGTCCTTTTGCCCATTATTGAACTGGGCTGGGTTTGTGTTGTTGTTGAGTTATGAGTTCCTTATGTATTATGGATATTAATCCCTTATCAGATATATTATTTACAAATATGTTCTCTGATTCTGTGGATTGTCTTTCCACTCTGTTGATAAGTGTCCTTTGATGTACAAGGGTTTTCTTTTTTTTGTTTTCTGAGATGGAGTTTCGCTCTTGTCCAGGCTGGAGTGCAATGACGCTATCTCGGCTCACCGCAACCTCTGCCTCCTGGATTCAAGTGATTCTCCTGCTTCAGCCTCCCGAGTAGCTGGGATTATAGGCATGCACCACCACGCCCAGCTAATTTTTTTTGTATTTTTAGTAGAGACAGGGTTTCACCATATTGACCAGGTTGGTCCTGAACTTCTGACCTCATGATCTGCCCACCTCGGCCTCCCAAAGTGCTGGGATTACATGCGTGAGCCACCATGCCCGGATTTTTTTTTTTTTTTTTTTTTTTTTTTTTTTTTTTTTGAGACAGAGTCTCACTCTGTTGCCCAGGTTGGAGTGCAGTAGCACGATCTGGGCTCACTGCAACACCGCCTCCCGGGTGCAAGCAATTCTCCTGCCTCAGCCTCCCAAGTAGCTGGTATTACAGGCACCTGACACCAGGCCTGGCTAATGTTTGTATTTTTAGGAGCGACGGGGTTTCACCATGTTGGCTAGGCTGGTCTCCAACCCCTGACCTCAGGTGATCTGCCCACGTCGGCCTCTAGGAGTGCTGGGATTACAGGCGTGAGCCACTGCGCCTGGCCTTTTAATCCTTTGTATATGGTATAAGGTATAGAAAAAGTTTGCTAAGGCCTGGTGAAGGTAATTTCAATTTCCTCTGCTTCATAAAATAACATTGCAGGCCGGGCGCGACGGCCACGCCTGTAATCCTAGCACTTTCGGAGGCCGAGGTGGTCGGATCACCAGACCAAGAGATGGAGACTATCCTGGCCAACATGGTGAACCCGTCTCTACCAAAAATACACAAATTAGCTGGGCGCAGAGGCGCACGCCTGTAGTCCCACCTACTAGAGAGGCTGAGGCAGGTCTCCTGAAGTCAGGGACTAGGTCTATTCCATTTGCTGCTATATATAACACAGTCGCTAAATAATTTTCTTTTACGCGCGCCACCACGCACGTATAACTTTTAAATTCTTTTGTTTTTGTTTGTCAGGGCTTCCTCCTGTTTTGTTGCTCAAGCTGCTTTCCCACACGAGAACACGCAAAATTATCCCCCCTCCCCCACGCTAGAATACACACCTGAATTATCTTGCTACTTACGTATCATACTTATTAATTAACCTACTAATTAAGTCACCGGCAGTTCATACCACATAATACGCAAGCGCAAAAAATAAAAAAAAAAAAACCCTAAAGCAGCACCCGATTACAAAAGCCACCACTTTCTGCAAAAGCGTTATTGTTTTGATCTAACATTCACACAGTAAAAAAAGGGCGCCGGGACCAACGATCACCAGCTGCCCAAACACCAAAAAATTATGCTTCCGAAATCTCTTGATGTCGATTCCGCACGAAGAGCAAACGAGTTGCCCCACGTGTGCCACTCACGACAGAAGCCCTTTTTGCCGTCCCTACTACCAAAGCAGAGTGGCAGTGTTACCAAATCCATTTTTTGGTAAAGGTGAACACAAAAATCCAAGCAACTCTTTATTTCAATTTCCTGGAGTTGAAGAGCGAATTCCATTTCTTCTGAACTGAAAGGAAGACTTACAAGGAGAATCTAGAATTTGTCTTTCGATTTAGTTAGAAGAAAAGGACGTGAGTTGATATACAAATATACGCAGGGCTTGCTGGGAAGGTGCTGGCGGGCACCGAGGGAGTGGCGGGGAAGAGCGGCTGCGCCAGCGAGGGAGGAACGGTTCTTTCCGGTTGCAGTAAGTGCTGCGTCTCTGTCGTCCACTGCTCACGACATAAGGCGTCTCATGGCGTTGGAATACCGGCTCTCAGTGGCTGTAGGTATCCGACTGGGGAAGACAAGAATCACAACCTATCCAAATTGAAAATGTGTAACTTGTGCCACCCCTTGCCACCACCTTGGAGCAGCCCAGGCAGGCGTGCAGTGGAAGCACAAGGTCACAAGGTCACGCATAAGCTGATTGTCATGGTGTGTTCATTTTGTGGCATGCTATATGCTGCACTTCGAAGGAGTATTAGAATTTTTTTTTAAATCGAGTGAAAAGAGTTGTAGAATAAGGTACAGCATAGCATTAATGTGAAAAATGAAATACTGTACCTCAGATGACTGAAGTAGATCTTTATCAACACAATTTTTTTTTTTTTGAGACAGTCTCGCTCTGTCGTCCAGGCTGGAGTGCAGTGGCGCGATCTCGGCTCACCGCAAGCTCCGCCTCCCGGGTTCACGCCATTCTCCTGCCTCAGCCTCCCCAGTAGCTGGGACTACAGGCGCCCACCACCATACCCGGCTAATTTTTTGTATTTTTAGTACAGGCGGGGTTTCACCGTATTAGCCAGGATGGTCTCAATCTCCTGACTTTGTGATCCGCCCGCCTCGGCCTCCCAAAGTGCTGGGATTATAGGCGTGAGCCACCATGCCCAGCCTGTTCCCATTTTTTTTTATGGATAATGATGGACGGGTGCTGTGGGTCATGCCTGTAATCCCAACTACCCCAAAATAAAATATTAACCGGGCATCCTGGCATGGGCCTGTGGTCCCAGCTACCCCAGAGGCTGAGGCAGAAGGACTGCTTCAGCCCGGGAAGTCAACGCTACAGTGAGCCATAATCATGCCACTGCGCTCCAGCCTAGGTGACAGATGAAGATCGTGTCTCAATATGTGACAATTGTAAAGAAATTGAAACAGCACAGAGATGATATAAAATGTGAGATGATATAAAATGTGAAAATGCTTCCTCCAAATTGTTAACAGTTTAGTGTTTATCTTGCCAAACTGCTTTCTATATATGTACACATTGTATACATATAAATAAATGTTTTCAGGCCAGGCAAGGTGGCTCATGCCTGTAATTCCAGCACTTTGGGAGGCTGAGGCGGGTGGATCACCTAAGATCAGGAGTTTGAGACCAGCCTGGCCAACATGGTGAAACCCTGTCTCTACTAAAAAATACAAAGAATTCGGCCGGGCGCGGTGGCTCACGCTTGTAATCCCAGCACTTTGGGAGGCCGAGGCGGGTGGATCACGAGGTCAGAAGATTGAGACCATCCTGGCTAATACGGTGAAACCCTGTCTCTACTAAAAATACAAAAAATTAGCCAGGCGTGGTGGCAGGCGCCTGTAGTCCCAGCTACTCGGGAGGCTGAGGCAGGAGAATGGCGTGAACCTGGGAGGTGGAGCTTGTGGTGAGCCGAGATCACACCACTGCACTCCAGCCTGGGCGACAGAGCGAGACTCTGTCTCAAAAAAAAAAAACAAACAAAAAAAAACTGACCAGGTGTGGTGGCAGGTGCCTGTAATCCTAGTTACTAGGAAGCTGAGGCAGGAGAATCGCTTGAACCTGGGAGGCAGAGGTTGCAGTGAGCCAAGACTGTGCTGTTGCACTCCAGCTTGGGCAATAAGAGTGAACTCCGTCTCAAAAATAATAATAATAAATAATAAAATAAAGTAAAATGTTTTCAACAAAAAATATACAGTTAGGTATTTTACTTTCTTTAATATATTTTAATAATATATGGAGGTCCCTGCTCTTTACAGAGTAGAAGTCACAAGAGAAAGGAGATAAATAAACAGCTCTTACATTGTAATAGGAAGCAGATGTGTTGTACAAACTTGCGCGAAGCCCAGAGCTGGTGCTGTCAATTGCTCTTGCTATCATCCACCAGTGTTCTCTCTCTCTCTCTCTCTTTCTCTGAGACAGTGTGTTGCTCTGTTGTCCAGGCTGGAATGCAGTGGTGCAATCATAGCTCACTGCAGCCTGGAACTCCGAGGCTCAAGCAGATCCTCCTGCCTGTCAGTCTCCTGGGTGGCTGGGACTACAGGTCCACATCAACATGCTGAGGCTAATTTTTTTTTTTTTTTTTTTTTTTTTTAGAGACAGTGTCTCCCTATCTTGCCCAGGCCGGTCAAACTCCTGGGCTCAAGCAGTCCTCCTGCTGTGCCTCCCAAAGTGTTGGGATTACAGGTGTAAAGCCACCACATTTGACCTTATCTCTCTTTTTTTTTTCCCCAGACAGTCTCACTCTGTTGCCCAGGTTGGAGTGCAGTGGCACGATCTCGGCTCGCTTCAACCTCTACCACCCAGGTTCAAGCAATTCTCATGCCTCAGCCCTCAGCCTCCTGAGTAGCTTGGGACTACAGGCACGCGCCACTACACCCGGCTAATTTTTAAAATATTTTTAGTAGGTTTCACCCTATTGGCCAGGCTGGTCTCGAACTCCTAATCTCAAGTGATCCACCTGCCTCGGCCTCCCAAAATGCTGGGATTACAGGCATGAGCCACAGTGCCCGGCCTGGCCTTATCTGTTTTTTGTTGTTGTTGTTTTGTTTGAGATGGAGTCTTGCTCCCATCGCGCAGGCTGGAGTGCACTGGCTCAATCTCTGCTCACTGCAACCTCCACCTCCCGGGTTCCAGCGATTCTCCTTCCTCAGCCTCCTGAGTAGCTGGGGTTACAGGCGTGCACCACCACGCCCAGCTAATTTTTGTATTTTTAGTAGAGACCAGGTTTCACTATTTTGGCCAGGATGATCTCTATCTCCTGACCTCGTGATCTTCCTGCCTCGGCCTCCCAAAGTGCTGTACAGGCGTGAGCTAGGGCGTCCAGTCCTTACCTCTTCAAAAAAAAAAAAGGAAGAGGGCTGGTGCGGTAGCTCACACCTGTAATCCCAGCGCTTTGGGAGGCCGAGGCAGGCGGATCACGAGGTCAGGAGATCAAGACCATCCTGGTTAACATGGTGAAACCCCGTCTCTACTAAAAATACAAAAAATTAGCCGGGCGTGGTGGCGGGCACCTGTAGTCCCAGCTACTCGGGAGGCTGAGGCAGGAGAAAGGCGCAAACCCGGGAGGCGGAGCTTGCAGTGAGCCGAGATCGTGCCACTGCACTCCAGCCTGGGCGACAGAGCAAGACTCCATCTCAAAAAAAAAAAAAAAAAGAAAGAAAATTCATCTACTCGGGAAGCTGAGATGGAGGAGGATCGCTTGAACTCAGGAGTTTGAGGCTGTAGTGAACTATGATTGCGCCACTGCACTCCAGCCCGGGTGACAGAGTGAGACCCGGTATCATTTAACAATCGCCATAATTTCACCGTTCTTCCAACACCTTCCCATTGCATACTGAATATAATCTCAAGTCCCCATCATAGTCTAGTCTAAAAGGTCCAGACTATAACAAACCCCTGCCTATCTCTCCAAACTCATTGTCTTTCCCGGTTACCAAAGCCCCAGCCACCTTGGCCATCTTGGTCCTTGAGTAAGTGTTTTCCTTACTGAAGACCATGGCTCAGGCCATCAGCCAGCTAGATAAGTCTGGCTTTTTCCAGTATTCTCTTCTATCACCCTTTTGTGCAGTTGCTAATGGTCTGTTTCCCACTCTAAGTTGCAAACTTTGTAAGGACAAGGATATCATACGTCTTAGCCACATAGCACATAGCAAAAGGCTTGTCACACAATGAGACTCAAACACTTGTCAAATGAACTTATATACATTAAACCTGGGTCTTAAAAAAGATATATAGGCATTCAACAACAAAAAGTGGTATGCCAGACCCTAAAAAGAGTGGAGAGCAGTGGCAAGGACATAAGGCTAGGAATACAGCTTGGAGCCCAATGTTCATGAGGACTTGAATCTGAGAATTTGGATTGGGTGGCAGTGTAGAGGGTGGACTGGGAACGTGGTAGGATGAGGATTAGGAAGATATAAAGACAGGGCAGGATGCCGCACCAATCTGGGCACCTCTTCCTAATTTCTGCTGGCAGATACTGTGGCTCACTCTGGCCTGTCACAGCTCTTTATACATTTTTTGGTGTGTTTGTGGGTTCTCCATCTTACTGTGAACCTTACAGATGCTGGAATTGGGTCTTACTTGCATGCCTAACATTCCAGCATACAGTAAAAATAACAGCTGTTCTTTTTTTTTTTTTTTTTGATACAGAGTCTCGCTCTGTCGCCCAGGCTGGAGTGCAGTGGTGCGATCTCGGCTCACTGCAACCTCCACCCCTCCAGGTTTAAGCAGTTCTCTGCCTCAGCCTCCGGAGTAGCTGCGATTACAAGCGCATGCCACCACGCCCGGCTAATTTTTCGTATTTCTAGTAGAGACGGGGTTTCACCATCTTGGCCAGACTGGTCTTGAACTCCTGACCTCGTGATCCACCCTCCTCGGCCTCCCAAAGTGCTGGGATTACAGGCATGAGCCACATAACAGCAGTTCTCACCAAGCATTTGACAGCCGAAAAACTGAAAGCATTAGAGAATGCTACAGGACAGGCTTTGGCTCAGTAGTGAGTTCTGAGTTCAAGCTGAGGCTCTGCACTTATTAGCTAGAACTTTGCTTAATCTCTCACAGGTCTCCTCTAAATGATTAAATGGCGTAACGGAGGTAAGCGGATTAGCACAATTCCCGGCAAACAGTAAGCACTCAATTGTTATTACTGAATTGCCAGTTCACAGGCACGACCAACCGATCTCTCTCATCTCCCGGTTCCTGTGTTGCCAACTTCCTCGTTGCGGTCCAACAGGATACCTGTGGGGTAATGTGTCCCAGATGATATCCCGGTCCTGACACCATGACAAAGGCACCAACCAAAAATGGCGACCTCAAAGCCATCCGAGGGCGTCAATTACCCGTCATGCTACCGATAGATAAATAAGCAGGGTCGGGAAGAAAAGCTAGTGAAGGATTCTTAACGCCGGGGTGGAATACGCAGAGCTCGCTCATGCTGCCACTCAACCACAAGCAGTTAAAAGCGCAAGCTGCAAGGTGTAGCTACACACAGCTCAATATCGCCACCACGTGTCGGAGGGCAGTCTGCGCCTGCGCAAGCGAGGCGCGCGCCCGCCGGCCGGAAGAGCCGCGCGTTTCCGGGTTGGAGGCGGGGAGCGGTGCCGGAAGTAGTTGGGGAGGGCCGCGCAGTCGGACCGGCTGCTGAGACGAACGCTTCACTGGGGCAGTCTCCGCATATCATGGGGAGATAGACGCTGCTGCCTGTGAGTCTTGGGCCCTGGCAGTTGAGGAACAAGAGCGGGAGGAGGGAGTCAGGACCCAGACCTACAGTGGGTCAGTGTTCGAAGGACCTGGTTGTGGACGAGACGGGGCTGTGAGGATTCAGGCTCTTGGGAAGGGACTGACTGAGAGGGTCAGGCTCGGAGAAGACGCGTCTGTGGGGACCCGGGCTCCAAGACGGGACTTAGGGAACGGGGACGGATGTGAGTTCTCCGGCATCTGAGGGAAAGTGGTCTGAGAGGAGCAGGATTATGAGGACCCGCACTCCTACGAGGAGAGGGTCAGAAAGGAACGGGGCGTGAAGACACGGGCTCCGGAGAGGTAAAAGTGGAGCGTGAGGACTTGGGCTTCTAAGAGGCAGAAGCGGGACAGTGAAGACCCGGGCTCCTAAGGATTCAGAAGCGGGGCAGCGAAGACTTAGGTTCCTGAGGGGCAGAAGCAGACAGAGGAAACTTGAGTTTGGAAGGGAACAGAAGCGGGCAGTGAAGACTGGGGCTTCTTTGGGGACGGGATCCGGGCTTTGAGACTCCGAGTTCCTGAGTCTCGGAACAGGGCTGTGAGGACCCCAGCCCCTAAAAGCCTTGGATCCCAGGGACCATGGACCTGAGATCAGCCTACAGAGTAAAGGGAAAGGGTTTGGAAAAGATTTAGTGATCCATTTTTTCACAGTATTCCCTGAACCCAGAGAGATAAACGACGTATTCAGGGGAAGACAACTTCTCCTTCGCACTGCCTATTGGCTCTTGGCAAGCTTTTCTTGTGTCAGATACTCAATCTAGGAAGCCCACATGCAAACATCTTCATTTTCTGCTTCATTCTTGGGAATCAGATGTGAAGTTGAAAACAGTTGGAACTCAGTTATATACTTGATAAGTGCTTTAAATCCCATTCCACTCAACCCTGAATGAGCACAGATCTCTGCATCTCAAATAAAAGAATGTCAGTGATGGAAGAGTCCCAAAAGATCGTCTTTTAAAAACTCCTGTTTTACATTTAAGAAGGCTAAGGTTCAAAGAGGCTTGGGATTACAGAGAGGCAATGGTTAGTTAGATCATAGTTTTAATACAGTACCCTCTTCTGTGCGTAGCAAATGAGATGCTTGGTTAATGTTCCTTAAATGCTTCTAGAATCTTTGCTTTATCTTCAAACTCAGGAGGGAATTTTTTTTTCTTTGAGACAAGTTCTCTCTCTGTCGCCCAGGCTGAAGTGCAGTGGCTCAGTCTTGGCCCCGTGCACCTCAACCTCCTAGGCTCAAGCAGTCTTCCCACCTATACCTCCTGAGTAGGTGGAACTACGGGCGTGTGCCACCACGCCCTGCTAATTTTTAAATTTTTTGTAGAAACAGGGTCTCACTATATTGCCCAGGCTGGTCTCAAACTCCTAAGCTCAAGTGATCCTCCCACCTTGGCCTCCCAAAATGCTGGGATTACAGGCATGAGTCACCTCGCTCCCCTTCCAGTTTTTGTTTTTTTGTTGTTGTTTTTTTTGGTTTTTTTTGAGACAGAATCACCCAGGCTGGAGTGCAGTGGCACGATCTCGGCTCACTGCAATCTGCTTCCCCGGTTCAAACGATTCTCCTGCCTCAGGCTCACAAGTAGCTGGAATTACAGATGTGCACCACAATGCCCGGCTAATTTTTGTATTTTTAGTAGAGACAGGTTTTTGCCATGTTGGCCAGGCTGGTTTCGAACTCCTGACCTCAAGTTATCCGCCCGCCTCAGCCTCCTGAAGTGCTGGGATTATAGACATGAGCCACTGCGCCTGGCCCAGTTTTTATTTCCAGTAAAAACTGGAAATTTTTACAGTTTCTGATAATTTGAGTGTTGTTACTGTATTGACATTGATACAGTAAATGTCACTTAATAGTAAGGAAACCTTTATTTTTATTTTTGTATTTTTGAGACAGGGTCTTGTTCTGTTGCCCGTATTGGAGTGCAGTGGCATAATCATAGCTCACTGCAACCTATATTCTTGGGCTCAAGCACTCCTCCTGCCTTAGCCTCCTGGGTAGCTGGGACTACAGGTGTGAGCCACTACACCCAGCTAATTTTTAAGTTTTTTCGTAGAGACAGTGTTTGGCTGTGTTGCCTAGGCTGGTGTTGAATTCTTGGCCTCAAGTGATTCTCCCACCTTAGCCTCCCAAAATGTTGGGATTATAGGCATGAGCCACTGCACCTGGCTGGAACCTTTAAATAAAGCTCAGTGTTATTTATTTATTTAATAAGCTGTTTGGAAAGTCATAAATGTGTCCTGTATTTTTATTGCAAACATTTACTAGAGATGGCTGTTTTTGGATAAGGATAAGGATGGTGGGGAGACTTGCACCAGTCACTTCCTTCAATATTAATATCTTTTTCTGAAACCTACTCGGACTAACCAGGCACAGCTTAGGCACTTTGGAGTATTCTATGATTTAAATGTCACAGCCCGGCAAGTTAGATATTGTCAGTCCCGTTGTACAGATAATGAAATAGGTTTAGAGAGGTTAAATACTTTGCCTGAAATCACACAGTGACCCAACCCCAGTTACGTGTGCCTCTAAAACTTTTTTCTACTCTTCTAAGTGGATTCCTCTCAGTTTGTCCATCAGCAAAATAGAAGTAATCGTTATACAAAACATATAATTGAATGAAAGCATCCCCTCCTTAAGTCTCCTCTAAATGTCAAGGACTATAACTTATTAGGGTACTTATGTATTGTGGCATTTGAGGGGAACTAAATTCTGTTTTCACGGAAGCATAGATTATTCAAGAGAGAAAAATGGGAACTTTGTAGAGCTTTTCCTTGCAATGTAGAAAGACATATTTAATTTTAGATTTAGGAGACCAAGAAAGACTAATTTGGACTGGGCATGATGGCTCACGCCTGTAATCCCAGCACTTTGGGAGGCCAAGGCGGGCGGGTCACCTGAGGTCAGGAGTTCGAGACCAGCCTGGCCAACATGGCAAAACCCCGTCTCTACTAAAAATACAAAAATTAGCTGGGCATGGTGGTGCGTGCCTGTAGTCCCAGCTACTCTGGACGCTGAAGTGGGAGAGAATCACTTGAATCCTGAAGGTGGAGGTTCCAGTGAGCTGAGATTGTGTCACTGTACTCCAGCCTGGACAACAGAATGAGACTCTGTCTTTAAAAAAAAAAAAAAAAAAGTAATTTGAAAAACAAGGGCTTAAATTTGATTAACCTTCCAGTTAATTATATCATGAACTAGATGTTTGGGGGAATTGGGCTTAGTTAAAACTACTATTTTTTCCCCAGGGTTAGCCTGTACTATTTGCAAGCGCCTATTATATATAAATGATCAAAACTTACTTATACGAACTTATAAGGGAAAGCATACCCATGCCCATGTCACCACTTCAAAGTACTTGATGGTTTAATTAATGATAATTTATTCCTGAGTTAACATCCTTACCTATACTTGCAAAATGTACTTTATTTCATTTGTGGCTCTACCGTTGACTTATTATAATAGGACTTCAAAATACCTGATCAGAAAATCATTGCATTATAATTAGAGCCGATAGGAACAAAGGACAAAAGGATATATTACCTTTTTTATGTGTGTGAGACGGAGTTTCACTCTTTCACTCTTGTTACCCAGGCTGGAGAGCAGTGGTGCGATCTTGGCTCACTCCAACCTCCGCCTCCCGGGTTCAAGCGATTCTCCTGCCTCAGCCTCCCATGTATCTGGGATTACAGGCACGCGCCACCATGCCTGGCTAATTTTTGTATTTTTAGTAGAGACGGGTTTCACCGTGTTGGCCAGGCTTGTCTCTATATTATATTACCCAGGCTGGTCTCAAACTCCTGTCATCAAGTGATCCTCCTGCATCTGCCTCCCGAAGTGCTGGGATTGTAGGCATGAACCATGACACCTGGCGAAGACATACTACTTTTGATTGGGATTCTTTATGGAAAGCCCTAAAATATTTTGTAGGCACTATATCAGCAATGTTTACAGGCTGCACTGTGAAACAGGTGTGTTGGAGGCAGACAGACTTTGAAATCTCTATGTATGGACTTAATTTAAGTCAGACAGGGAGGGTAAAGAGGGCAAAAATAAAAAAATAAAAGAAAATCTTTTTTCTGGAGACGGAGTCTGGCTCTGTCGCCCAGGCTGGAGTGCAGTGGTATGCTCTTGGCTCACTGCAACCTCCGCCTCCCAGGTTCAAGCACTTCTTCTACCTCAGCCTCCCGAGTAGCTGGGATTACAGGCGCACACAGCCACACCCGGCTAATTAAAAGGAAAATCTTACACTGAATTTTTTTTTTTTTTTTTTTGGAGATGGAGGCTTGCTCTGTCACCCAGGCTGGCATGCAGTGGCGCGATCTTGGCTCACTGCAAGCTCCGCCTCCCAGGTTCAAGCGATTCTCCTGCCTCAGCCTCCCGAGTAGCTGGGACTATAAGTGCGCGCCACCATGCCCAGCTATTTTTTGTATTTTTAGTAGAGACAGGGTTTCACCATATTGGTCAGGCTGGTCTTGAACTCCTGACCTCGTGATCTGCCTGCCTCAGCCTCCCAAAGTTCTAGGATTACAGGTGTGAGCCACTGCGCCCGGCCTTTACACTGATTTTTAATGGTGAAAGGGACTTTAGAATTTGCCTGGTCCGGCCAGAGGCGGAGGTTGCAGTGAACCAAGATCGTGCCACTGCGCTCGAGCCTGGGTGACAGAGCACGACTCTGTCTCAAAAAAAAAAAAAGAAAAAAAGAATTTGCCTGGGCCAACTCCTAATTACAGATGTGGAAACTGACCAATGATGGCATCCAGTCCTCTTGATTTGGGTTTTCCACAGTACCTCTCATCAGCCTCCTGCTGACCACTTGTTGTTACCATTTTTTTCCAATCCACCATTCTTTTGTTAATCTCTGAAGTCATAAAGAACACTTATATGGTGCCAGCACACGTGGATATGTGTGCTGGGTTAGCAGCAGGATGGGTGAAACACTGGTATTTTGTGAGAGATGGGGTCTGGCATTATTTTCCAGGCTGGAGCATGGTGGCTAGCCACAGGCCTATCACAATATACTACAGCCTCACACTCCTAGGCTCAAGCCGTTCCGTCACCTCAGACCCCATAGTAGCTGGGACTATACGTGTGCTCCACTGCATTGAGCAGTATGTTGATTTTTTTTTTCCCCCAAGACAGGGTCTTGCTTTGTCACCCACGCTGGAGTGCAGTGGTGCCATCACATCTCACTACTGCATCAACCTCCTGGGCTCAAGTGATCCTCCCGCCTCAACCTCCCAAGTAGCTGGGACCACAGCTGCATGCCACCACGCCTGGCTAATTTATTTATTTATTTATTTTTATTTGTAGTGACGAGATCTCACTATGTTGCCCAGGCTGGTCTCAAACTCCTAGGCTCAAGTGATCCTCCCACTCAGCCTGCCAAACTGCTAGAATTATAGGTGTGAGCCACCAAGCCCACCCTATACTTCATTATTAATTTTTTTTTTTTTTTTTTTTTGAGACAGAGTCTCACTGTCGCCCAGGCTGGAGTGCAGTGGCGCGATCTTGGCTCACTGCAGGCTCCGCCCCCTGGGGTTCACGCCATTCTCCTGCCTCAGCCTCCCAGGCAGCTGGGATTACAAGCGCCTGCCACCTCGCCCGGCTAATTTTTTGTATTTTTAGTAGAGACGGGGTTTCACTGTGTTAGCCAGGATGGTCTCGATCTCCTGACCTCGTGATCTGCCTGCCTTGGCCTCCCAAAGTGCTGGGATTACAGGCGTGAGCTACCAGGCCCGGCCAACTTAATTTTTTCAGATGAGAAAATTGAGGCATAAAGAGATTATGTAACTTGCTCAATACAGCTGAAAAGTGGCACAGTTGGTACTTAAACCCAGATACTGCTACCGTGGTTCATATCCTTGACCACTGTACTATACACTATACTACCTTTTGTTGTTAGAGACAGGATCTTTTTGTGTTGCCCAGGCTGGTCTCCAACTCCTAACCTCAAACAATCCTCCCATGTTGTCCTCCCAAAGTTCTGGGATTACAGACGTGGGGTCCCACATGTGGCCTATACTGCCTTTTTGATAAGTCAAAACCAGCTGGAGCCTCAACTAACCAATCCTAATTGCACACTGGAAAAAAGTATTGCATTTCTGTTGCTCTCGAATCTCACAGACTGCAAATAATTGATCCTTTTTAGCTTATTTAGGCTGGGAAATATGAGCTCATTTAGACACATTTAGAAGCCAGAGAGGAAAGAAACAGCCAGGTAGAAAAACCAGTCATTAAGTGAAGTCATGCACCACAGTATAGGGCTTTTATGCCATCAGGCCAGTCCTCTTGATTCCAGTATTTTGCTTAAATAATAAATTACAAAACATTTCAGAGGTAAAAAAAGGTTTTGAAGGCTACCTTGTCTTCTGTTCCCCTTTCTCCTCACCTTTGTTTTGTGTTTTTTAAAAAAAACAGTTAATGGAATAGATGCACAGAGAATACCAGGGTCTTACAACTATTGCAAGGTCTCCTTAATTCCTACCCTATGAAAAATTAGATCCTCTCAATACAATAATAGGGTTGCAGCTAGACTTCTGTTTGAAATACAAGGTTGTTAAAAGGGAAGCAATTAGGGCTTGTCATTCTCAGCCTGTCAACCACAGTTTAAAAGGAGGGAGGATAGGCTGGGTGTGGTGGCTCACGCCTGTAATCCCAGCACTTTGGGAGGCTGAGGCAGGCGGATCACAAGTTCAGGAGATTGAGACCATCCTGGCTACACGGTGAAACCCCATCTCTACTAAAAATACAAAAAATTAGCCGGGTGTGGTGGCAGGTGCCTGTAGTTCCAGCTACTCAGGAGGCTGAGGCAGGAGAATGGCACGAGCTCGGGAGGTGGAGCTGGCAGTGAGCCAAGATCGCGCCACTGCACTCTAGTCTGGGCGACACAGCGAGACTCCATCTCAAAAAAAAAAAAAAAAAGGAGGGAGGGAGGATAGATGTGGTTTTATTTATTTATTTTTTTTTTGAGACGGAGTCTTGCTCTGTCCCCCAGGCTGGAGTGCAGTGGCGCGATCTCAGCTCACTACAAGCACCACCTCCTGGGTTCATGCCATTCTTCTGCTTCAGCCTCCCAAGTAGCTGGGACTACAGGCACCATGCCTGTCTAATTTTTTGTATTTTTTTTTTTTTTTTAGTAGAAATGGGGTTTCACCCTGTTAGCCAGGATGGTCTTGATCCTGACCATGTGATCCGCCCGCCTCGGCCTCCCAAAGTGCTGGGATTACAGGCGTGAGCCACCATGCCTGGCCTACTTATTTATTTTTGAGATAGAGTTTTGTTCTTGTTGCCCAGGCTGGAGTGCAATGGCGTGATCTTGGCTCACTGCAACCTCCGCCTCCTGGGTTCAAATGATTCTCCTGCCTCTGCCTCCCGAGTAGCTGGGATTAGAGGAATACCCCACCATGCCCGGCTAATTTTGTATTTTTAGTAGAAATGGGATTTCTCCATGTTGGTCGGGCTGGTCTCAAACTCCCGACCTCGGGTGATCTGCCCACCTCAGCCTCCCAAAGTGTTGGGATTACAGACGTGAGCCACTGCGCCTTGCCTAGATGGGGTTATTTACATTGAAGTCTAACCCATACAATCGTGTTTTGATAGAATTATTAAATATTTTCAACTACAGATCACTGGGGGATGGACTTTCCATATTTACTTTGTGAATCATAGCACACAATTTCTACATAGTAGGTAATAGTAAGGGTTAATTATTATTGTTCTCTCAAACTGTCCCACAGTTAATGCCTGGAGTCATGCTCTGTCGCCCAAGTTAGAGTGCAGTGGTGCAATCTCAGCCCACTGCAACCCCTGCCTCCCGAGTTCAAGCGATTGTCCTGCCTCAGCCTCCTAAGTAGCTGAGATTACAGGCGAGCGCCACCACGCCTGGCTAATTTTTTTGTATTTTTAGTAGAGACGGAGTTTCACCGTCCTGGTCAGGATGGTCTCGAACTCCTGACCTTGTGATCCACCTGCTTCAGCCTCCCAAAGTGCGGGGATTACAGGCATGAGCCACTGTGCCCAGCCAGTTAATGCCTGTTTTTGTTTTTGATTTTGATTTATTTTTTATTTATTTTTTTGAGACAGAGTCTCACTCTGTCACCCAGGCTGGGTTGCAGTGGCGCAATGTCAGCTAACTGCAACCTCCACCTCCTGGGTTCAAGTGATTCTCCTGCCTCAGCTTCCCAAATAGCTGGGATTACAGGCACGCGCCACCACACCCGGCTAATTTTTTTTTTTTTGAGGTGGAGTTTCACTCTCGTTGCCCAGGCTGGAGTGCAATGGCATGATCTCAGCTTACTGGAACCTCTGCCTCCCGGGTTCTAGCGATTCTCCTGCCTCAGCCTCGTGAGTAGCTGGGATTACAGGCATGCGCCACCACGCCCATCTAATTTTTGTATTTTTAGTAGAGACAGGGTTTCACCATGTTGGTCAGGCTGGTTTCGAACTCCCAACCTTAGATGATCCGCCCACCTCAGCCTCCCAAAGTGCTGGGATTACAGGTGTGAGCCACCACACCCGGCCAACACACCCGGCTAATTTTTATATTTTTAGTAGAGACGGGGTTTCACCATGTTAGCCAAACTGGTCTCGAACTCCTGACCTCAAGTGATCTGCCCGCCTCAAGCCTCCCAAAGTGCTGGGATTACAGGCATGAGCCACTGCACCTGGCCCTGTTTTACTTTTTAAAATTTATTTTTGGTTGGGTACAGTGTCTCATGCCTATAATCCCAGCACTTTGGGAGGCTGAGGCGGGTGGATCACCTGAGGTTGGGAGTTCAAGACCAGCCTGGCCAACATGACGAAATGCCATCTCTACTAAAAAATGCAAAAATCAGCCCAGCATGGTGGCACTTGCCTGTAATCCCAGCTACTCTGGAGGCTGAGGCAGTAGAATCACTTGAACCCGGGAGGCAGAGTTTACAGTAAGCCAAAATTGGGCTCCTGTACTCTGGCCTGGGCAACAGAGAGATTCTGTCTCAAAAAAAAAAAAAAATTAGGCCAGGCTTGGAGGTGCATGCCCTGTAATCCCAGCACTTTGGGAGGCCAAGGCAGGTGGATCACCTGAGGTCAGTAGTTCCCAACCAGCCTAACATGGTGAAACCCCCTCTATACTAAATACAAAAAGAAAATAGCTGGACATGGTGGTGTATGCCTGTAATCTGAGCTACTTGGGATGCTGAGACAGGAGAATTGCTTGTACCTAGCAGGTGGAGGTTGCAGTGAGCTGAAATCGCTCCATTGCACTCCAGCTTGGGCAACAAGGCGGAGCTCCACCAAAAAATTACATATTTTTTTTAAATTTATATACAATATTATTATGGGGTACAGTCATAACTCATAGAATATGACAAATATGTACTGTAATGTAAGCACTACAACACTCAAGATACAGAAGAATTTCACCCCCCACCTCCACAGATTTAATCATGCTGCTCCTTTGTAGTCAAATGCTCCTCTGCCCCAGACTCCTTAGCAGCCACTGATCTGTTTTCCATCCCTATAACTGTTTTTTTCCAGAGTGGCCTATAAATGGAATTATACAGCCATTTGAGCCTTGCCTTTTCCACTTAGTATGATACATTTGAGATTCATCTATGTTGTTGCATGTGTCAGTAGTCTTTTTGTTGTTGCTGTTATTGTTGAGACAGAGTCTTACTCTGCTGCCCAGGCTGGAGTGCAATCGTGCAATCTCTGCACACTGCAACCTCTGCCTCCTGGGTTGAAGCAATTCTCCTGCCTCAGCCTCCCAAGTAGATGCAATGGCGTAATCTTGGCTCACTGCAACCTCCGCCTCCCAGGTTCAAGCGATTCTCCTGCCTCAGTCTCCCGAGTAGCTAGGATTACAGGCACATGCCACTATGCCCGGCTAATTGTTGTATTTTTAGTAGAAAGGGTTTCACCATGTTGGCCAGGCTGGTCTCAAACTCCTGACCTCAGGTGATCCACCTTCCTTGGCCTCCCAAATTGCTGGGATTGCACATGTGAGCCACTGTGCCTGGCCTTTGCTTTCTATTTCTGAGTATTCCATTGAATGGATATACCATAACTTGTTTATTCACCATTTGAAGGACATGTGGATTGTTTTCAGTTTTTGGTAGTTGTGAATGATGTTGCTGTAAATATTTATGTACAGATTTTTGTGTGAATGTAAGTTTTCATTTCTCTACAGTAAGTACCTAGGAGTGGGATTGCTGAGTCATATCAGTATACATTTAACTTTAGAAGAAACTACCAAACTGTCTTCCAGAAAAACTATACCATTTTACATTCACACCAGCAATGTATGAGGGTTTCAGTTCCTTTGTATCCTCTCCAGCACTTGTTTTTGTTTTTAAATTTTAACTATTTTATATAGGCATATCATGTTTTTTAAAATTTGCATTTTCCTGGTGACAAATGATATTGAGCATCTTTTCATGTGCCTATTTGCCATTTGTTTATCTTTGATGAAGGGTCTGCTCAGATTTTTTGCCCTTTAAAATACATAAATAAAGAGTCAGGGTCTCATTATGTTACCCAGCCTTGTCTCAAACTCCTTAGCTCAAGCAGTCCTCCTGCCTTGGCCTCCCAAAGTACTGGGATTTCATGCATGAGCCATCATGCCCAGTCTGCCTATTTTCTTTTTTTTTTTTTGGAGAGATGGAGTCTTGCCCTGTTGCCCAGGCTGGAGTACAGTGGTACAATCTCGGCTCCCTGTAACGTCCACCTCCCGGGTTTCAGTGATTCTCCTGCCTCAGCTTCCCAAGTAGCTGGGACTATAGGTGTGCGCCAATACACCTAGCTAATTTTTGTATTTTTTAGTAGAGACGGGCTTCACTATATGTTGGCTAGGCTGGTCTCGAACTCCTGACCTCAGGTGATGTGTCTGCCTCAGCCTCCCAAAGTGCTGGGATTACAGGCGTGAGCCACCATGCCCAGCCGAGTTTGCCCATTTTCTAAATTGAGTTATTTTCTTATTATTGAATTTTGAAAAAGAAATTTTTTTTCCTCCCCCACTAGCCTTTGCACTGAAAATTCTTTGTATATGCTGGATACAAGTCATTTGTTGGATATGTGATTTATAAATATTTTCTTTTAATCTATGACATATCTTTTTTTTTTTTTGAGACGGAGTCTCACTCTATCACCCAGGATGGAGTGCAATGGCACCGTCTTGGCCTCGGCTCACTGCAACCTTCGCCTCCCGGGTTCAAGTAATTCTCTGCCTCAGTCTCCCGAGTAGCTGGGATTATAGGCGCCCACCACTATGCCCTGCTAATTTTTTTGTGTTTTTAGTAGAGACAGGGTTTCACCATCTTGGCCAGGTTGGTCTGGAACTCCTGACCTTGTGATCTGCCCACGTCGGCCTCCCAAAGTTCTGGGATTAAAGGTGTGAGCCACCACGCCTGCCCACCTTATCTTCTTACTGTCTTTTGCAGAGCAGAAGTTTTACATTTTGATTAAGTCCACTTTATCAGTTCTTCTCTTTTGTGGATTGTGCTTTTGATGTTGTATCTAAGAACTCTGACTAACCTGAAGTCATGAAGGTTTTCTCCTGTTTTCTTCAAGAAGTTGTATATTTTTACATTAGGTATATAATCAGTTTTGAATTTTTTTTTTTTTTTTTTTTTTTTTTTTTGAGACAGAGTCTCGCTCTGTCACCTAGGCTGGAGTGCAGTGGCATGATCTCGGCTCACTGCAACTTCCGCCTCCCGGGTTCAAGTGATTCTCCTGTCTCAGCCTCCTGAGTAGCTTAGATTACAGGTGCACGCCACTACGCCCAGCTAATTTTTATATTTTTAGTAGAGACGGGTTTCACCATGTTGGTCAGGCAGGTCTCGAACTCTTGACCTCATGATCTGCCCGTCTCGGCCACCAAAGTGCTGAGATTACAGGTGTGAGCCACTGTACCTGGCCCTGAACTTATTTTTGTATAAATGTGAGATAGGCTGGGCATGGAGGCTTGTACCTATAATCCCAGCACTTTGGGAGGCTGAGGCAGGAGGATCGCTTGAGCCCAAGAGTTTGAGAGCAGCCTGCACAACATGGTGAGACCCTCTCTCTGCAAAAAATAAAAAATATAAAATGAGCTGGGCATGGTGGTGCGCCTGTAGTTCCAGCTTCGGAGGAAGCTGAGATGGGAGGATAGCTTGAGTCCAGCTGGTTGAGGGCTGTAGTGAGCTATGATTGCACCACTGCACTCCAGCCTGGGCCACAAAGTAAGACCCATCTCTAAAAAATAAACAGGTTAGAGTTCGGTGTGGTGCCTTGCGCATATAACCCCAGCTATTTGGGAATCTGAGGGGAGAAGACTGATAGAGGCAAAGAGTTCAGGGCCATCCTGGGCAACATAGCAAGACACTGTGTCTAAAAAAAAATAGAAAAATTAGCCAGGTATGGTTTGCCCTTGTAGCCCCAGCTACTCAAGAGGCTGACGCAAGATTATTGCTTGAGCCCAGAATTTTGGGGGTGCAGTGAGCTGTGATTTCACCACTGCACTCCAGCCTGGGCAACAGCAAGATCCTGTCTCTGCAAACAAAAAACCCAAGGCCTGGTGCAGTGGCTCACGCCTGTAATCCCAGCACTTTGGTAGGCCGAGGTGGATGGATCACTTGAGGTTGGGAATTCGAGACCAGCCTGGCCAACATGGGAAAACCCCATCTCTACTAATAATACAAAAAAATTAGCCAGGCGTGGTGGTATGTGCCTGTAGTCCCGGATGCTCAGGAGGCTGAGGCAGGAAAATTGCTTGAACCCGGGAGGCCAAGGTTGCAGTCAGCCAGAATCATGGCACTGTATTCCAGCCTGGGTGACAGAGTGAAACTGTGTCTCAAAAACAAAAACAAAAAACAGGGAGAAAAGGGTGAGTATGATCTATTTCTTCAGAGAAAAAATCCAAATAGTAGTTTATCTTAATTTTTTCCATAGGTAACATATGCACCTAATACAGGATTTAGGGTGTACAGTGAAAAATAAGACGCTTTTGGTCCCATAGGCAACCCAGATACCACCATTCCCCCACCTCCCTCTGTTATCAGTTTCTTATGTATCTTGCCAGGAATAATTTATGAATTTACAACTGTATGTCTGTGTATATGTGTTTTATTTATTTATCTGAGACGGAGTCTTGCTCTGTCGCCCCAGCTAGAGTGCAGTGGCTCAATCTTGGCTCATTGCAACCTCTGCCTCTCCGTTCAAGCGATTCTCCTGCCTCAGCCTCCCAAATAGCTGGGATTACAGGCGCCCGCCAACCCGCCTGGTTAATTTTGTATTAGTAGTAGAGAGAGGGTTTCTCCATGTTGGTCAGGCTAGTCCCAAACTCCCAACCTCAGGTGATCCGCCTGCCTTGGCCTCCCAAAATGCCGGGATTGTAGGCATGAACCACCTCACCCGGCAATACACGTGTTTTAATAAACGATAACAAAATATTCTCCCATTCTATGCTTTCATTCATTGAACAATTTCTCTTGGAGACCATTTCATGAGCCTCCTCATTTGTTTAAAAAAAAAAAGTCTTTATTTAAATCATTCACATTTCACACAAATCACCGATTTAAAGTGTATGATTCTGTGGGTTTTTTTTTTTTTAATACAATCAGGGTTGGCAACCATCACCACAGTGTAATTTTAGATCATTTTTGTATCCCGTAAAAGAAACCGTATACCCATTAGCAGCCAGTCTCTATTCCTCTCCTACATGCCCTGGCCATAGGCAACAACTAATCTACTTTCTGTGTATGGGTTTGCCTATTCTGGACATTTCATATAAATGTAATCATACAATATGTGTTTTTTTGTGACCAGCTTTTTAGGTTTTTTTTGAGACAGAGTCTCGCTCTGTCACCCAGGCTGGAGTGCAGTGGCGCAATCTCGGCTCACTGCAACCTCCACCTCCTGGGTTCAAGCCATTCTCATGCCTTGGCCTCCCAAGGAATTACAGGTGCCCCCCACCACCATGTCTGGCTAATGTTTGCATTTTTTTTAGGAGAGATGGGGTTTCACCATATTGACCAGGCTGGTCTCGAGCTCAGGTTTTCCTTTCTGTAGGATAAATAGTAGTACACTGTTTTTCCTGGGGAGCTGGAAGGGTGTTTGATTTATTGTTCTTAGTTGTAGTATAATTTACATATAGTAAAATGCATAGATCTTGAATGTTCAATGGGAGGGGTTCGACAGTTGTATAAACCTATGTATTACCACCCACTCAAATGTGTTACAGTTTTAAAATCTTACCATATCAAGAAATAGTTTAGGAACCTAAGGGTAGTGTTAGTCTGGCACCAGGGGGTGTCTGGTTATCATCTGCTTTTGTTTCGTTTCGTCTTTATAGGAAGAAATAGTTTGCTTAGCCAGAATTATTTAAAATTCAGAAGTATTGTTTGCTTTTCAGCAAGGTCAGTGACAGCAGTAAATTTTTGTCAAGTTTCTTAGGGAGAAACTGATTTTTCCCCTTCTCCAGAGGTTCCACTTACTTCTTTTTTTTTTTTTTTTTTTTGAGGGAGTGCAGTGGTGTGATCTCGGCTCACTGCAAGCTCTGCCTCCTGGGTTCACGCCATTCTCCTGCCTCAGCCTCCCGAGTAGCTGGGACTACAGGCACCCGCCACCACGCCCGGCTAATTTTTTGTATTTTTAATAGAGACGGGGTTTCACCGTGTTAGCCAGGATGGTCTCGATCTCCTGACCTTGTGATCCGCCCACCTCGGCCTCTCAAAGTGCTGGGATTACAGGCGTGAGCCACTGCACGCAGCAGCCTCTTTTGTTTTTTTCTTTGAGATGGAGTCTCACTCTGTTGCCCAGGTTGGAGTGCAGTGGCCTTAGCTCACTGCAACCTCTGCCTCCCAGGTTCAAGTGATCCTCGTGTGTCAGCCTCCTGAGTAGCTCGGATTACAGGCACGTGCCACCATGCCTGGCTAATTTTTATATTTTTAGTAGAGATGGGGGTTTCACCATGTTGGCCAGGCTGGTCTTGAACTCCTGACCTCAAGTGATCCACGCACATTGGCCTCCCAAAGTGCTGGATTTACAGGCGTGAGCCACTGCACCCAGCCTCCACTTATTTCATTAAAGTGACTGCTGTTGGAGCTATTCCTTGAGGTTATTTCCTGATTTCATCCAATCTTGCTGGAAACAACAAAAAAAGAAAAAAAATTCCTAATTTGATATATGAACATTCATATTTGGTACTGTGTACATAGGCCACATTTTTTGTCTCCAGATCTTTAAAAAAAAATTTTTTTTTTGAGATGGAGTTTTGCCCTTGTCGCCCAAGCTAGAGTACAATGGTGCAATCTCGGCTCGCTACAACCTCCGCCTCCCACGTTCAAGTGATTCTCCTGCCTCAGCCTCCCAAGTAGCTGTGATTACAGGCACCTGCCACCCCACCTGGCTAATTTTTTGTATTTTTAGTAGAGATGGGGTTTCACCAATGTTGGCCAGGCCGGTCTCGAACTCCTGATCTCAGGTGATCTGCCTGCCTCGGTCTCCCAAAGTGCTGAGATTACAAGCGTGAGCCACATCACCCGTCCTAAAAAAGTTTTTTTTTTTTTTTTTTTTTTCTGAGACTGAGTCTCGCTCTGTCGCCTAGGCTGGAGTGCAGTGGTGCGATCTTGGCTCACTGCAAGCTCTGCCTCCCGGGTTCATGCCATTCTCCTGCCTCAGCCTCCTGAGTAGCTGGGACTACAGGCGCCAGCTACCACGCCCAGCTAATTTTTTTTTTTTTATATTTTTAGTAGAGATGGAGTTTCGTCGTGTTAGCCAGGATGGTCTCGATCTCCTGACCTCGTGATCCGCCCGCCTCGGCCTCCCAAAGTGCTAGGATTACAGGCTTGAGCCACCGCGCCCGGCCCTAAAAAAGTTTTTCATTATTTATTTGCCTTTTTTTTTTTTTTTTTTTTTTGGAGACGGAGTTTCACTCTTGTTGCCCGGGCTGGAGTGCAGTGGCATGATCTTCGGCTCACTGCAACCTCCACCTCCTGGGTTCAAGCAACTCTCCTGCCTCAGCCTCCCAAGTAGCTTGGACTACAGGTGCCCGCCACCACGTCTGGCTAATTTTTTGTATTTTTAGTAGAGATGGGGTTTCATCATGTTGGCCAGGCTGGTCTTGAACTCCTGACCTCAGGTGATCCACCTGCCTTGGCCTCCTAAAGTGCTGGGATTACAGGCGTGAGCCACTGTGCCCAGCCCTAAAAAAAATTTAGGCTGAGGCCGGGCTTGGTGGCTCACGCCTGTAATCCCAGCACTATGGGAGGCCCGAGGTGGGTGGATCACGAGGTCAGGAGTTTGAGACTAGCCTGACCAACATGGTGAAACCCCACCTCTATTAAAAATATGCCGGGCATGGTGGCGTGCACCTGTAGTCCAAGCTACTTGGGAGGCTGAGGCAGGAATTGCTTGAACCGGCAAGGCAGAGGTTGCAGTGAGCTGAGATCGCACCGCTGCACTCCAGCCTGGGCGACACAGTGAGACTCCGTCTCAAAAAAAGAAAGAAAAAGAGACGGGGCTGAGTGTGGTGGCCCAAGCCTATAATTCCAGCACTCTGGTAGGCTGAGGCAGGGGAATTACTTGAGGCCAGGAATTTGAGACCAGCCTAGGCAGCATAGCAAGATCCCATCTCTACCAAAAAAAAATTTAGCTGAGTGCAATGGTGTGCACATTTAGTCCTAGCTACTTAAGAGGTTGAGACAGGAGGATTGCTTGAGTCCACGAGTTTGAGTCTGCAGTGAACCATGATTACACCACTACACTCTAGCCTGTCCTACAAAATGAGACCTTGTCTCAAAAAAAAGAGAGAAAGGGACAGTGTCTCACTATGTTGCCCAGACTGACCTGAAACTCCTGGGCTCAAACAGTACTCCTACCTCAGCCTCCTGAGTAGCTGGGATTATAGGTGCGCACCACCACATCCAGATATGTCTCCAGATGTTATAACAAAAATTCTTACTCAAAAATCTCTATTACAGAAAGTCTCCACTTATTTTGTGCAATACTCAGTATTGTTTGGGAAGTCCCTTGAAGGCTGTGGGAATGTTTTTGAGAGATATAGTATGTTCAGTGTGAGGCTAGAGTGATGAGGATACAGTTTGATGATCCTTTTTTTTTTTTTTGGAACGGAGTCTCGCTCTGTCGCCCAGGCTGGAGTGCAGTGGCACAATCTCGGCTCACTGCAAGCTCCGCCTCCCAGGTTCACGCCATTCTCCTGCCTCAGCCTCTCCGAGTAGCTGGGACTACAGGCGCCCGCCACCACGCCAGGCTAATTTTTTTTTTGCATTTTTAGTAGAGACGGGGTTTCACCGTGGTCTCGATCTCCTGACCTCATGATCCGCCCGCCTCGGCCTCCCAAAGTGCTGGGATTACAAGCGTGAGCCACCGCGCCCGGCCCAGTTTGATGATCCTTAATGAGACTTTTGCATAGAACTTGCTTTGGGAAAATAGTTTGCTTTTATAATATTAGAACAGCTATTACCATGTTAAGAAAGGTTTCTATCCTGACTCTTCTATTGGTAATGTTTGTGGGTAGGGGAGAAGGAGGCCACATATGGTTAAAACAAACAAGTGATGCTAATACTCTGCTGTCCCCATCAGCTGGTTCTTGGCCAGCAAGTCAGCCTTGGTTTTTTAACCAGTACATACTTAGTTGCCTTCATTAAGAGTAAACCAGGAGAACATGATTTCTTCTTATTATTTATTTTTTATTATTATTATTTTCTTGAGACAGAGTCTTGCTCTGTTTCCCAGGGTGAAGTGCAGTGTCCTGATCTCGGCTCACTGCAACCTCTGCCTCCAGAGTTCAAGTGATTCTCCTGCCACAACCTCCCAAGTAGCTGGGATTACAGGCATGTGCCACCACGCCTGGCTAATTTTTGTATTTTTAGTAGAGACTGGGTTTCACTGTGTTGGCCATGCTGGTCTCAAACTCCTGACCTCAAGTGATCTGTCTGCCTTGGCCTCCCAAAGTGCTGGGATTACAGGCATGAGCCACTGGACCGGGCCAGATTTCTCATATTAGAAATTCAGACAGTGTGGGGAGGAGGAACTCAGGACTAGGGACAAGAGTAGAATAGATACAGATAGACATTTATATTGCAACTTTTACCAAGTTCTGAAAGCCATTGACATAATTCCTGCAGGCTCATATCCCACAATTTTGCCCAATAAAATATTCCATATGCTGTTAGTTTATCCCTAACAGCAGACATTCATTTTATAAGAAGATGGTCTATATGTGCCATAGTCATCATTAATTAATTTTCAAAATTGCTTATGAAAGAGATGGAGATGTTTGTCTTGGCTCCCACTAAGGAAAAGGAGATATATTTCTCCACATCCAGTTTGCTTGGATCCTGGTTGGTGAAGATGTACCAGGCCATGCAACTAAAATGGTTCCATGGCAAGGATGGTGCTTGATGCCAGTTGTTCATTTACAGGTAGCTTTTGAAAATGGCTGCCTCTCATTTCACCGGGCTCACAGCTGTTGCTGATGTAATTAAAGATCTAGACACTCAGATAGCTGTAAGTAAGTTTGAGGCTACTGTGAGCAGAACTTGGTGAATGTGCTTCTGATCGTGATGACACCCAAGCTGACGTCCGCAGAGTCAGCCTCATGACTCTAAGATTCAGGAGTCTCAGCTGCTCCAGACTAGGGTCTCTGCATGTACTTAGATTGCTAACACTCAGAGAAAAATTGCTCTTGATAAAGAGGAGTTTACTTTTAACAACTGCTAAAAGTAATGTTTATTGGGCATAGCCCTGACATAGACTTAAGCATGTTTGAAATGCCAAAATGAACTAGTCTGTATTCTTAAGCTTTGTGACTGATTTTTTTAAAGGATATGATTGTGCTATGACTTATTTGAATTTAACATTATTTGATACTTTAAAAATAATGCATGTAGTACTTAACCAAGTATTTTTACAAAGTTCTCAAAAATGTCTTGCTTATTCTAGTTTATTTATTTATTTATTATTATTATTTGAGATGGAGTTTCGTCAACCTCTGCATCCCGAGTTCAAGTGATTCTTCTGCCTTAGCCTCCCAAGTAGCTGGGATTACAGGCGTGTGTCACCACGCCCAGCTGATTTTGTATTTTTAGTAGAGTTGGGATTTCTCCATGTTGGTCAGGCTGGTCTCAAACTCCTGACCTCAGGTGATCCACCCACCTTGGCCTCCCAAAGTGCTGGGATTACAGGCATGAGCCACCGTGCCCAGCCTCTAGTTTATTGTATTTCATTTTATTTTTAGATAATGTCTCACTCTGTCACCTAGGATGGAATGCAGTAGTGGTGTGATCATGGCTCATTGCAGCCTCAACTTCTTGGGCTCAGGCAATCCTCCTGCCTTAGCCTCCCGAGTAGCTAGGACTACATGCTACCATGTCCAGCTAAGTGTTTTTTGTGTTTTTTTTTTTTTTTTTTTTTTTGCAGGGAGGGCGGCGGGACTGAGTCTCACTCTGTTGCCCAGGCTGGAGTGCAGTGGCATGATCTCAGCTCACTGCAAGCTCTGTCTCCCGTGTTCAGGTGATTCTCCTGCCTCAGTCTCCCCAGTAGCTGGGAGGGATTATAGGCGTGTGCCACCACGCCTAGCCAATTTTTTTTGTATTTTTAGTAGAGATGGGGTTTCACCATGTTGGTCAGGCTTGTCTTGAACTCCTGACCTCAGGTGATCTACCCACCTTGGCCTCCCAAAGTGCTGGGATTACAGTTGTGAGCCATTGCACCAGGCCTCTTTTTACTCTCAAGATTCATCCTTTATTACAGATTCTTCTAGAGCTAATTCTTGTGCTTTTCTTCTCCAGTTAATTGGCCTTGGTCCTTACAGCTCCAAAAAGAAACAGGATCTCGATAAGCTCTATGAGCTGAAGTCCAAAGCTCGGCAGATTATGAACCAGTTTGGCCCCTCAGCCCTAATCAACCTCTCCAATTTCTCATCCATAAAACCGGAACCAGCCAGCACCCCTCCACAAGGCTCCATGGCCAATAGTACTACAGTGGTAAAGATACCAGGCACTCCTGGGACAGGAGGTCGTCTTAGCCCTGAAAACAATCAGGTATCATCCTCTTACTCTTTCTTTGTAGCCACCTCTTACCTATTATTTCAACCTGTAATACTTTAAGAGATGTCCATCTCAGATGCTGCTTTTTTCTCTTAGCCAAAAAGGTCTTTTCCCTCTTTTGGATTTCTAACTTTTTTTGTTTGTTTTAATATAAGTAGAGAGTTTATTTGGGCCAAATTTGAGGCCTCGCAACTCAGGAGACACAGATTCAAGTTGTCCTGAATATATACTCCTCTGGGAACATTCTTTAGTAAATTATCATGTACAGTGTTTATTAATTACTGTGTTGTATGTGGTTATGTGTATGCATATATACATCCATCCATCCATCCATACACACTAACACAATACCTTGCCTATGAAAGGTGTTTTTTCCTTTCATTTTGATAAGTGCTTTATATACATGTTAACCATGTAGTTGTTAAATAAAATAATAAATTGATTCATTATTCCTATGATAAAAGTACTCTTGCTTCTAGTCATTCCATCTTCTAGTTCATCTAATTGCTGCCATTATTAATTTTCTGCAGTGATTCTAAAATCTGCTCCATTCTTTCTACCCATAATTCTGATTCTGCCCTCCAGAGCCACAAGAAATAAGTATAATCCCTTTGACTTGTTTTTTGTAGGCTGTGTGGAATGGATGATTTGGCCCAGTATTTCAAGGGAATGAGTGGAGGGACTTGCAAAGATTAATGAGAGCGGGTTGGGCAGTCAGGATATCAACCCATGTTGAATATGGAGTCTGTTGTAGAAGACAGAATTTAAAATTGTATAGGTAGGGCAGAACATAGTGAACCTGTACTAGTAAATTTCCATTGGAACTTTTAGGCAATATACAGTCTGCAGATATTTAATAAAGGAGTAAGAGTAACATAATAAAAATAGTGTGTCCTATAGAGGATTAACTTGGCAGTAAGGGGACAGGATGGGTAGAAAACGGGGTTAGACTGGGTGGATGACCAATTCTAAGATTTTTGCAATAAATCAAGATATGTAGTGAAGGCTTAAATTAGGTGATAATGATAGAATGAAGAAGAATGGATAGATATGAGACATCATTAACAAATATTGGCCGGGTGCGGTGGCTCACGCTTGTAATCCCAGCACTTTGGGAGGCCGAGGCGGGCGGATCACGAGGTCAGGAGATCGAGACCACGGTGAAACCCCGTCTCTACTAAAAATACAAAAAAATTAGCCGGGCGTGGTGGCGGGCGCCTGTAGTCCCAGCTACTTGGAGAGGCTGAGGCAGGAGAATGGCGTGAACCCGGGAGGCGGAGCTTGCAGTGAGCCGAGATGGCGCCACTGCACTCCAGGCTGGGCGACAGAGCGAGACTCTGTCTCAAAAAAAAAGCTTTTTTTCTTTTTTCCTTATTTCAAAAGTTATACATGTTTATCACAGAAACTTCAGAAATACATAAAGAATAAATAGCCCATAATTCTAATGCCACCACCCTAAAATAGCCATGGTTAGCATTTTAGTGTATGTCTTTTGGTGTTTTTCTTTTTTTCCTCTGTCTCTGTCTCTTTCTTTTTTTTTTTTTTTTTTGAGACAGAGTCTCACTCTGTCACCCAGGATGGAGTGCAATGGCATGATCTTGACTCACTGCAACCTCCTCCTCCCAATTCAAGCTATTCTCCTGCCTCAGCCTCCCTAATAGTTGATTATAGGCACCCACCACCAGCTCAGCTAATTTTTGTATTTTTAGTAGAGACGGGATTTTGCCATGTTGGTCAGGCAGGTTTCAAACTCCTAACCTCAGGTGATCCACCCGCCTCAGCCTCCCAAAGTGCTAGGATTACAGGCATGAGCCACTGTACTTAGCTCTTTTTTTTTTTTAAGTGGAATTTTACTAGAAGGTTTAGAGCAGGAAAGAAAGGAAAGTACACTTGGAAGAGACTCAAATGGGCACTGAGGAGATCAAGTGCCTAAATTTTTCTTTTTTTAAAATTTATTTTTTATATATTTTTTAGATTTTTTTTTTTTTTTTTTTTTTTTTTTTTGAGACGGAGTCTTGCTCTGTCGCCCAGGCTGGAGTGCAGTGGCGCAATCTCGGCTCACTGCAAGCTCCGCCTCCCGGGTTCACGCCATTCTCCTGTCTCAGCCTCTCCGAGTAGCTGGGACTACAGGCGCCCGCCACCACGCCCGGCTAATTTTTTGTATTTTTAGTAGAGACAGGGTTTCATCGTGGTCTCGATCTCCTGACCTCGTGATCCACCCGCCTCGGCCTCCCAAAGTGCTGGGATTACAAGCGTGAGCCACCGCGCCCGGCTTTTTTTTTTTTTTTTTTTTTTTGAGATGGAGTGTCACTCTGTTGCCCAGGCTGGAGTGCAGTGGCACTATCTCGTCTCACTGCAAGCTCCGCCTCCCGGGTTCATGCCATTCTCCTGCCTCAGCCTCCCAAGTAGCTGGGACTACAGGCGCCCACCACCACGCCTGGCTAATTTTTTTTTTGTATTTTTAGTAGAGACAGGGTTTCGCTGTGTTAGCTAGGATGGTTTCAATCTTCTGACCTTGTGATCTGCTCACCTCGGCCTCCCAAAGTACTGGAATTACAGGCGTGAGCCACTGCACCCAGCCATTTTTTAGATGTTTCTTTTGTTTGTTTTTTTGTTTGTTTGTTTTGAGACGGAGTCTCGCTGTGTCGTCCAGGCTGGAGGGCAGTGGCAAGATCTCGGCTCACTGCAAGCTCCACCTCCTGGGTTCACGCCATTCTCCTGCCTTAGCCTCCCGAGTAGCTGGGACTACAGGCGCCTGCCACCACACCCGGCTAATTTTTGTATTTTTAGTAGAGACGGGGTTTGACTGCATTAGCCAGGAAGGTCTCGATCTCCTGACCTTGTGATCCACCCGCCTCAGCCTCCCAAAGTGCTGGGATTACAGGCATGAGCCACCGCGTGTGGCTAGATGTTTTTTTAAAATAGAGATGCAGTCTCGCCATGTTGCCCAGGCTGGTCTTTGAACTCCTGGGCTCAGGCAGTCCTCCCACCTCGGCCTTCCAAAGTGATGGATTACAGGTGTGAGCCACTGTGCCAGGCTCTTTTTTTTTTTTTTTTTTTTAAAGACATGAGGTCTTCCTGTGTTCCCCAGGCTGCAGCGTAGTGGCACAATCATAGCTCACTGCAGTCTCTAACTCCTGGCCTCAAGTGATCCTCCTGCCTCAGCCTCCTGAGTAGCTGGGACTACAGGCACAGATCACTGTGCCTGGCTTTCTTTTGATTACTTTTTAATGGCATACATATGTAACATGACATTTCCTTTATGAAGGCTGCCCTCAGGGAGCTTTTAGCCTATTAAGTCAGAAACAGGGAAGTATATAAATATGCACAATGATAAAGGGTGCACAAGATGCAGTAGAGGCCAAAGGAGGTAGTAAGGGGTTACCTTTACTGGGATGGGCTAGGAAAAGCATCAGAAAGAGGCACCATGAGCTAAGCAAGAAGGAAGAAGGGAGGAAGAGCATGTACAGCACTTTGGGAGGCTGAGGTGGAAGAATCACTTGAGGCCAGGAGTTCAAGAGCAGGCTGCACAACATAGCGAGATCTTGTCTCTCAAAAAAAAAAAGCCAGGTGTGGTGGCACGTGCCTATGGTCCCAGCTAGCTGGGAAGCTTAGGTGGGAGAGCTTGGCAGTCAAGGCTGCATTGAGCCATGATCATGCCACTGCACTCCAGTGGGCAATAGAGCGAGACTCTATCTCAAAAACAAAACAAAAGAAAAAACAAACTTGCATTTAGACAATTTGTGGTGGTCAAAGAATTGCAAATTTCTTCATTTGGAGAGGCACAGTGAGAAAAAGACATGAGGCTGAAATATACTGCCTGACAGCTGGATGCTGGCCTGTCTTCAAACTGCTCTTTCTGCCTTTCCCTAAGTTACTTCTGTCTTGAGAGTGTAGTCTTACAGCAGCATAGTCAGGTAGGCCAGACTGTGAACTCATTGGAAAGTGGAAACTAAAACCAACAATTTGACAGCCTTTCTTCATTACAGGGTAATGATTTGTTTCGTTTTCTTAACACCTGGTTGAAAAGTCTTCTCCCAATTGACTTTAGGTGTTGACCAAGAAGAAATTACAGGACTTAGTAAGAGAAGTGGATCCTAATGAGCAGTTGGATGAAGATGTGGAGGAGGTAAGGCGGGGTTGGGTACCCCAGAAACTGGTCCCTGAGAACTGGTATAGCATAGTGGTTAAGAGCACAAACAGGCCAGATGCAGTGGCTCATGCCTTTTGAGAGACTGAAGCAGGAGGATTGCTGGAGCCCAGAGGTTCAAGACCAGCCTAGGCCATATAGTGAGACCTTGTCTCTGCAAAAAATTAAAAAATTAGCTGAGTGCCAGGCGCAGTGGCTCACTCCTGTAATCCCAGCACTTTGGGAGGCCAAGGCTGGTGGATCACGAGGTCAGGAGATCAAGACCATCCTGGCTAACATAGTGAAACCCCGTCTCTACTAAAAATACAAAAAAAAATTAGCCAGGCATGGTGGCGGGCGCCTGTTAGTCCCAGCTACTCGGGAGGCTGAGGCAAGAGAATGGCGTGAACCCAGGAGGCAGAGTGCAGTGAGCCGAGACCATGCCACTGCACTCCAGCCTGGGGGACAGAGCGAGACTCTGTCTCAAAAAAAAAAAAAAAAAAAGAAAAAAAATTAGCTGAGCGTGGTGGTGTGTACCTATAGTTCCAGCTACTAGGGAGGTTGAAGTGTTCTTAAACCCAGAAGGCCGAGGTTGCAGTAAGCCAAGATTGTACCACTGCAATAAATAAATAAAATAAGAGCACAGACAAATCTGAATTTGCTTTATACCCAATAACTGCTGCTACTTTTGCCTGTTAAAAAAGGCATAGTCTGTTGCTCATAGGCAATCACTTTCAACAATTTTAGCTGTTTCTGTAACATTCTTCTGTATTTCTAAGTAATATACTTAAAGAGATTTCTTTGACCCATTAATTTTATAATATTCTTTTTTTTTTTTTGAGACAGAGTTTCGCTTTTGATGCCCAGGCTGGAGTGCAATGGCGCGATCTTGGCTCACCGCAACCTCCGCCTCCCGGGTTTAAGCGATTCTCCTGCCTCAGCCTCCCAAGTAGCTGGGATTATAGGCATGCACCACCACACCTGGCTAATTTTTGTATTTTTAGTAGAGATGGGGTTTCTCCATGTCAGTCAGGCTGGTCTCGAACTCCTGACCTCAGGTGATCCACCCACCTCAGCCTCCCAAAGTGCTGGGATTACGGGTGTGAGTCACTGTGCCCGGCCAATTTTATAAGATTCTGTCAGCCAGGCGCGGTGGTTCACACCATAATCCCAGGACTTTGGGAGGCCGAGGTGGGTGGATCACAAGGTCAGGAGATTGAGACCATCCTGGCTAACACGGTGAAACCCCTTCTCTACTAAAAATACAAAAATTCGCCAGGCGTGGCGGTGTGTGCCTGTAATCCCAGCTGCTAGGGAGGTTGAGACAGGAGAATGGCATGAACCTGGGAGGCAGAGCTTGCAGTGAGCTGAGATCACACCACTGCACTCCAGCCTGGGCGACAGAGCGAGACTCCGTCTCAAAAAAAAAGATTCTGTTGATTCCCTATTATGGTAGATGAGATTTTTTTACACCACTCACATGTGTGCCATATAACTTTTATTTATTTATTTATTTATTTTGAGACAGTCTTGCTCTGTTGCCCAGGCTGGAGTATAGTGGCAGGATCTCAGCTTACCGCATTCTCTGCCTCCCGGGGGTTCAAGTGATTCTCCTGCCTCAGCCTCCCAAGTAGCTGGGATTATAGGCATGTGCCACCACACCTGGCTAATTTTTGTATTTTTAGTAGAGGTGAGGTTTTGCCATGTTGGCCAGGCTGGTCTCGGACTCCTGACCTCAGGTGATTCACCCACCTCAGCCTCCCAAAGTGCTGGGATTACAGGCGTGAGCTATCACGCCTGCTGGCCCATGTAACTTTCCTTACTGTTTTTCTTTTTTTTTTTTTTTTTGAGACAGAATCTTGCTCAGCCGCCCAGGCTGGAGTGCAGTGATGCGATAACAGCTCACTGCAAACTCCATCTCCCAGGTTCAAGTGATTCTCCCACCTCAGCCTCCCAAGTAGCTGGGATTATAGGTGCACGCCACCATACCTGACTAATTTTCGTATTTTTAGTAGTAACAAGATTTTACCATGTTGGCCAGGCTGGTCTCAAACTTCTGACCTCAAGTGATCTGTCCACCTTGGCCTCCCAAAGTGCTGGGATTATAGGTCTGAGCCACTACGCCTGACCCTGGCTATTCATTCTTAAAGAATCACTCACTGAAAAGCTGATTTGAAGCATAATTGATGGATTTGGCCCAGTAATACATGGGTAAATGTTTAACAACTAGCTCTTTGGAGAAAAATGCCCGATTTGCAGTGCTTTATTATTTCTGTGGTGTAGATGTTTCTACCAACATAACATCACTAAATACAAACTTGGGAAAAGAGGTACATAGTTGGCTTTTATGAGCTGGTCTCAGTTCACTCTAGCAGACCACAAGACTTTACTTCAGAGTAATTTGTCCACAAGTCAACCTTCCTAATAGAAGATTCCCTAAATGTCAGTATCTGTAAGTCTTTTCTCAGGAATCATTCAGTATCTCCAGAGAAAATTCCAATCTCCTATCTTGAGGGTTTATCCTTTAGCTTCTTTTTTTTTTGAGACAGAGTCTCGCTCCGTTGCCCAGGCTGGAGTGCAGCGGCATGATCTTGGCTCACTGCAACCTCCGCCTCCCAGGTTCAAGTGATTCTCCTGCATCAGCCTCCTGAGAAGCTGGAACTACAGGCGCACGCCACCACACCTGGCTAATTTTTGTAATTTTAGTAGAGACGGGGTTTCACCATATTGGTCAAGCTGGTCTCGAACTCCTGACCTCAGGTCATCCACCCACTTCGGCCTCGCAAAGTGCTGGGATTACAGGCATGAGCCACTGCACCTGGCAATGTTTTTTTAACTGTTATTTTAATGGGATTAGGGAAGGACAGGAGGTCGTTTTTGGAGTTGATCTGCTGTTTAATCAGAAATCTTTCTCTAAGATGGTGTCCATTTGGTTCCCACAGTAAAGATGACAATGTGTCAATGGTCCACCAGAACAAGGAATTTTGTATCTATGGTTGTAATTTTAGTTTGTTTTTGTTTGTCAGCAGAAGCAGCCATGGGGACTATATTGACTGATAAAAATCTCAGTTTTTTCATGTGTGTGCATATATATATATATAAAAATATAAATTTATTTATTTATTTATTTATTTTTTTTTTTTTTGAGACGGAGTCTTGCTCTGTCGCCCAGGCTGGAGTGCAGTGGCGCGATCTCGGCTCACTGCAAGCTCTGCCTCCCAGGTTCACACCATTCTCCTGCCTCAGCCTCTCCGAGTAGCTGGGACTACAGGCGCCCGCCACCACGCCCGGCTAATTTTTTGTATTTTTTAGTAGAGACGGGGTTTCACCGTGGTCTCGATCTCCTGACCTCGTGATCCGCCCGCCTCTGCCTCCCAAAGTGCTGGGATTACAGGCTTGAGCCACCGCACCTGGCTAAATTTATTTATTTATTTATTTTTGAGACAAGGTGTCCGTCACCCAGGCTGGAGTGCCGTGCCATGATCACAGCTCACTGCAGTCTTGACTAACTGGACTCAAGCAAGCCTCCCACTTCAGCCTCCCAAGTAGCTGGGACTACAAGTGCATGCCACCAAGCCCAGCTAATTTCTGTATTTTTTGTAGAGACAGGGTTTTGCCATCCATGTTGCCCAGGCTAGTCTCGAATTCCAGAGCTCAAGCAAACCATCTGCCTCGGCCTCCCGAAGTGCTGGGATTATAGGAGTGAGCCACTGCTCCTGGCCTCATAGATTTTTATCTTCAGAATTCTCATCCTTCTCTTCACACAGTCCAATAATAATTGATAGTGATGTGGAAAGAACTCAAGATTTAGACTCAGAACCCTTGAGGTGGAATCCTGGTTCCTCTGCTTGCTTGCTTTTTTTTTTTTGTCTCGCCTTGTCACCCAGGCTGGAGTGCAGTGGTGCAGTCTTGGCTCACTGCAACCTCCGCTGCCTGGGCTTGAGCGATTCTCCTGCCTCAACCTCCAGAGTAGCTGGGATTACAGATGCCCGCCACCATGCCCAGCTAATTTTGTATTTTTAGTAGAGACAGGGTTTTACCATGTTGGTCAGGCTGGTCTCAAACTCCTGACCTCAGTTGATCCACCTGCGTTGGCCTTCCAAAGTGCTGGGATTACAGGCATGAGCCACTGTGCCCGGCCCTTAGAGACTGGGTTTCACCATGTTGGTCAGGCTGGTCTGGAACTCCTGACCTCAAATATCTGCCCACCTCAGCCTCCCAAAGTTCTGGGATTACAGGTGTGAGCCACCATGCCTGGCCTCTTTATTTGTTAGTTTTTTAAAATTATTATTTTTTTTTTTTTTGAGACAGAGTCTCGCCCTGTCGCCAGGCTGGAGTACAGTGGCACGATCTTGGCTCACTGCAACCTCCGCCTCCCAGGTTCAAGTGATTCTCCTGCCCCAGCCTCCCAAGTAGCTGGGACTACAGGCATGTGCCACCACGCCCAGCTAATTTTTGTATTTTTAGTAGAGACAGGGTTTCACCATGTTGGTCAGGATGGTCTCAATCTCTTGACTTCGTGATTCGCCTGCCTCAGCCTCCCAAAGTGCTGAGATTACAGGCGTGAGCCACCTCGCCCGGCCTATTTATTTTTAAATACAGATGGGGCTCTCGCAATATTGTTGGGCTGGTCTCGAACTTCTGACCTCAAGTGATCCTCCCAACTCGGCTTCCCAAATTGCTGGATTACAGGCATGAGCCATTGTGCCTGGCCGCCTGCTTTCTACTTACATGGTCATGAACAAATTAGTCTCTCTGAGTCTGTGAAATCCTCTATGGAATGAATAAAATCCATGTCCCATTTTCTTCACAGGATTATTGTAAGGACTAAGTGAGATAATGGAAACAAAAGTGCTTTTAAGATACTGTGAGTGAGGAATTCAAATGATTCACTTTTATTTTCCCACTAATAAAGATATGGAGGGTAGGGATTGGGATAGTTGATCACTGCTGGGTAGAAAGTATATGCTCAGAAAGGTGTGAGTTGCACTCAACCTGGGTAACATTTCTTTTGTCGTTCTCATTCCTCTTCCCCACCTTAGCCCACATGCTGATTCCAGCCTTCTACTAGAATGCCTGACTAAACATGCAATCCAAGCTGAAAGCAGTTGTCCCAGCAACAGGAGCCTACCCTGCCAATGTCGTGCTGACTCTTCCCACTTTACCTTCCCCAGATGCTGCTGCAGATTGCTGATGATTTTATCGAGAGTGTGGTGACAGCAGCCTGTCAGCTTGCGCGGCATCGCAAGTCCAGCACCCTGGAGGTGAAAGATGTCCAGCTGCATTTAGGTATGTGGTGTTGTTTCTCCCTGAAGTATATATTCCACTGCTTCTTCAGGACTGCCAGGGAAAGTGTAGTCAGAGGAACCCTCATGCCAGAACCAGACTTTTGGGCACTGGGATTTATGTATTAATTCAATAACAGCACCAAATAGAAAAGAGAAATCCGTCTATGGTAGGGAGAATGAGCCCAGGCATGGGTTTGAAACCAGATTCTGCTACTTTCCAGCTGTATCAGCCTATTTTTCCTACCTAGTGTCTCTTAGAGTCTGTTTCCTTATTTGTAAAGTGAGAATCATAATATCCTCCTTACAGAATAATTGTGAGAATTATAGACTATGTCTGTAAAGTGACTGGCACAGGGCCTGCACAAAGTAGGATCCAGTAAATGTAGGTACTGTTATGTCTTCACCATTCAAATAAAACTGTTCCTCAGTGTTCCCTTAGAGTTTTAGCCTATTTATGCATTTTTTCCCAAGTTTATAATCATAATATACATACAATTTTATATTCTCCTTTTCTACTTAACGACACTAAATTTGAGTTTGAGTTTTTCTGGGAGATACTCAGCTAACAGTGATAACCATAATCACTTGGAAATGAATAAGCAGCCCTCTGCATTGGATACAATGTGATTAAAAGAAAGAGATCAGTCTATAACTGTGTTACATATATGTATATATACTTATATATGTATATATTTATGTGTGTATATGTATTTTATATATAATTTATATATATTTATATATAAATACTTTATATACAATTTATATATATATATAAATATATATATATATTTTTGATCGAGTCTCACTGCCACCCAGGTTAGAGTGCAGTGACACCATCTTAGCAACCTCCACCTCCTGGGTTCAAGTGATTCCCCTGCCTCAGCCTCCTAAGTAGCTGGGACTACAGGCCTGCACCACCACACCTGGCTAATTTTTGTATTTTCAGTAGAGATGGAGTTTCATCATGTTGGTCAGCCTGGTCTCGTACTCCTGGCCTCTGGTGATCCACCTGCCTTGGCCTCCCAAAGTGCTGGGATTACAGTCATGAGCCACCATGCCCAGCCCAGTCTATAACTATAGAGACAGGCCAAATGAATGAGATTCGGTGCAGATCAGCCCATGACTAATTATTGAAAGACTTCCTTCACAGTGTCAAGAAGCTATTGCCTTGGGGAGGCATTGGTAGTCTAGGTAAAGTAAATAACACACTTTGGGTAATGTTGCTGGTATCTAAAGAAAAGGACAGATATTTTGGTTATCCACTAATGTGTAGCAGACTATCCCAAAAACAGTGGTTTAGCACAATAACAGTTGTTGATTTTATTCATGAATCTGGGGGTTGACTGGGCTCAGCTAGTTTTACTAAGTCAGGCAGTGGCTGGGCCTGAGATTGTCTTGAAGGAAGGCATACTAGTTTCCTAGGGCTATCTTAACAAAATGCCATAAACTTGGCAGCTTAAAACAAGAAAAAATTTTCTCTCACAGTTCTGCAGGCCAGAAATCTGAAATCTAAGTGTCGGCAGGGTCATGCTTCCTCTGCTGCTCCTAGGGAAGAATCTGTTCTTGCCTCCTCCTAGCCTCTGATGGTGGCTGGCAATCCTTGGTTTTCCATGGCTTGTAGCTACAGAAATCCAACTTTTGCCTCGGTCTTTACATGGCCTTTTCCCTCTGTGTCTCTGTCTCTGTGTCTCTTCTTTTCTTCTCAGAGGACACCAGTCATATTGGATTAAGCGCTAACCCTACTCCAATACGATCTCATTTTAACCAATTTCATCTGCAACATCCCTATTTCCAAATAAGATCATATTCTGGAGGTACTTAAGGTTAAGACTGCAACATATCTTTTTTAGGGACGCATTTAAATAATCCATAACAGAAGGCTTCATATCTTCCGTGTCTGATGCCTGGTCTAAGAACACTGAAAAAGCTGGGATTCTGCAGGTGTCTCCCTCTGTCCCTCCCAACCCTCCCATTCCACTTCACGTTCCCCAATCCTAACCTTCCCATCTTCCCCACCCACTGTCTCTCTATATGGTCTCATCCTTTAGCAGTCCCAGGATAGCTACACTTCTTATATGGAAGCTAAAGGCTCCCAGAACTAACACCCCATGAGCACCTGGCAGAAAACTTCATGGCCTTTTCTAACGCAGTCTTCGGCATCACTCCTGGCGAATTCTATCCTTTGAGGCAGTCAGAAACCTGTCCAGGTTCGGCGGGAGGGAACACAGACCCCACCTCTTTTTTTTTTTTTTTTTTTTTTTTTTGAGATAGTCTCACTCTGTCGCCCCGGCTGGAACGCGGTGGTGCAATCTTGGCTCACTGCAACCTCTGCCTCCCAGGTTCAAGGGATTCTTCTGCCTCAGCCTCCTGAGTAGCTGGGACTACAGGCACATGCCACCATGCCCAGCTAATTTTTGTATTTTTAGTAGAGATGGGGTTTCACCATATTGGCCAGGCTGGTCTCAAACTCCTGACCACGTTATCCTCCCCGCTCAGCCTCCCAAAGTGCCGAGATTACAGGTGTGAGCCACCACGCCCGGCTGACTCCACCTCTTGATAGCAGGAGTGTAAAGGAATTTATAGACATGTTTTACAACCACCACTAGTGGCCTGGCATGGTGGCTCACACCTGTAACTCCAGCATTTTGGGAAGCTGAGGCAGGAGGATCGCTTCAGCCCAGGAGTTCGAGACTAGCCTGGTTAACATAGTGAGACCTCATCTCTACAAAAGATTTAAAAATTAGCCAGGCAGGTGGAGTGCACCTGTAGTCCCAGCTACTCGGGAGGCTAAGACAGGAGGATCACTTGAGCCCGGGAGGTCAAGGCTGCAGTGAGCTATCATGCCACTGCACTCTAGCCTGAGTGACAGAGTAAGACCCTGTCTCTAAATAAATAAATAAGTAAATACATACATAATCAAAAAATAAATCGGCCAGGCGTGGTGGCTCACGCCTGTAATCCCAGAACTTTGGGAGGCCAAGGTGGGTGGGTCACCTGAGGTCAGGAGTTTGAGACCAGCCTGGCCAACATGGTGAAACCCCATCTCTACCAAAAATACAAAACTTAGCTGGGCATGGTGGTGCACGCCTGTAGTCCCAGCTACTCCAGAGGCTGAGCCACGAAAATCGCTTGAATCCAGGAGGCAGAGGTTGCAGTGAGCCAAGATCGCACCACTGCACTCCAGCCTGGGTGACAGAGCAGTAGCCCATCTCAAAAAAAAAAAAAAGTTAAAGTTAAATGAGATAATTTACATAGAATGCTTTGCACAATGTTGCTTTGACCATGCATTTACTACATTTCATTCACTAAATGATTGTTGTTGCTATTATATTAAGATTATATAGGCCGGGCGTGGTGGCTCACGCCCGTAATCCCAGCACTTTGGGAGGCCGAGGCAGGCAGATCACTTGAGGTCAGGAGTTCGAGACCAGCCTGACCAACGTGGAGAAACCCTGCCTCTACTAAAAATACAAAATTAGCCAGACGTGGTGGCGCATGCCTGTAATCCCAGCTACTTGGGAGGCTGAGGCACGAGAATTGCTTGAACCCAGGAGGTGGAGGTTGCAGTGAGCTGAGATCATGCCATTGCACTCCAGCCTGGGCAACAAGAGCGAAACTCAGTCTCAAAAAATAAATAAATAAAAAAGATTACATAAGATAGATGTGTACACATGTAACGCACATAGGTATACACAGTTACGTACGTAGACACACATACATGTATGTATTCATGTGTGGTAGCTGCTCTCTTTATTATTTATTTATTTATTTATTGAGACGGAATTTCACTCTTTTTGCCCAGGCTGGAATGCAAGGGTGTGACCTCGGCTCACTGCAACCTCTGCCTTCCAGGTTCAAGCGATTCTCCTGCCTCAGCCTTCGGAGTAACTGGGATTACATAGGCGCCCTCCACCACGCCTGGCTAATTTTTTGTATTTTATTTATTTATTTATTTACTTTGAGACAGAGTCTCAGTCTGTCACCCAGGCTGGAATGCAGTGGCGCAATCTCTGCTCACTGCAACCTGTGCCTCCCGGGTTCAAGCGATTCTCCTGCTTCAGCCTCCCGAGTAGCTGGGACCACAGGCACACACCACCATGCCCAGCTAATTTTTTGTATTTTTAGTCGGGACAGGTTTTCACTGTGTTGCCCAGGCTGGTCTCCAACTCCTGAGCTCAGGCAATCTGCCCACCTTGGCCTCCCAAAGTGCTGGGATTACAGCCCTGAGCCACCACACCCGGCCTGCTCTCTTTCTTTAAAGTGACTGTGCACACTTTATCTACTTTTTTTTTTTTTTTTTTGAGACAGAGTCTCGCTGTCGCCCAGGCTGGAGTGCAATGGCGCGATCTCGGCTCATTGCAGGCTCCGCCCCCCAGGGTTCACGCCATTCTCCTGCCTCAGCCTCCAGAGTAGCTGGGACTACAGGCGCCTGCCACCTCGCCCGGCTAATTTTTTGTATTTTTAGTAGAGACGGGGTTTCACTGTGTTCGCCAGGATGGTCTCGATCTCCTGACCTCGTGATCTGCCCGCCTCGGCCTCCCAAAGTGCTGGGATTACAGGCGTGAGCCACCGCGCCCAGCCTCACTTTATCTACTTTTTGTTGACTGTAAAGTTCAATTCCTAGAGAATAAACTGTCTGCAACCTCCACCACCCGAGTTCAAGGGATTTTTTTTGAGATAGAGCCTTGCTCTGTTGCCCACGCTGGAGTGCAGTGGCGCAATCTTGGCTCACTGCAAGCTCTGCCTCCCAGGTTCACGCCATTCTCCTGCCTCAGCCTTCCGAGTAGCTGGGACTACAGGCGCCCGCCGCCATGCCCGGCTATTTTTTTTTTTTTTTTTTTTTTTTTTTTTTTTTTGTATTTTCAGTAGAGACTGGGTTTCACTGTGTTAGCCAGGATGGTCTCGATTCCTGACTTTTTGATCTGCCAGCCTTGGTCTCCCAAAGTGCTCGTATTACAGGCATGAGCCACCGCGCCCGGCTGTTCAAGGGATTCTTGTTCCTTGTAGCTGAGATTATAGGCACTCACCATCACTCTTGGCTAATTTTTGTATTTTTAGTAGATAGGGGGTTTCACCATGTTGTCCAGGCTACTCTTGAATTCCTGGCCTCAAGTGATCCAGCCGCCTCAGCCTCCCAAAGTGGTGGGATTAGAGGTGTGAATCATCATGCCTGGCCCTTTTTGTTTTCTTTTGAGGCAGGATCTTCCTCTGTCACCCAGGCTGCAGTGCAGGTGGTGTGATTATGGCTCACTGCATCTTCTGTCTCCTGGGCTCAAGTGATCCTCCTGCCTTAGACTCCCAAGTAGTTGGGACTACAAGTGCACACCACCACATACAGCTAAAAAAAAAGTTTTCTTTTTGAGATGGAGTCTCGCTCTGTCACCTAGGCTGGAGTGCAGTGGTGCCATCTCAGCTCACTGCAACCTCCGCCTCCTGGGTTCAGGAGATTCTCCTGCCTCAGCCTCCCAAGTAGCTGGGATTATAGGCACCTGCCACCATGCCTGACTAATTTTTTGAATTTTTAGTAGACACCAGGTTTCGCCATGTTGGCCAGACTGGTCTTGAACTCCTGCCTTCAGGTGATCTGCCCACTTTGGCCTCCCGAAGTGCTGGGATTACAGGCGTGACCCACCACTCCCCGCCCAGCTAATATTTTTATTTCTAGTAACAATGCAGTCTCACTATTATGCCTACACTGGTCTTGAACTCCTGGCCTCAAGCAGTCCTCCCGTCTTGGCCTCCCAAAGTGCTGAGATTACAGGAATGAGCCACCACATCTGGCCAGTGTCACTTTCAAATACTAATAACATAAATTGTTAGCAGAAGGTTTCAGACATTCTGTTTTCAAAGAAATATTGGGCCAGGTGTTGTGGCTTATGCCAGTGGTTTGCTAAAAGTAACATACACCTTTATACGTGAGTTTAGGGGGCCATGCCCCTATGCCAGTTACTGTCAAAGAGGAATAAACAAAGTCCTTGTCCTCTGGGAACTTCTTGTGATAATCTTATAAGGAAGATAATATCCAGGGGCACCAGGGCATGGAACTGTGGTGTGGACATACCTCTCTCTATATCCATACCTATATGTTTATCCTAGGCTCTGGGCTGAATACTTCACATGCATTATGTCACTGAATGCCCCAACCACCCTGTCAGTGGTTATTACTGTTGTTACGGCTACATAAAAAATGAAGAAACTGGGACCCAGCGTCATACAGCTGCTCAGTGAAGCAGCAGACCTCAGCTTTGGCTCTTAATTCCAGAATGCTTGAAGTGCCTTCATGTCCCTTAGGTGTGAGAGGGGTTACTTTGAGTTTAGGATTAAGATAACTAAAGAAATAAATGATATTTATTTTCTGTGGATTGGATAAGCTGCATGGAAACCTCAGGGCTCAGCATTCACAGCTTTGACTAAATTACCTCTTTTTCTTTGCAAGAAGCTTGAATTTTGTCCTTTAGAAACCTTGGAGGAAGCCAGGCATGGTGGCCGATGCCTGTAATACCAACACTTTGGGAGGCTGAGGCAGGAGGATGTGCTTGAGCCCAAAAGTTCAACATAACAAGACCCCCTCTCTACAAAAAATAGAAATAAACAGCCAGGCGCAGTGGCTCACACCTGTAATCCCAGCACTTTGGGAGGCTGAGGCGGGCAGATCACCTGAGGTCAGGAGTTCGAGACCAGCCTGGCCAACATGGTGAAACCCCGTTTCTACTAAAAATACAAAAATTAGCTGGGGTCAGGTACAGTGTCTCATGCCTGTAATCCTAGAACTTTGGCAGTTCGAGGCAGGTGGATCACGAGGTCAGGAGTTCAAGACCAGCCTAACCAAGATGGTGAACCCCCATCTCTACTAAAAATACAAAAATTAGCCGGGTGCGGTGGCAGATGCCTGTAATCCCAGCTACTCGGGAGTCTGAGGTAGGAGAATCGCTTGAACCCAGGTGGCAGAGGTTTCAGTGAGCCGAGATCGCGCCACTGCACTCCAACCCGGGCAACAGAGTGAGACTCCATCTCCAAAAAAGAAAAAAGAAAAAGCCAGGCATGGTGGCACACACCTGTAATCCCAGCTACAAAGGAGGCTGAGGCAGGAGAATTGCTTGAACCTGGCAAATGAGCCTGTGGCGTATTCAGTGTTGAAGCCTGGTAGGTTGCAGTGAGTCGAGATTGTGGCATTGCACTCCAGCCTGGGCAACAAGAGCAAAACTCGGCCGGGTGCGGTGGCTCACGCCTGTAATCCCAGCACTTTGGGAAGCCGAGGCGGGTGGATCACGAGGTCAGGAGATCGAGACCATCCTGGCTAACACGGTGAAACCTCGTCTCTACTAAAAATACAAAAAATTAGCTGGGCGCAGTGGCGGGCGCCTGTACTCCAAGCTACTCGGGAGGCTGAGGCAGGAGAATGGCGTGAACCCAGGAGGCGGAGCTTGCAGTGAGCCGAGATAGTGCCACTGCAGTCCAGCCTGGGCGAAAGAGCGAGACTCCGTCTCAAAAAAAAAAAAAAAAAAAAAAAAAAC
Source organism: Nomascus leucogenys (assembly GCF_006542625.1). Taxonomy (NCBI): domain Eukaryota; kingdom Metazoa; phylum Chordata; class Mammalia; order Primates; family Hylobatidae; genus Nomascus; species Nomascus leucogenys. The sequence goes on along the minus strand of NC_044404.1, from coordinate 28,388,231 downwards.
AAGAGCAAAACTCAGTCTTAAAGAAAGAAATAAATATAAGAAATAAGAAATATTAGCTGGCCATGGTGGCATGCGCCTGTAGTCCCAGCTGCTTGGGAGGCCAGGATGGGAAGATCGCTTGTGCTGGGGCAGTCAAGGCTGTAGTGAGCCAAGATTGTGCCACTGCACCCCACTCTGAGTGACAGAGTGGGAAGACCCTGTCTCCAAAAAAAAAGAAAAAACCTTGGAAAAGCCATGTCCATTTTCCCCATTTGTAATAGAATCCCTCTATGCAGTTAGTTAGTAGCCAGACGCCCACATTCATCCTCCCTGATCCAAGGGGGTCACATTGCACTCCTGGTACTGCCTTCTTGGTATGTTTATCTCTGTGCTGGCTTCTTCCTTGCAGAGCGCCAGTGGAACATGTGGATCCCAGGATTTGGCTCTGAAGAAATCCGACCCTACAAAAAAGCTTGCACCACAGAAGCTCACAAACAGGTGAGGAAATGCCAGAGCCCTGGGGACAGCCAGGGCTGATTCCTTGAGTTACGTCTCAGAGTGGATACACACAGCTACCTTCTAGGGGGTCTCACTTCCCCCACACAGCAAACTTCACTCTCTGGATCAAGGGTCAGAGAGGGCAAGAGGCAGCAGCAGTCTCCGGGAGTTCAGTAAGATATTCACATGGTGCTGTGCTGTTCCCGCATGTGGTCTGTTTTTTCTCGTAACTCTGTTGAGTGTCACTTAAAGCTGTTGATTCTGGGTTCTTCTAATATGGATGGAGCTCGCCCCACCATACCTCCTTAATGAAATCTTCCTTCATTGTTGCTGATTGCAACACCATATATGGTCCTACGAAGAGAGGGCAGGTTAAAGAAAGCAAAAATGTGCTGTACTTGTTCTGAGAGGTAGTATCCAGGCTGCCGTGCTGGACATTCTGGCCTGTGTCCTGGTTTTACCTTTGAACAAGGTTCCCTCTGAACAAGGAACCTAGGAGTCAGTGTGAGAATACCACTTCTGGGCCGGGCGCGGTGGCTCACGCTTGTAATCCCAGCACTTTGGGAGGCCGAGGCGGGCGGATCACGAGATCAGGAGATCGAGACCACGGTGAAACCCCGTCTCTACTAAAAATACAAAAAATTAGCCAGGCGTGGTGGCGGGCGCCTGTAGTCCCAGCTACTCGGAGAGGCTGAGGCAGGAGAATGGCGTGAACCCAGGAGGTGGAGCTTGCAGCGAGCCGAGATTGCGCCACTGCCCTCCAGCCTGGGTGAGAGCGGGAGACTCTGTCTCCGAAAAAAAAAAAAAAAAAAAGAGAATACCACTTCTGCTGTGGAGCAAGTCATCCCCATCTTTGGTCAGTCCAACAGCAGTGCTGGCCTCCCTCTGACAAGGCTGTTATCCTTTCTGTCTTAAGTGGCTACTCTGATTTCAAACGTGAGCTTTTTCCAAGCTTAGCAGGCACAACTGGGCAGTCCTGGTTGAGTGTCCCTGCTTCGCCATAGCCTGGTATCTCTGAAGTAGGTGTTTGTAGAGCTCATGAAGCAAGCCCTACAGGGAAGCCACCAGTTTCCTGAATGGAAAGATTGCACTGTTCAGAAGAGAGTCCCTCCAAACAATGGACTGTCACTTTGCGCTCCCAAGTTAACCATTTTCAGCCCTATTTATTTAGTCAACAAATGCCATAATATTGGTATTTGGTCAAAAAGAATGAACAAAGCAAGTTGTTAATTTGGCTAGTAGCTAGTAATAGTAAAAGAATTCAGATCATGAAACCTGTGATCTGAGTGTTTCCATGATGGACTGTGGTAGAAGTTGTTAGTCTTCAGTTTCCCTTCAATGCAGGTCATGAGGTGTGAAATGTCAGCTCCCTTTGTGTGTGGCAACACTTTGAAATTGAGGCCCTTTCCCTATTGTGTCCATCATCGGAGAAAAGATTGGGGTCAGGGGACCCCAGAAAACACATGCTTGGCTAGGCGCAGTGGCTCATGCCTGTAATCCTAGCACTTTGGGAGGCCGAGGCTGGTGGATCACTTGAGGTTAGGAGTTTGAGACCAGCCTGGCCAACGTAGTGAAACCCTGTCTCTACTAAAAATACAAAAATTAGCCAGGCGTGGTGGCACGTGCCTGTAATCCCAGCTACTGGGGAGGCTGAGGCAGGAGAATCACTTGAACTTAGGAGGCGGAGGTTGCAGTGAGCTGAAATCATGCCACTGCACTCCAGCCTGGGCAACAGAGCGAGATTCCATCTCAAAAAAAGAAAGAAAGAAAGAAAACACATGCTTTGCCAGCTTATCCTCTAAGTCCCCAAAACTCAAGAGCTGTCACTTTCTCCTGCTTTTAACTTTTTTGCCATTCTGCTAGCCTGGAGCAGTTTGGTGGATGAAATGGGTCCACTAGCCCATCTAAACATCTCTTGGGGCCTTGCAGACTGCTCTCTGGTTAAAAGGAATCTACTGAGATGCCTTGTGACTGCAGGTCTCTGAGGGCTGCGGCCTACAGTGTGGACCATGAGGCCTGCTAGCCACACAGAATGTTCCAGAAAGCTCCTGACTCCAGCTGCTGCTGTATAACTGCTTATTTGTCTCTCCTTTCAGAGAATGGCATTGATCCGGAAAACAACCAAGAAATAACACAAGGAGAGGTCAGGGAATGGACAGCAATGTATTTGGAGATACTTGAGCTGAGAACTCAGCCATCTCATCCTTGGATTTTTTTTTTTTTAATGCTTTACAGAGAAGCATATATTTTTTATTAACAGTGCAGCAATATCTATAATGACTGAGAGGATCTGCCAAAAGAATAAAGCCTCCTACCCCAACTTCCGGTCCCTTTTCCCTGCCATCTCAAAGAGGAGCAGTGTATCTTCCAGAGAAGATTTTATTTGTGGTTTATTATATAAGTGACTGAATATGGGACAAAGTATTATGGTCTTTTGGGGTAAGACAGTATTAGCAGGATTTGTAAAGGGTTTTGTTTCCTTCTCCCTTCCCCTTTTCCCTGTACTTTGTAATGTCAGTGTTTATATGAATATGACTTTCATTTGCTTTTTCAGAATAAAGAAGTTATTAATCAAAAGACAGGATACCTTTGAAATCCCAGAGGGAGTCAGGACAAGCAAGCCTGGATTGTAGCTCTCTAGTCAGCAGGTGGCAGCATCATGATTCATTTTGGTGTTTGAGAAAAACTCAGGGATTTTCCATTCTTTTACTCCAAGGGAGGCCATAACATCAGCAGGAGTTTTGAGTCCAGCTTCTCTGCCGTAAGAATTGAGTAGGGTGACCTTCTCTCACGGCCCTCAACTGAAGAGGCATCCTTGTTTTGGCAATGTTATATGCCTAAAAACCCTTTTTGGTTTTTAAATTTTTTTTTTTGAGACGGAGTCTAGCTCTGTCACCCAGGCTAGAGTGCAGTGGCGCGATCTTGGCTCACTGCCACCTCCGCCGCCCAGGTTCAAGCCATTCTCCTGCCTCAGCTTCCCAAGTAGCTGGGATTACAGGCACCTGCCACCACTCCCAGATAATTTTTGTATTTTTACTAGAGACGGGGTTTTCACTGTGTTGGTCAGACAGGTCTCGCACTCCCAAAGTGCTGAGATTACAAGCGTGAGCCACCGCGCCCAGCCTAAAAACCCTTTTTGACCTGCTCTTCTGGAACTCCTAGAGAAAGCTGTATTTATCCCTGTCCCCGAGAAAGGATGGGAGTAGGCGCCTGTCCTCAGGATAGGCATGTCTGTGCAGGTGCCCATCTCTTCTTAGTTGCTGGTATCTTTGATCCTGCTGTTTTCACCATCATGCAGAAGAAACCAGGCGCCTTCCAGACCTCAGGGTTATGTCCTTCAGTGGCACCTAGCATCATCCTGTCCTGGGCCCAGCATGGCCCTTGTGGATTGTGAGAGTTCTGTGGGCTCTAGGGAGGATGGCTGTCCTACCCAAGGGTCACTAGCACAGGCACAGCCACCTTGATCTGCTTCGGTCCTCTGCGTCCTGAAGCTTGGCCCAGGATGAGATCCTGCATTTCAAAACTCCCTCCCACCCTGGGTTAGATTCCATGTCCCCCACTTCACAGTCTCACAGATATATTGAGTGAGGTCCTCAGAGGCTGTGCTAATGTTACTGTTGCTCTTGGCTGAAGTTTCGATGCCCCAAAGAGGCAGCCAGCTTCTTTCCCTGTGGTGTCATCCAGTGCTCACCAACAGGTCACTCTTGTGGCCGACCATCAGGACAAGGATGCTGAAGGGTTTCACTTTCCCCAGAACCTCCTGATGCCAGTGGTGACACTCATGAAGGATATTCTGTTGGTGATATCAAACACCAAGGGGCCTCCAGCTGGGTTTCAGTAGTAGGACGAGTCACTGACCTTGGCAGCCAAGGAATCTAGAATTAGTTTTGAGATCTCCACTAAGACAGAAGGGAACACAGGAATGAGGGAAGTTTAATGGAAAGAGCTGAGGTAGAATCAAAAGACCCCAGTTCTTGATTTGCGCTGTGACAAGCAAGTGGCATCATCTATCTCAGTCTCGTCCTATCTGCATATTGAGGGGCTTGTTCATTCGTTCAGCAAGTATTTATAATCCCATGCCTGTCCTAAGCAGAGGGATACAATGATGAATAAAAACAGACCCAGGTGACCAGGCTCAGTGGCTCAAGCCTGTAATCTCAGCACTCTGGGAGGCCAAGGCAGGTGGATCACTTGAGGTCAGGCGTTCAAGTTCAGCCTGGCCAACATGGCGCAACCCTGTCTCTACTAAAAATATAAAAAATTAGCTGGGCAGCTGAGGCAGGAGAATTGCTTGAACCTGGGAGGCAGAGGTTGTAGTGAGCCAAGATTGCACCACTGCACTCCAACCTGGGCGACAGAGCCAGACTTCGTCTCAAAAAAAAAAAAAAAAAAAAAAAGACTCGGGACAATCCTGTTATTAGATAAGTGTAAAACTGGCACTGGGACAAGGAATTCAAAGGAGAGATTCATAGGTCTCGGCGAGGGGTCTGGTCAGCTGGGGAGAAATTTTATTTGAGCTGAGATGTGAGGGATCCAGGTGAAGAGTGTAGGGATCTCTTTCAAGGAGAGAAATTTGCCTGGTGTACAAACCTTGAGGCAGTCGAGTGAGGTAAGCTGGGCCAGGCCATGCAGCACGTTGCAGATCCTAGCAAAAAGTGGCCTGTCAAAAAAGTAACAGGAGGCCAGGTGCGGTGGCTCATGCCTGTAATCCCAGCACTTTGGGAGGATGAGGCGGGCAGATCACGAGGTCAGGAGATCGAGACCATCCTGGCTAACATGGTGAAACCCCATCTCTACTAAAAATACAAAAAATTAGCTGGGTGTGGTGGCGGGCGCCTGTAGTCCCAGCTACTCGGGAGGCTGAGGCAGGAGAATGGCGTGAACCCAGGAGGTGGAGCTTGCAGTGAGCCGAGATCGTGCCACTGCACTCCAGCCCGGGCGACAGAGTGAGACTCCGTCTCAAAAAATAAATAAATAACAGGAGCCACTGAGGGATTTCAAGCAGAAGTGTAGTGTGTGCAAAGGCCCACAGGTCTAACGGAATGTGTCAGTGAGACCAAAGCCCAAGATGCAAGATTAGGAGGGTGGCTAGAGCTGAGTGGAATGTGAGCATGGAGTGTGGACAGCTCTCAGGCTTAGTGGTGTGCGCCTCACCCTGGCTTTTTTTTTTTTGAGACAGAGTCTCACACTGTCGCCCAGGCTGGAGTGCAGCGGGGTGACCTTGGCTCACTGCAAGCTCCGCCCCTGGGTTCACGCCATTCTCCTGCCTCAGCCTCCCAAGTAGCTGGGACTACAAACCCCCACCACCATGCCTGGCTAATTTTTTGTATTTTTAGTAGAGACAGATTTTCACCGTGTTAGCCAAGAAGGTCTCGATCTCCGGACCACGTGATCCACCCGCCTTGACCTCCCAAAGTGCTGGGATTACAGGCGTGAGCCACTGCGCCCAGCCCCTGGCTTTTTTTTTTTTTTTTTGGAAACAGAGCCTTGGCCAGATGTGGTGGCTCACACCTGTAATCCCAGCAATTTGGGAGGCTGAGGCGGGTCGATCACCTGAGGTCAGAAGTTCGAGACCAACCTGGCCAACATGGCGAAACCCCGTCTCTAATAAAAATACAAAAAATAAGGCCGGGCACGGTGGCTCACGCCTGTAATCCCAGCACTTTGGGAGGCCAAGGCGGGTGGATCACCTGAGGTTGCGAGTTTGAGACCAGCCTGACCAATATGGAGAAACCCTGTCTCTACCAAAAATACAAAATTAGCCGGGCGTGGTGGTGCATACCTGTAATCCCAGATACTCAAGAGGCTGAGGCAGGAGAATCACTTGAACCTGGGAGGTGGAGGTTGCAGTGAGCCAAGATTGCGCCACTGCACTCCAGACTGGGCAACAGAGCGAGACTCCATCTAAAAAAAAAAAAAAAGAGAGAGTCTCACTCTATCACCCAGGCTGGAATGAAGTGATGCGATCTTGGCTCACTGCATCCTCTGCCTCCCGGGTTCAAGCAATTCTTGTGCCTCAGCCTCCCGAGTAGCTGGGATTACAGGCTCGCTACTACATCCGACTAATTTCTGTATTTTTAGTAGAGACGGGGTTTTACAATGTTGGCCAGGGTGGCCTCGAACTCCTGACCTCAGGTGGTTCGCCTGCCTTACCTCCCAAAGTGCTGGGATTACAGGTGTGAGCCACCATGCCTTTTTTTTAAATTTATTTTTTAAAAACAGAGACAGTTTTGCCATGTTGTCCCGGCTGGTCTCAAAATCCTGGGCTCAAGCAATCTGCTTACCGCTGCCTCCCAAAGTGCTGGGATTATAGATGTGAGCCACTGTGCCCAGCCTATCCTGGCTTCTCATGAAGGTACATGGAGCCCTCAGTTCAGTGCCCATGCCTTGGAGGCTGCCGTGTGTTGTGTGTGTGTTGCAGGCTCTAGTGTGGGAGGCCCAGCAGGCTGGTTCCAAGCTTTCCACTTCTCTTCAGTCTACATAACATCTTTCTTAACTGTTGGACATTTTTAGGGCTCTGAGAAACATTCCATCAGATGAGGATTCTGATGCTCAAAACAGATAAAAAGTTTGAAAACCACTGCACACACACACACACATTTAAAAAAAAAAAAACCGCTGCACAGCCATTGGGAACCCCTGAAGTTTCAGATGAAGGAGTGGTGTAACTATGTTGGCATGTTAAAAGCCTCTCTGGATGCCAGTGTAGAAGGTGGAATTGGAAGCAGGCAGGAGGGATACTAGCCGGAAGTTGCTACAGTTTTTTTGACTAAAGGTGGTAAGATTTGAGGCCAGGTGTGGTGGCTCACACCTGTAATCCCAGCACTTTGGGAGGCCAGGGCAGGCGGATCACCTGAAGTCAGGAGTTCGAGACCAGCCTGGCCAACATAGTGAAACCTTGTTTCTACTAAAAATACAAAAATTAGCCAGGCATGGTGGCATGTGCCTGTAATCTTAGCTACTCGGGAGGCTGAGGCAGAAGAATAGCAGGAACCCAGGAGGTGGAGGCTGCAGTGAGCCAAGATCATACCACTGCACCCCAGTCTGGGCGACAAGAGGGAGACTCCATCTAAAAAAAAAAGACTTGAGACGTTTTCCCAAGAAGGAGTTAACCAAAAGACGGGCAGGGGCTGGCTGTAACAACAGGATGAGTTCCAAGGACACAGAAGGAGCCATCTGGGACCAGGGAGCCATCCTGGAAAGAATCCCCTGTGCCTGCATGGCGTGAAGCTGGGAGGAGGAAAGCAGAGTTAAGCTAGGGTCTTACAATTACCTGGAGTTACAAAAGAAAGGGCCTTCAAAGGTCATCCAATGTGGCCCTTATTTTACAGATAAGAATGCTGAGATCTGGAAAGGTCATGTGACCTGTCCAAGGTCACTAGGCAGGCCAGGACTCAGACCTGTGCCGTTAGTCCAGTGTCCATCCTTCTAAATGGCCTCCAAGGCCCCTTCTCTTGACCCCTCCCTTCCTGGTGGATGAGTTCTCTCCTTGGCCCTCAGGGTTGGGGTGGCACCACAGGTGCGTGCCACCACGCCCGGCTAATTTTTTGTATTTTTTGGTAGAAACGGGGCTTCATGGTGTTAGCCAGGATGGTCTCGATCTCTTGACCTCGTGTTCCACCCGCCTCGGCCTCCCAAATTGCTGGGATTACACGCGTGAGCCACCGCGCCTGGTCTATTATCCCCATTTTTAAATCACTGAGGCTTAGAAAGATAAAGTGAGTTAGTCAGGGTCCCACTGTTAGTGGAACTGAGATTCAAACCAGGTTTGACAGCAAAGCCTGCCCTATTTTTGGCAGCTGGGATAATGTGGTTAAAAGGTGATGTCTACCTGAGTGTTGCAGGCAGATCAGATAACACAGGGAGAGAGAGAGCTGGGACTTTCCTGGCACAGAAAACAGCATATGCGAGGTCCAAAGCCGCAACTGGTTCAGAATTTGGCCACCTGGGCCAATGGTTAGAGATGATGCAGCTGGCTGCAGGTGATGAAAGGCTTGGACTAGAGCGAAAGAATTTGGATTTTATGCTGTAGGTGTGGGGCCATAGGAGGATTCTAGCAGGGAGGTGGCCAGGCCAAAACTGTCCTTTAAAAAGATCCCTCTGGGTCAATGTGGATGCTGAATTACAGGAGAACCTGGAGGCCTGAGACTCAAAAGGAGTGGCCCAATGTACACTGGTGCCTCTGCCTTTCCTGTAGCCTGGGCACAGGCTTTCTTGCAGGGTTAGGGTTAATCTGCTTGTGCAGGTACACACCCATCAAAGCCACTTACAGCCTTTCGAGATTTTGTCACATTGAGGGGGATGGTGAGGGTAGGACTGGAGCGCTGAAGTTTGAGAAAGGACCCACCCCGGGGCTGGCCTGAGGCAGTGGACAAGATTATTGGAGCTGGCCTGGGTTCACCAATTTAGCCACGAGTTTTCTGTCTCGGAGCTGAGGTCTGTGAAATGGACAAGATCAGCCTAACCTCACGGGGTTGCTGTGGGTTTAATAATAAGCCTCTGGTAGGGCCAGGCACGGTGGTTCACACCTGTAATCCCAGCACTTTGGGAGGCCAAGGCAGGCGGATAACATGAGGTCAGGAGTTCAAGACCAGCCTGACCAACATGGAGAAACCCCATCTCTACTAAAAATATAAAATTAGCCGGGCGTGGTGGCGCATGCCTATAATCCTAGCTACTGGGGAGGCTGAGGCAGGAGGATCGCTTGAACCCGGGAGGCAGAGGTTGCGGTGAACAGAGATTGCGCCATTGCACTCCAGCCTGGGCAACAAAAGCGAAACTGTCTCAAAAAAAAAAAAAAAAAAAATTGATGAAGCATCCAGGCACGGTGGCTCACGCCTGTAATCCCAGCACTTTGGGAGGCCGAGGCGGGCAGAGTACCTCAGTGTGGGAGTTCGAGACCAGCCTGGCCAACATGGTGAAACCCTGTCTCTACTGAAAATACAAAAGTTAGCCTGATGTGGTGGCATGCACCTGTAGTCCCAGCTTCTTGGGAGGCCAAGGTGGGTGGATCACGAGGTCAGAAGATTGAGACCATCCTGGCTAACATGGTGAAACCCCATCTCTACTAAAAATACAAAAAATTAGCTGGGCGTGGTGGCACATGCCTGTAGTCCCAGCTACTCAGGAGGTTGAGGCAGGAGAATTGCTTGAACCCAGGAGGCAGAGGTTGCAGTGAGCCGAGATTGCACCACTGCAGTCCAGCCTGGGTGACAGAGCAAGACTCCACCTCAAAATAATAATAATAATAAGTGGCCGGGCGCGGTGGCTCACGCTTGTAATCCCAGCACTTTGGGAGGCCGAGGCGGGCGGATCACGAGGTCAGGAGATCGAGACCACGGTGAAACCCCGTCTCTACTAAAAATACAAAAAAAAATTAGCCGGGCGTGGTGGCGGGCGCCTGTAGTCCCAGCTACTCGGAGAGGCTGAGGCAGGACAATGGCATGAACCCGGGAGGCGGAGCTTGCAGTGAGCCGAGATTGCGCCACTGCACTCCAGCCTGGGCGACAGAGCGAGACTCCGTCTCAAAAAAAAAAAAAAAAAAAAAAAAAAAATAATAATAATAATAATAAGTCTCTGACGGACCAGGCACGGTGGCTCACGCCTGTAATCCCAGCACTTTAGGAGGCCGAGGTGGGCAGAGTACCTCAGTTCAGGAGTTCGAGACCAGCCTGGCCAACATGGTGAAACTCTGTCTCTACTGAAAATACAAAAGTTAGCCTGCTCTGGTGACACGCACCTGTAGTCCCAGCTTCTTGGGAGGCTGAGGCAGGAGAATCATTTGAACCCAGGAGGCAGAGGTTGCAGTGAGACGAAATCGCCCCACTGCACTCCAGCCTGGGTGACAGAGCAAGACTCTGTCTCAAAAAAAAAAAAAAAAAGAAAATTGTTGAAGGAGACCAGGTGCATGGCTCACACCTGTAATCCCAGCACTTTGGGTGGCTGAGGCAGGAGGATTGATTGAGGCCAGGAGTGTGAGACCAGCCTGGACAACATAGTGAGACCCTGTCTCTGCAAATAATTTAAAAGTTAGCTTTGTGAAGTGCACCTGTAGTCTCAGCTACTTGGGAAGCTGAGGTGGGAGGATCACTTGAGCCCAGGAGGTCGACATTGCAGTGAGGTGTGATTGCATCACTGCACTCCAGCCTGGGCAACAGAGCAAGACCCTGTATCTAAAAAAAAACAAAAAAAACAAAAAAAACTAATGAAGGAATGAAAAGACGCCCTAAAGCAAGTAATTGTCCTCTTCTGGCCCCAGCTTCCTTATCTGTGAAATGGGGATGATTGTGCTAACCTCACCACGTTGTCACAAGGATGAATAAGGATGTTTTAAAAAGAAGAGGCAGGTCATTTGCAACAACATGGATGGAACTGGAATTATAAGTGAAAAAAGCCAGGCACAGAAAGACAAACTTTTCACATTCTCACTTACTTGTGGGAGCTAAAAACTAAAACAATTGAACTCATGGAGATAGAGTAGAATGATGGTGACCAGAGGCTGGGAAGGGTAGTGGTGGGGGGAAGTGGGTATGGCTAATGGGTACAAAAACATAGTTTTTATTTTTATTTTATTTTTATTTATTCATTTTTTGAGATGGAGTCTCGCTCTATTGCCCAGGCTGGAGTGCAGTGGCGCGGTGTCAGCTCGCTGCAGCCTCTGCCTCCCAGGTTCCAGTGATTCTCCTGCCTCAGACTCCGCAGTAGCTGGGATTACAGGCACACGCCACCACGTCCAGCTAATTTTTGTGTTTTTAGTAGAGACGGGGTTTCACCATGTTGGCCAGGCTGGTCTCGAACTCCTGACCTCAGGTGATCCGCCTGCCTCAGCTCTTAGAGTGCTGGGATTACAGGCGTGAGCCACCGCGTCCAGCCAAAAATGTAGTTAAATAGAGTGAATAAGATTTAACATCTGATAGCACAACAGGGTGACTACACTCAACATAATTTATTGTACATTTAGAAATAAAAAAGTATAACTGGATTGTTTGTAATACAAATAAAACATAAATGTCTGAGGTAATGGATATTCCCCACCCCCCACAAAATTAAACAGGTGAATTTGTATGGGTTAAAAAAAAAAAAAGAGGCAGGACCAAGTGCACAGGAAGACCCCTCAGCCCCGTCTCCATGGGGAGGAAGCTAAGAAACTCATTCTGAAAACCTTCTAAGAACCCTAGGAAGGAGGGATTATCAGTCTCATGTTACTGACTGAGGAGGAAACGGAGGCTCAAGGAGTCCAAGTAACTAGCCCAAGGTCACAAAAGAGAGTTAAGTGACTATGCTTTTTTCTTTTCTTTTTTTGAGACAGAGTGTTGCTCTGCCACCCAAGTCAGAGGGCTAGAGTGCAGTGGTGGGATCATGGCTCGCTGCAACCTCTGCCTCCTGGGTTCAAGCAATTCTCATGCTTCAGCCTCCTAAGTGCTGGGATTACAGGCATGAGCCACCACACCCGGCTAATTTTTGTATTTTTAGTATAGACAGGGTTTCGCCATGTTGACCATACTGGTCTCGAACTCCTGACCTCAAGTGAACTGCCTGCCTAGGCCTCCGAAAGTGCTGGGATTACATGTGTGAGCCACTGCACCCAGCAAAGTGGCTGTGCTTTTTGCTACAGCACAATGATACCCACTAAGCCCTACACCTGCTGAGATTTGGCCTAATATAAACAGTGTCTCTTCCTTCCATGAAGCCTTCCCTAATTGCTCCCAGGACATTCCCGCCTAGCAGTTCCCGTTGTAGGTTAGGTTACCAGGAGGCAGACTCTGAGATGGAGACGAGTGTGCAGATGTTTATTAGGGGATATTCTTGAAATGGATACCTGTTTGGGGAAGAAAAGGAAGCAGGATTGGGCAAGGGGATAACTTGGCTATGATGTCACAACAGTGTCCTCAATGAAGCCCAAAGAGACTGATAAAGTTGGGTTTGACTTTCAGAGTTGTCCAGAGCTGGGGCAAGAGGGAAAGGCCTTTAAGGCCCCCAGGAGATGGACTTTGGATACGGGCTGCCCTGAAGGGAGGGCCTTTCCCAGAGAGTGGGGCAAGCTGAAGTCCATCATCCAGTGGCACTCCAGCAGCTGGGGAGAGGGTTGATGGGTTCCCCAGCCAGAAAGGGGGATCTTGGTGGCTCATCACAGTGGCCACTGTGTGTCCAACATAGTTGCTACACATTCATGTTCATCCCAGCCTCCAACATCCATTTTTCAGCCCCTGGGCCTAGGGTGGGGGCATTGGCCAGCAACCCTGGGTTTGACGTCACATATTAATCCCATTCCCAGTATCATTTTAGCCTGAGGACGTAAGGAGCCTCCAAGCCAAGCTCCCCCTGGAATTCCCCGCACCTGCCTTTGCTCATGCAGCAGCTTCCTGACGCTGGCTTCTCAGTGTCTTGAGCCCAGGAATGCTGCCAGAGTGGTCACATCGCAGCCAAGAAAAAGGGAGTGGGAATGAGAGCTTTTGTCATTTCAATTCACAGCACGGCAGGCTCTGGGTGAGCACATCCTGTCCACTATCTCATTCGTGGTCACCACCTCCCTGCAAGGTGGCATCTTTTATGAGCCCCATCAATAGATAAGGACACTGAGGCTCAAGGACAGGAAGTTGCACATCTGGTCTCTCAGGCCTTTCTTTTTTTTTTTTTTGAAACAGAGTCTTACTCTGTTGCCCAGGCTGGAGTGCAGTGGCGCAGTCTTGGCTCACTGCAATCCCTGCCTCCTGGGTTCAAGCGATTCTCCTGCCTTAGCCTCCTGAGTAACTGGGATTACAGGCATGCACCACCACGCCTGGCTAATTTTTGTATTTTTAGTAGAGACAGGGTTTCACCATGTTGGCCAGGCTGGTCTCGAACTCCTGACCTCAGGTGATCCGCTGTCCTTGGCCTCTGAAAATGCTAGGATTACAGGCGTGAGCCACCATGCCTGGCCATCAGACCTTTCTTTTCTGTAGAAAGCCTCGACTCCAAAATCCAGGAAGCATGACTGTGTCAGGATACTGTTTATATGAACCCTTCTGTCATTTGTCTTCCAGAGAGATACTAACACTTCCCCTCCCACGAGGTGGGCTAAGGCTGGGACTGCTTTAACCCTTTCTCTCCTAGAGTCAACACTGGCATGGGCCTGGGTGCTGCTTCCTGCTGGGGGACCTGGGGATTTGGGTCTTGTAGATGAGCCGGACACCCCCCCAGCCCTCTTCTAGCTTGATGTCCCCCTGCTTCAGGGCCTGCTGGATAGCATCAGCAAGGGTGTCAAAGGCCAGGTCCACATTGCAGTTGTTTTTAACCGAGGTCTCCACGAAGGCCATGCCCAGGGAGGCAGCTAGCTCCTCGGCCTCCTGGGCTGAGACACAGCGGGCGCTCTGCAGGTCACTCTTGTGGCCAACCAGCAGGAAGATGACCTTGTCCGGGCCCTGAGTGGCCATGACCTCCTGGTGCCAGTCTTGGATGTGTTCAAAGGACTTCCTATTTGTCACATCAAAGACCAGCAGGACACCCACCACATTCCGGTAAAAGGACCTGGTGATGCACCTGGGGAGGCAGGGAGGTGGAGAGGTAAGCTGGGAGAGGCTGATGCCTTCATGACACCCCCAGAGGCAGGACCTCCTCCCCCTGGGATCCACAGAATGCGTCACAGCCCATCAGGGCTCACTTCACACGGCCCCGTGGTTCTCTGCCTCGGTGCCTGTGTCTCTCCTAACAGTCTGGGTGCTGGCCGGGTGCGGTGGCTCACGCCTGTAATCCCAGCACTTTGGGAGGCCGAGGTGGGTGGATGTGGATCACGAGGTCAGGAGATCCAGACCATCCTGACTAACACGGTGAAACCCCGTGTCTCTACTGAAAATACAAAAAAATTAGCCGGGCGTGGTGGCGGGCGCCTGTAGTCCCAGCTACTCGGGAGGCTGAGGCAGGAGAATGGCGTGAACCCGGGAGGCGGAGCTTGCCGTGAGCCGAGATTGCACCACTGCACCCCAGCCTGGGCGACAAAGCAAGACTCCGTCTCAAAAAAAAAAAAGAAAAAGAAAAAAGTCTGGGTGCTCCAGTTAGGGAGCAAGCGTGACTTGAATCCCTCATTCCTGGAGAAGGCCTGGTGCTGCCGTGACCTAGGTCTTCGTTCCTCTGTTCTCTTCCTGGCAAACTCCTGCTGCTCCTTCAAGGTCAACACAAACCTCTCTCCCTTCCACATCTCCTCGACACTTCCCGCTCTGTTCCCCTGAGCTCTCAGCACCCTGGGCCAGTATCACTCAGCATCTCTCCAGAGTCCAGAGCTCAAAGCCAGGGATGTTCCTGGTCTCTGGGACTCAACCCACCCCTCAGTGTTCGTGGGAAAAATGACTCCGAGCAGGGGAGGGTCTGGCCCCAGCGGACCGGGCGGGACCCAGGGCAGGGACCTCGCCCTCCGCCTGACCTCTGAGTCGGCCTCTCCGGAGTTGCCGTGGCCGAGCGCACGCTCACCAAGCCCCCCACCAGGAGTCCCTCCCGCGCCCCGGCTACCCGCACCTGAAGCGCTCCTGGCCCGCGGTGTCCCAGAGCTGCAGCTTGACCCGCGGCCCGGCCCGCAGCTGCAGGGCGCGGCGGTAGCACTCGGCGCCCACCGTAGGCTCGGGCTCGGGCTCGGGCTCCGGGGCGCCAGGCGCGCCCGCCACGTAGCTCCGCAGCAGCGACGTCTTGCCCACCGCCGCGTCCCCCAGCAGCGCGACCCGAAATTGGTAGCGGCAGCCCTCGGCCTCCATGGCCCCGTCCGCCGCCCCGCCGCCTCGCGACCGTTTTGTCCGCGCCCCGACCCCGCCCCTGCCCGGGGCCCCGCCTGCGCCGCCCCCCGCTCCCCGCGCCCCGCTCCCCGCGCCCAGCCACCGTCCCCGGCGGGGCAGCGAGGGCGTCGGACCGAGTGGAAACTGCTGGCCAAGTTTCTCTCTCTCGAAGCCTCAATTCTCTCCTCTGTAAAAGGGGGCTAATGATGAGCCCCACTTCACAGGATAAAGGGACTAAACTAGATAAAGTGAGAAGGGGCATGGGGAGGAGACTAACAGCGCTAAAGCATCCACCTCACTCAATTCCTTAATCTCCAGCCCCACCCGCTTACCCGCCCCACCCCTGCCCGCTGTGGGTTCCCTAGTTGGAGCCCACCCCTCTGCTGGACCCGGGAAGGCCACTCTGGAAGTGGGTGGTTAGTAGGTGCTCCCTCTTCACCCAGAAGCCCTTTCCTGGAGCCCTCATTAGTCCTGGCCTGGGGCATCTAGTTCAATGTTCAGGTTCAACGTTCGACAGCAAATGCCTGTCTCAGTTGGACACCAGGGCCCCAGAAGGGACTTGGGCACAGTCTGGTTGAGGAGGCAGGACAGACACAGACAACTGCAATTCTAAAGGGAGTGCAGTTGGCCTGTGGATTTGACAACTAACATATATGAGGCCAATGGTCAGTTCATGTTTTGTGGACAGCAACCCTTTGATAGGGCCATGGGAGTGCCCCTCTTAGAGCTGAGGAGACTGAGGCTCAGAGGCACGGCTTGTCTCAGGTCACACAGCAGAGTTGGGACTCACATCCAGGTTTGTCTCATTCTTCATCACCCCTTTGATGCCACAAAAGGGGACAAGCAGGTCCCACGAGCACTAAGACACTGGTTGAGTTTTGCTTGGGTGAGGGGCTAGGGTGAGGCAGCATATGAGCCTCCAAAGTTTACTCCACTCTTTCCAGGCTGGCCTTCTGGAAACCCGGGGCACTGAGGCTGGAGTTCCAGTTGCTCCAGCCAACTCTAGCCTCTCTAGTCTTTTTTTTATTTTATTTTATTTTTTGAGACGGAGTCTCACTCTGTCGCCCAGGCTAGAGTGCAGTGGCACAATCTCGGCTCACTGCAACCTCCACCTCCTGGATCCAAGCCATCTTCCCAACTCAGCCTCCCAAGTAGCTGGGATTATAGGCACCTACCACCAAGCCCAGCTAATTTTTGTATTTTAAGTAGAGATGGGGTTTCACCATGTTAGCCAAGGTGGTCTCGAACTCCTGACCTCAAGTGATCCACCCGCCTCCATCTCCCAAAGTGCTGGGATTACAGGTGTGAACCACCACGCCCGGCCCACATGGACTTCTGACCACCTCTGATGTCAGTCTCTCTCCCAGGCTGCAGGCTCCTTGAGGGCGGGGGCTGATGACTGTATCCTCAGGGCCTAACTCAGTGCTTGGCATAAAGTAGAAACTTAAGGTGCAGTGGCTCACACCTGTAATCCCAGCACTTTTGGAGGCTGAGGGTGGCTCACTTCAGGTCAGAAGTTCAAGACCAGCCTGGCCAACATGGTGAAACCCCGTTTTTACTAAAAATGCAAAAATTAGTCGGGCATGGTGGCACGTGCCTATAATCTCAGCTACTTGGGAGCCTGAGGCAGGAGAATCGCTTGAACCCGGGAGGTGGACGTTGCAGTGAGCCAAGATAGCGCCACTGCACTCTAGCCTGGGTGACAGAGCGAGACTCCATCTCAAAAAAAAATAAATAAAGTAGAAGCTCAGTAAATATTTATAGCTAGACGAATTAATGAAAGTGGGCAAGTGCTGTTCATTCACCCATCCATTCATTCTGTCAAACACCATGATAAAGCTGGACTTGGGAAGCCAAAGGGTCAGAGAAGCCCATCCCAGCTGATGTTGAAGCTGAGTCTCCAAGGATAAGCGGGATCTGGGAAGGAGACTCCAGAGAGGCATGAAGCAGCTGGAAATGCAGTCTGACCCCAGCCCTCCCTGAGGCCTTTCCGGTCAGCCCGCGTGGGCAATGCACTGTCAGCATCTGGCTTCTTGAACTTCCTCCCTCTCCCAGATGCTCCTCCTGTGGGCTGGGATCATGTGTCTGCCTCTGACTGCAGTTAAATCCAGATGTCAGCTGACTTCTGCCACAGATTCACTGTGTAGCCTGCGGTAAGTTATTTCCCTTCCCTGATCCCTGCTTCCTCTTCTGCTAAGTCAGGCAAATCATGGTACCTAATCTCACAGGGTAGTTCTGGAGGAGCCGCGTGACACAGCAGTTAAGGTTATCTGCACTTGTATTAGAACATATCTGGGTTGGGCTGGGGGCGGTGGCTCACACCTGTAATCCCAGCACTTTTGGAGGCTGAGGTGGGCAGATCAGGAGGTCACAACCATCCTGGCCAACATGGTGAAACCCTGTCTGTACTAAAAATATAAAAATTAACTGGGCGTGATGGCATACGCCTGTAGTCCCAGCTACTCGGGAGGCTGAGGCAAGAGAATCGCTTGAACCTGGGAGGCAGAGGTTGTAGTGAGTGGAGATTGCATCATTGCACTTCAGATACTCCATCACACACACACACACAAAACAGACCTGAGTTGTAGTTCCAACGGCCACTTACTGGGAAGAGAGAGACCCTGTGTAGAGAGAGAACTGTGTAGAGGTGTTGGACTCAGTTTATTCTAGTAGGCCCACCCTCCGAGACCACCCTTAAACATCAGTAGACTGGGAGCTGTATGTGGATGGAGGCAGCTTCGCCAACCCCTGCAAAGTGACTCTGAAGAAGACGGCAAGCCCTGCTCCAGTCACACTCAGAAGCTGACTGGTCCACGCACCGCCAAAGCATGAGGAAACTCATCGCGGGACTCATTTTCCTTAAAATTTGGACTTGTACAGTAAGGACTTCAACTGACCTTCCTCAGACTGAAGGCTGTTCACAGTATATACATCAGGTCACTGAGGCAGGACAAAAGAGTGCTACAGTCCTATTATTTTATACTTATTATGAATGCCTAGGAACTCCAGAAGGAGCCTGTTTGTATAATAACACTCAGTAGAAAGTATGTAATCCAGGAAGTGACCAGCCCAATGTGTGCTATGACCCCTCTGAACTTACCATGATCACAGTCTTTGAAGTAAGACTAAGGACTGGTCCTTTTCTAGGTGACACAAGTAAAGTAATAGCTAGGACAGAAGAAAGAGGGGTCCCCAAAATGTAACCTTAAAATTTGACGCCTGTGCCGTTATTAATAGTAAACAGCATGGGACAGGATGCAGTTCCCTAGATTGGGAAAAAAGTTACACAGCAGAAAATAAGTACATTTGTCAAAAATCATATTTATGTGAGATGTGTCAGTACTGGTCTTGTGTCATTTGGGCTACTTGGAAAGAAGATAAAAAAGATCCTGTTTGGCTCCAAAAAGGAAAAGTCAGCCCCTCCTGCACGAGTGGGAGCTGCAACCCTTTAGAACTGATAATGACAAACCCCTCAGACCCAAAGTACAATAAAGGAAAATATGTAACATTAGGCACTGATGGAAAAGGACTAGATCCTAGTGTTTTTTTGAGACAGAGTCTTGCTCTGTCGCCCAGGCTGGAGTACAGTGGCACGATCTCGGCTCACTGCAAGCTCCGCCTCCCAGGTTCATACCATTCTTCTGCCTCAGCCTCCCGAGTAGCTGGGATTACAGGTGCCCGACACCACACCCAGCTAATTTTTTTTGTATTTTTAGTAGAGACGGGGTTTCACAGTGTTAGCCAGGATGGTCTCGATTTCCTGACCTCGTGATCTGCCCGCCTCGGCCTCCCAAAGTGCTGGGATTACAGGCGTGAGCCATCGCGCCCAGCCTTTATGTTGTGTTTGTAGAAGAACCATAACAGGAGATCAATGGCCATGCGATGCCCGAGAATTAGTTCCCACAGACCCAGTTCCTGATGAATTCCCAGCCCAAAAGAACCACCTGACAATTTTTGGGTTCTAAAAGTCTCAATTATTGGACAGTATTGCATAGCTAGAGAAGGAAAAGGATGCACTCATCCTGCCTAAGGGCGGCTTAGTTGTCTTGGGCAAAAGCTGTATAATGGTACCACAAAAACAGTTACATGGTTCAGTTCCAATTACACAGAAAGAAATCCATTCAGTAAATTTCCAAAGTTGCAGACTGTTTGGGCCCACCCAGAATTCCACCAGGACTGGACAGCCCCCGCCAGGTTATACTGGATATGTGGACACAGAGCTTATGCTAAGCTGCCTATCAGTGGACAGGCAGCTGTGTAATTGGCACCATTGAGCCATCTTTCTTCTTACTGCCCATACAAACAGGTGAACTTCTAGGCTTCCCAGTCTGTGCTTCCCATGAAAAATGAAGCACAGCCATAGGTGATTTGAAAAATAATGAATAGGAGCTGGGCGCGGTGGCTCACGCCTGTAATCCCAGCACTTTGGGAGGCTGGGGCGGGCGGATCACAAGGTCAACAAATCGAGACCATCCTGGCTAACACGGTGAAACCCCGTCTCTATTAAAAATACAAAAAATTAGCAGGGTGAGGTGGCGGGCGCCTGTAGTCCCAGCTACTGGGGAGGCTGAGGCAGGAGAATGGCATGAACCCAGGGGTCGGAGTCTGCAGTGAGCCAAGATCGCGCCACTGCATTCCAGCCTGGGCGACAGTGAGACTCTGTCTCAAAAAAAAAAAAGAAAGAAAGAAAAATAATGAATGGCCCCTGAAAGAATCATACAATACTACCGACCTGCCATTTAGGCAGAAGATGGCTCATGAGGATATCGAACCCCCATCTACATGCTCAACCGAATCATACAGTTACAAGCTGTTTTAGAAATTATTACTAATAAAACCCGTGAAGCCTTGACGGGCTGAGGAGTGCGGGCACACGGTGTGGGACTGACAGTTCCACCTGCAGTCTCTGTGCGGGATCCACTGGGTGAAGCCAGCTGGGCTGAGTCTGGTGGGGCCTTGGAGAACCTTTATGTCTAGCTCAGGGATTGTAAACACACCAATCAGCACCCTGTGTCTAGCTCAGGGTTTGTGAATACACCAATTGACACTCTGTATCTAGCTACTCTGGTGGGTACTTGGAGAACCTTTGTGTCCACACTCTGTATCTAGCTAATCTGGTGGGGACGTGGAGAACCTTTGTGTCTAGCTCAGGGATTGTAAATGCACCAATCAGCGCCCTATCAAAACAGACCACTCAGCTCTACCAATCAGCAGGACGTGGGTGGGGCCAGATGAAAGAATAAAAGCAGGCAGACGGAGCCAGCAGCAGCAACCCTCTGTGGTCCGCTTCCACGCTGTGGAAGCTTTGTTCTTTCTCTCTTTGCACTAAATCTTGCTGCTGCTCACTCTTTGGGTCCACGCTGCCTTTATGAGCTGTAACGCTCACTGCGAAGGTCTGCAGCTTCACTCCTGAAGCCAGCGAGACCACGAACCCACCAGGAGGAACAAACAACTCCAGACGCGCGGCCTTAGGAGCTGTAACACTCACCGTGAAGGTCCGCAGCTTCACTCCTGAGCCAGTGAGACCACGAACCCACCAGAAGGAAGAAACTCTGAACACATCCGAACATCAGAACGAACAAACTCTGGACACGCTGCCTTTAAGAACTGTAACACTCACCGCGAGGGTCCACAGCTTCATTCTTGAAGTCAGGGAGACCAAGAACCCACCAATTCCGGACACAATACCATGTCAGGAAGCAGTAAGTGCTGTAAATAACCATCAAGTGGGCAGTGACTTGAAGGTTGGAGGATGGAGGGGTGCTTTATCAAAATAGGATGGCCTAAGGAGGTGACATGTGGACAGAAACCCAGGGGGAGTGAGGGTTAAGAAGTGTGATTGTGATATTCAGGTGGGGCGAGTTCCAGGCAAAAGCAAAGGCCCTGAGGTGCTCCAAGAAGAGCAAAGAGTCCAGGAAGATGGAGCTGACTGATTGAGGGAGCAAGTGGTGGGTGATGAGGGCAGCAAGGAGGAGGATCCTGATCATATATGACCTTGGAGACCATTATGGAGATTTCCGTTTTTATTCTAAGTGTGTTGGGAGATTTCTGAGCAAGTGAATAACATGATATAAATGTCTTTTAGGCCTGGCTCATGCCTGTAATCCCAGCACTTTGGGAGGCCAAGGCAGGTAGGTCACCTGAGGTCAGGAGTTCAAGACCAGCCTGACCAACATGGAGAAACCCCGTCTCTACTAAACATACAAAAAATTAGCCGGGCCACTGCACTCCAGCCTGGGCGGCAGAGCGAGACTCCGCCTCAAAAAAAAAAAAAAAAAAAAAAAAAAATTAGCCGGGCGTGGTGGCAGGTGCCTGTAATCCCAGCTGCTCAGGAGGCTGAGGCAGGAAAATCACTTGAACCCAGGAGGCAGAGGTTGCAGTGAGCCGAGATCGTGCCATTGCACTCCAGCCTGGGCAACAAGAGGGAAACTCCGTCTCAAAAAAAAAAAGTTTTAAAAAATACATGTTATTTATTTATTTTTATTTATTATTATTATTATTATTATTTTATTTTTTTTTTTTTGAGACAGAGTCTCCCTCTGTCGCCCAGGCTGGAGTGCAGTGGCGCAATCTCGGCTCACTGCAAGCTCCGCCTCCCGGGTTCACGCCATTCTTCTGCCTCAGCCTCTCCGAGTAGCTGGGACTACAGGCGCCAGCCACCACGCCCGGCTAATTTTTTGTATTTTTAGTAGAGACGGGGTTTCACCGTGGTCTCGATTCTCCTGACCTCGTGATCCGCCCGCCTCGGCCTCCCAAAGTGCTGGGATTACAAGCGTGAGCCACCGCGCCCGGCCGTAATTATTATTTTTGAGGCAGAGTCTTGATCTGTCGCCCAGACTGGAATGCAGTGGCGCGATCTCAGTTCACTGTAACCTCTGCCTCAGCCTCCTGAGTAGCTGGGATTACAGGCGCCCGCCACCACGCCTGGTTAATTTTTTGTATTTTTAGTAGAGACAGGGTTTCACCATCTTGGCCAGGCTGGTCTTGAACGCCTGATCTCGTGACCCACCTCCTTGGCCTCCTGAAGTGCTGGGATTACAGGCATGAGTTACTGCGCCTGGCCTTATTTATTTTTAGAGACAGGGTCTCACTTTGTTGCCCAGGCCGACCTCCAACTCCTGGACTCAAGTGATCCTCCTGTTTCAGCTTCCCAAGTAGCCAGACTACAGGTGATCCACTGCATCTGCCTTAATATAATATGTGTATATATTTACATATATATATATATATATACACATATATATATATATATATTTTTTTTTTTTTTTGAGAGGGAGTCTCACTTTATCACCCAGGCTGGAGTGCAGTGGCATGATCTTGGCTCACTGCAACCTCTGCCTCCCAGGTTCAAGCGATTCTTGTGCCTCCCGAGTAGATGGGTCTGTAGATGTGCATCACCACGCCTGGGTAATTTTTTTTTTTTTTTTGTATTTTTAGTAGCGATGGGGTTTTGTCATGTTGGCCAGGCTGGTCTCTAGTTCCTGATGTCAGGTGATCCACCTGCCTTGGCCTCCTGAATTGGTGGGAGCTACTGCGCCTGGGAGATATAAATTTTTTCTTATGGTTTTTTGACAGCTTTATTGAGGCATAATTGACACGCAATAAACTGCACAAGCCTGAGCGAAAAAGCGAGACTTCATCTCAAAAAAAAAAAGTTTAATAATTTTACTTTTTTTTTTTTTTTTTTTTTGAGACGGAGTCTCACTCTTGTTGCCCAGGCTGGAGTGTAATGGCACCATCTTGGCTCACTTCAACCTCCGCTTCCCGGGTTGAAACAATTCTCCTGCCTCAGCGTCCCAAGTAGCTGGGATTACAGGCGCCTGCCACCACGCCCAGCTAATTTTTGTATTTTTAGTAGAAACGGGTTTTCACCATGTTGGCTAGGCTGGACTTGAACTCCTGACCTCAGGTCATCTTCCCCCCCCTCGGCCTCCCAAAGTGCTAGAATTACAGGTGTGAGCTACCATGCCCGGCCTAATTATTAAGCTTTTAAAGCATAAACGGCCGGGCGCAGTGGCTTACGCCTGCAATCCCAGCAGTTTGGGAGGCCGAGGCAGGTGATCACGAGGTCAGGAGATCGAGACCATCCTGGCTAACATGGTGAAACTCCGTCTCTACTAAAAAATACAAAAAATTGGCCGCGCGCGGTGGCTCAAGCTTGTAATCCCAGCACTTTGGGAGGCAGAGGCGGGCGGATCACGAGGTCAGGAGATCGAGACCACGGTGAAACCTCGTCTCTACTAAAAATACAAAAAAATTAGCCGGGCGTGGTGGCGGGCGCCTGTAGTCCCAGCTACTCGGAGAGGCTGAGGCAGGAGAATGGCGTGAACCCGGGAGGCGGAGTCTGCAGTGAGCCGAGATCGCGCCACTGCACTCCAGCCTAGGCGACAGAGCGAGACTCCGTCTCAAAAAAAACAAAACAAAAAAAAAGCATAAACTACAAAAAAAAATTGACTATTAGACTTCATAAAAATTAAAAACTTTTAGCAGGCTGGCTGGCGTGTGGAGACCAGACTGTGGGGAGCAACAGCAGGATCTGGGAGATAGGAGACTAGTGCTATCATGTGGGTCAACGATGAGGGTAACATCAGTGGAAGGGGTAAGAAACAGATTATTGATACATTTTAAAGGTAGAGCACACAGGAGTTGCTGATGGCTTGGACATGTGATGTGAGAGAAAGAGAGGAGTCCAGGACCACAGCCATGCGCCCCCATGACCTGCTAAAGTAGTACCTCCTTTTGTTTTTTTTTTTTTTTTTGAGACAGAGTCTCCCTCTGTCGCCCATGCTGGAGTGCAGTGACACGATCTCGGCTCTCTGCAAGCTCCGCCTCCCGGGTTCACGCCATCCTTCTGCCTCAGCCTCCCGAGTAGCTGGGACTACAGGCGCCCGCCACCACGCCCGGCTAATTTTTTTTTTTGTATTTTTTTTAGTAGAGACCGGGTTTTGCCGTGTTAGCCAGGATGGTCTCGATCTCCTGACCTCGTGATCCACCCGCCTAGGCCTCCCAAAGTGCTGGGATTACAGGCGTGAGCCACCGCGCCCGGCAGTAGTACCTACTTTTTAAAGTGTAAGCAAGGAAAGTTGGCCCGCACCTGTAGTCCCATCTACCTGGGAGGCTGAGGTGGGAGAATTGCTTGAGCCCAGTTGGTCGAGGCTGCAATAAGCCTTGATCACGCCGCTGCACTCCAACCTGGGCAACAGAACAAGACCCTGTCTCAAATAAAAAAGTGTATGTAAGAATAAAAATTAATAGATTAGGCACAGGATGGGTGTTTAATTCTCGGCAATCACCACTAAGTTTTCATACTGAAGCTTATTCATTCCATGGACAAAACATTGCGCCATGTGTGGTGCCTGGGGTGGGCTCCAAATTCCAGTCCTCTCTTCGCTTGCGATAGCTGTGATCCATTCTTAAGTTTCCTTATTTGTCCACAGAGCGTACACAGGGTTTTTATGAAAACTAGATCAGATAATCAGACACAGTTAAAATAAAACGCGCTCAGTAAAATTACATATTAGTGGAAGAGACAAGCCTTGAATAAAGCAATCCCCTTTCGGGGAGTATGACCCCCTCCCCGAAACCCACTCAGGCGCTGCTGGCTCGCACGCCCACTGAGCTCCGAGCGGAGCCCGAGCCCTTTCCCAGCACACGGGGTTCATTTCCAGACTTTGAAAGACATCCCAGAGACAACTCCAGAGGCCAAGGCGGGTCGGCTTCCTGCGTGGGCCCAGCGCCGGGCACTGAAAGGTGAAGGTGCTTCTTCCCGCTCGGAGGAAAGCCTCTGGCGGTTCTCGCTTCGGGGGCTCGGGATGGACACGCGCGTAGGGCTGGGAAGGTGACGCGCGGACAACGCCGGGGCAAGCGAACTACAACTCCCAGGTAGCTGTGCGCCAAGCGCGCGGCTTAGCGTCGGGCGTGGCCGCGAGGGGCGGCCTATATAAGCTCTTGCTCTCGGCTTCAGTGTCCTTTCTCCCCGCCGCAGCGCTGCTGTTGTGTTTTAGCTGCAGACCTCTGCCTGCTTTCCTGCGGGCCGTTCCCTGCTAGTCGCTGCTGCCGGCCCGCACTCGCCGAGTTTTTCTCCCACGGCCTCGAGATGGTGGTGTACGTGGCACGGAGGGGCCGGGCCTTGCCACCCGGTGGGCCCGAGCTCCGGAAGGCCCCCTCGGCAGTGAGAGGGGCGGGGGCCGCGCGCCCTTCTCTCGCTTCGGCCTGCGCAACGCTGCGCTCTGGGCTGACAGGTGAGCGTTGCCCGCAGGCGGCCGGGTTTATGGAAGGGGTGGGGGTTTGGGAACCGGTCTTCCGGGGGACGCGGGGAAGAAGCCCTGGGCCTGAAGTGTCTTAATTTGGGGGAGGCCGCAAGCCGGTGTCAGGATGGCCTCCAGGTGAATCTGTGACAGTTACCAGCTAGGTGATTTTGGGACTGGTGACTACGCGCGAGGCCTCTGGAGGTCGCCCTGGTCGACACGGTTTTCAGAAGGACGGGTTTTAGGCATTCAGACCCTTGCATGCATCCCAGCTTGTTGCTTTCAGCCTCGCTAAGTGACTAAGCGACCTTCAGCAAGTAACTTAATCGGTCTAAACCTCTTACTTGTAATAGGCGGTTAAAACGGTCCCATCAAGATTGAGAAAAAGCACACCAGATACTGGCACAGCGTGGGCGGTGGGGCCTACAGGATGACTGACAGTCTACAGAGATCCCGGCGTACTTAAGCAGGTAGTAATGATAGACAGGTGAGGCTTTAGGCGGCCGCCCTGGGATCTAAATTGCCCCTTGGCCCTTATCGAAGCTACAGCTGCTTCCGCATAGCTGCTGTGGTCAAAAAGGAGCCCAGAGTGACAGTTTTCCTTGACGGTCGCCGTTCTGTTTGTTGTAACTGATCTGCAACATTTTGGGAAAATACAGTTCCATTGTACCTGCCATCTTTCAGCTGTAGCCAGAGACCTTTATCAAAATGGGCTTGTTTCCACAGAACAGCAGAACAGTTGGGGGTTTGCATGTACAGTTAACCGGCATAAGACTTGTACTGGGAAAATCCAGCTGGGATGTGACACAGCTTAACTGATAGCTTAAGGCATCAGTATTGGGACCAACGGCTGGTCAGATTTGTATCATTCTGAGGACCAAATGATGGGAACCATAAAATTGTTCATGTGAGTTGTTCTCATTTTGCTGTCCAGATGCAGACTCTTAAGATGACAGAAGGTGATTCTTCTGGTGATCGAGGACTCCCGGGGTCATGACAGTGATGAAATGCAGGGGACCTGGTAGGTTTCTTTTGGAGACTGACTGGGGGCTGCCTGGTGGGACAGAATAGCATGTTTCCAAGGGCTGTGGCTGGTCATAGCCACGGGATCTCCAACTGCATGCAAGAGCAACCTGGAAAGACTTTGACAGCACAGGTCAGTACCATACCTGCAAGCTGCCACTCGGCTTTCCTATAATGTTTCAGGACCAGGGCTGGAAGCCTTCCATGTGTCAACTTCCAATGTAGATGGGTGTATTTTTTTTTTTTTTTTTTTTTTTTTTTTTTTGAGACGGAGTCTTGCTCTGTCACCCAGGCTGGAGTGCAGTGGCATGATCTTGGCTCACGGCAACCTCTGCCTCCCGGGTTCAAGCGACTCTCCTGCCTCATCCTCCCGAGTAGCTGGGATTACAGGTGCCTGCCATCACACCCAGCTAATTGTATTTTTAGTAGAGATGGTTTTCACCATGTTGGCTAGATTGAACTCCCGACCTCACGTGGCCCGCCTCGGCCTCTCCTCCCAAAGTGCTGGGATTACAGGCATGAGCCACCGCTCCTGGCCAGTTTAGTTTTCACACTAAGCTTTTTGTTCTGCAGGTTGCCCCCAAGTTTCCTGGCAGTGTGTGATACTGAGGAGGTGAGCTTGTTTCTGGAGCTGTGCTTTAAGGTAAAGTTGATGTGGAACACAGCTTAATCCTCCTGATCCCTTTCCCATCGGATCTGAACACTGGTCTTGGTGGTCGTAAAAGGAGGAAAAGTAATAGTGAAGCTGGCCTAAATGTTGTAATCTGGTATATGGCATGTGGGCTAGTTTCAGACAGGTTCAGAGATGGTTGGATCTCTGAAATTGTAAAATGAAGTATAATCTTAGGCTAAGGGAAGGATGTGTGTGAAGCTCTGGAGGTTGGTATAGTAATAGCTGACCTATTACTGCATTTGGGAGGGATCTGTCATGGCTTCCTTGCCTCTTAAGGGTGGTGTTTTTTTCTTTTAGATTCATGTTACATGTAAAGCTGTCCTCATTTGTGGCTGGACCTGTGGAGTTGGGTAAGTTAGTGACTACCCAAAGCTTTTCACAGCTTGGAGTGTAGCTGCAGGTAGTGCTCGCTGTCGGGGATCCTGTCCTAAGTAGTCAACCTAATAGAACTACAAGGTTGCTTAGGTCTGTGTCAAAGTTACAGCTTTTTTTTGAGACAGGGTCTTTCTGTCACCCAGGCTGGAGTGCAGTGGCTCAGTCTTGGCTCACTGCCTCCCAGGTTCAAGTGATTCTCCTGCCTCCGCCCCCTGAGTAGCTGGGACTATAATAATGCACCACTATGTCTGGCTAATTTTTGTATTTTTAGTAGAGACAGGGTTTCACCACGTTGCCCAGGGCAGTCTTGAACTCCTGACCCCAAGTGATCTGCCTGCCTTGGCCTACCAAAGTGCTGGGATCACAGGTATGAACCACTGTGCCGGGCCAGAAAATCTTAGCATCTTAGTAACATTTACATTTGGCCTTCCTCGTGTGCCCTGTTAGCTGTTCATTACCAGAGGGCAAAGATGGTTAGAACATGATTTGCCCACCTTAAAATGCATTGAAGAGGCCAGGCACGGTGGCTCACGCCTGTAATCCCAGCACTTTGGGAGGCCGAGGCAGGTGGATCACAAGGTCAGGAGATCGAGACCATCCTGGCTAACATGGTGAAACTCTGTCTCTACTGAAAAAATACAAAAAACTAGCTGGGCATGGTGGCATATGCCTGTAATCCCTGCTGAGGCAGGAGAATGGTGTGAACCCAGGAGGCGGAGCTTGCAGTGAGCCGAGATGGTGCCACTGCACTCCAGCCTGGGCAACAGAGCAAGACTCCGTCTCAAAAAAAAAAAAAAATGCATTGAAGGCACCATGGGCCACAAGGCCTGGTAGCCACAAATGTCCAGTGGTGGCTGGAGCTCATGATGCATTCTTTGGTAGGACTTCAACGTCTTTCAGCGTCAGGGAGAGTTGGGAGTGGGGTAGAAACAAGGGGTTCCACGTAGCACACACACTATTTAGAATGACTGGTCCAGGATGAAACCTAATCTGAGTGGACATCCATGGATGAGAAATGCGGATATGGGACTGAGACCAGCTCCTAGGAAAATGCCTGGGTGGTGGAAATCTGGGAATTACTAACAAACACAATGGCTTACACTTCTTTTGCAGGACAATCTCTATGGGAAGCAGAAGGCAAGACCCCAGCCATTTTAGGTAGAAACAACAGCACGCTAATGCCAAAAATTATGCAATGTGCTACTGAACTTCAGAGGCAATCAATAGAAGAAGAATAAAGACTAATACAAGTATATTTGTGTTTGTATTTTTTTGTAGAGACCATTCTGGTCTCTTCCGAGCTCAAGCAATCTACCTTCCAAAGTGAGCCACCATGCCCCGCCCTTGAAGAGGAGATTTTTTTATGATCCAGGATGAATGCTTTGCCTCAAGCAGTAAGCCCCAACACGTGACAAGGTTGGACAGTTTCCCCATTTACTTGGGAAACAGAAGTGAGCAGTATAAAAGTTCACGTGGAGGTCTCCTTTGGCTTTGAGCTATCTTCCTTAATCCTTTCTGAGCTGCCTTCTCCCATATCAAAATATTGATCCTAAAGTGATCCAGGCCTTGTATATGCAGATGCTGCAACTCATGAAAATAGGCGAAACCCATTATTAGAGCAAGTACTAATTCTTAGGCCAACTGCCCTGTTCCATCACACCCCACCACATTGTGCCTCCTGGGGTGTGCTCCTCCCACACCTGCTAGAGTGCCCTTTCTACCTAGCTGCCAGACTTGCACCAAGTTAGGACTCAAATATGGCAGGTACTACAAATACTCCACAGAACCACATACCTACCTGTCAACTGAGAAACCTTGAACTCAGGCTTTAGCGTGTGAATTATCCCAAGCTGCTCATCCCAGTTTTGGGTAATCCCAAACTGTCCTATGTCCAGGAGTGGGTAACTACCTGGACAAAGGATTCCTGTAAAGGAAACCAAAAGTTGTTCCCTTGGTCTTCAAACGGTTAGAAGAATGCAGCAGTGTTGTAGAAACATTCATGATCTCCAGAAACAGTCATTAAAATCTTACAAATCATATTTCCAAAAAGGCTTCATAATTTTAAAAAGGAGTCTCTCATCTCCCTCACATCGTGCAGACTGGCTTGCCCTTTGGCCTGGCTACATCATGGCAGGGATCTCTGAAGACACTGTGTCCAGGGGCTGCCAGTGACAGTCCATCAGAGCGTCATACAGCTCCTCGCTCTGTTCCATGAACTCCTTGTTGGCCTCAGTCACATCCAGCTGTGGCATGGGGTCTGGAAAGCAAGCAAGGATGGGGTCAGGGAAGTCTAGGGACAGCTGCAAGGGACCTGGTTCAGTTCCCTTCTCCCAGAACTCTGTTCTATGGTAAGGTCCCTATCCTGCCAGTTTCTTCTTTTAGGAAGTGAAACCACTGCCTTGCAGGGTTCTGGGGAAGATGAAAATAGGATAATGTTATCTAGAGAATGGAAAAATGGCAGCTGTTACCCTGCATCTACTAAAAGCTACACCTGTGTCTCTAGCCATCATGTATCCTAGATTTTTTGGTCTGGTCCTCACCTCAAATTTGGGTTTAGAAGGTCTGATCAAAGTTATTAAGTCCACAGCATGGTCTCAAGAACTGACAGTAACTGCCTAGTGGAACAACTACAGTCAAATACAGGAGCTGAAAGACCAAGTCCTGTATGTATGTGTGTGTGTGTGTGTATGTACTTTAGAGAAACGGTCTTGCTCTGGCACACAGGCTGGAGTACAGTGGCGCACTGACAGCTCACAGCAGCCTTGAACTCTTAGATTAAAGTGATCCTCCCGCCTTAGCCTCCCAAAGTACTGAGATTACAGGCACGCACCACTGTGCCTGGTGGTAAAATACTATTAAAATTTTTTTTTTGCACAGTGGCTCATGCCCATAATCTCAGCACTTTGGCAGGTCAAAGCGGGCAGATCAC
Source organism: Nomascus leucogenys (assembly GCF_006542625.1). Lineage (NCBI taxonomy): Eukaryota > Metazoa > Chordata > Mammalia > Primates > Hylobatidae > Nomascus > Nomascus leucogenys. Next base: position 28,357,769 of record NC_044404.1, on the reverse strand, counting down.
CAGAGGTCGGGAGTTCAAGACCAGCCTGACCAACATGGAGAAATCCCATCTCTACTAAAAATACAAAATGAGCCGGGCATGGTGGCACATGCCTATAATCCCAGCTACTCAGGAGGCAGAGGCAGGAGAATTGCTTGAACCCAGGAGGCGGAGGTTGCGGTGAGCCGAGATGGCAACATTGCATTCCAGCCTGGGTAACAAGAGCAAAACTCCGTCTCGGCCGGGCGCGGTGGCTCACGCCTGTAATCCCAGCACTTTGGGAGGCCAAGGCAGGCGGATCACAAGGTCAAGAGATCGAGACCATCCTGGCCAACATGGTGAAACCCTGTCTCTACTAAAAATAGAAAAATTAGCTGGGCGTGGTGGCAGGCACCTGTAATCCCAGATACTTGGGAGGCTGAGGCAGGAGAATTGCTTGAACCCAGGAGGCGGAGGTTGCAGTGAGCTGAGATCATGCCATCGCACTCCAGCCTAGGCAACAGAGCCAGATGCCGTCTCAAAAAAAAAAAAAAAAAAAAAAATTAGTTGGGCATGGTGACCTGTGTCTGTAGTGCCAGCTACTAGGGAGGCTGAGGCAGGAGGATCACTTGAGCCTAGGAGGTAGAGGCTGCAGTGAGGCATGTTCACATCACTGATCTCAAGTCTGGGCAACAAAGTGACACCCTGTCTCAAAAAAAAAAGAAAAAAAAAAAAAAAAGCTGGGCACTGTGGCTCATGCCTATAATCCCAGCACTTTGGGAGGCCGAGGCAGGCAGATCACAAGGTCAAGAGATCGAGACCATCCTGGCCAACATGGTGAAACGCCATCTCTACTCAAATACAAAAAATTAGCTGGGTATGGCGGTGCATGCCTGTAGTCCCAGCTACTCGGGAGGCTGAGGCAGGAGAATCACTTGAACCCGGGAGGCAGAGGTTGCAGTGAACAGAGATGGCACCACTGCACTCCAGCCTGGCGACAGAGCAAAGACTCTATCTCAAAAAAAAAAAAAAGCCAGGCGTGGTGGCTCAAGCCTGTAATCCCAGCACTTTGGGAGGCCAAGGTGGGCGGACCACCTGAGGTCAGAAGATTGAGACCAGCCTGACCAACATAGAAACCCCATCTTTATCGGGTTAGAAAAATAGAAATAGAAAATTAGCTGGTCATGTGAGATGCCACTGCACTCCAGCCTGGGCGACAGAGCAAGACTCTGTCTCAAAAAAAAAAAAAAAAAAAAAAAAAAAAAAGAAAATTAGCTGGGCGTGGTGGCGGATGCCTGTAATCCCAGCTACTTGGGAGGCTGAGGCAGGAGAATTGCTTGAACCCAGGAGGCAGAGGTTGCAGTGACCTGAGATCGTGTGCCATTGCACTCCAGCCTGGGCAACAAGAACAAAACTCCATCTCAAAAAAAAAAAAAAAAAAAAAAAAAAAAATTGGGCCTGGTGCAGTGGTTCACACCTGTAATCCCAGCATTGGGAGACAGAGGCGGGTAGATCACGAGGTCAAAAGATTGAGACCATCCTGGCCAACATGGTGAAACCCCATCTTTACTAAAAATATAAAAATTAGCTGGGCGTGGTGGCGCGCATCTGTAGTCCCAGCTATTCAGGAGGATGAAGCAGGGGAATCGCTTGAACCTGCGAGGCGGAGGCTACAGTGGGTCGAGATCGTGCCACTGCACTCCAGCCTGGTGACAGAGCAAGACTCTATCTCAAGAAAAAGAAAGAAAAAGAAAGAAAAAAAAAGGATGAAAAAGAGAAAAAGAGACTGGAAAATTCTAAGGACTTATCTACGGATATTGTAATGAGGCTAATTATCTCTAGAAAGAAGGCAATGTCTCCCGGGGGGAACAACTAGAGACTTGGGTATAGAAAGCCCGGACTGTCCTGACTTTGCCCCACACCGTGTGACCCTCAGCAGATCACTTGGGCTTTCCGGGCCACTAGTTCCCCATCTGTGAAGTGGAGCTCCTATGTCCTTCCCAGCCCACCCCACAAGGTCACTACGGTTGGCATCACATGAGAGGACACAAGAAAGTGCTTTAAAATGTTACGAACTAGACTAGTCTGTTCATGCCCTAAAAGGGATCTGTTTCCTTTAACAAACATTTTCTTGACAGAAAACATTTTCCCTATGACTTTCTCTTGAAGAAGAATTCTCAAAATAGATTTCAAACTTTGAGTCTTTTTGTACCTCAAAAAAAGTTTTGGCCAGGCGCAGTGGCTCATGCCTATAATGCCAGCACTTTGGAAGGCCGAGGTGGGCAGATCACTTGAACCTAGGAGTTCAAGACCAGCCTGGGCAACATGGTGAAACCCTGCCTCTACAAAAAAAAAAAAAAATAGAAAAAAATAGCCAGGTATGGTGGGGCACAACTGTAGTCACAGCTCACTGAAGCCTCAACCTCCTGGGTTCAAGCAATCCTCCTGCCTCAGCCTCCCCCAAGTAGCTGGAACCACAGGCCACCATGCTTGGCTTTCAGTTTTACTTTCCTTTTTCTTCTGTGAAATTCAATGAAAACTATAAATACTTGGCCGGGCACAGTGGCTCATGCCTGTAATCAAAGCACTTTGGGAGGCTGAGGCGGGAGGATCACCTGAGGTCAGGAGTTCAAGACCAGCCTGACCAACATGCTGAAACCCCGTCTCTACTAAAAATACGAAAATTAGCTGAGCGTGGTGGTGCCTGCCTGTAATCCCAGCTACTCAGGAGGCTGAGGCAGGAGAATCACTTGCACCCAGGAGGCAGAGGTTGCAGTGAGGTGAGATTATGCCACTGCATTCCAGCCTGGGTGACACAGCAAGACTCTGTCTCAAAAAAAAAAAAAAGAAAGAAAAAATTAATAATGGCTATTACTATGTTGTAGGATATGGGGTGATTTTCAGTTTCATTATACTTCTATATTTTCCAAATTTTCCATCCTAACGATGACTTAAAAATCAGGAAAATATGTCATTTAAAATATACTGAAAAACAGGAAAAAAATAAAAGAAACAAAAAATGAGTTTTACAAACAGTCAAACAAATAAAAGGTAACAGTATTATCGGCCAGGCACAGTGGCTCATGCCTGTAATCCCAGCACTTTGGGAGGCTGAGGCGGGTGGATCACCTAAGGCTGAGAGTTTGAGACCAGCCAAGCCAACATGGAGAAACCCTGGCTCTACTAAAAATACAAAACAATTAGCTGAGCATGGTGGTGCATGCCCGTAATCCTAGCTACTCCGGAGGCTGAGGCAGGAGAAATTGCTTGAACCTGGGAGGTGGAGGTTGTGGTGAACTGAGGTCGTGCCATTGCACTCCAGCCTGGGCAACAAGAGTGAAACTCTATCTCAAAAAAAAAAAAAAAAAAAGGGTAACAGTATTATCATTAGAGGCCCACATACCAGGATAGAATGCCACATGTCAAGGGGGTGATGGGCTCCCCCGGAGCTGCCTGTCCTAGGCTCTCTGGGATCACACCTCTGGGTAACACTCGACACATCCTACCATGATTACACATCTGTCTGGCTCTCTAACCAGAATGTAAGTTCTTCCAGGGCAGAATTTATCTTGTCTTCCCTCTAGCTGAGAGCACAGTGCCAGCCACAGCAGTCACCTGATAATGGCTGACAGAGTAAGGAATGCATGAACTCTTACCTTCCAATGCATCATCTCCAACTTCTTCATATGTCTGCCAAGAGACCAGAGACGTGGGTTAGGGGCATGGTGAAATCCCGGCCCAGGACCACAGTGGCTTACATTTTTTATTTTTTATTTTTTTTGAGGTAGAGTCTAGCTCTGTCACCCAGACTAGAGTGCAGTAGCGTGACCTCGGCTCACGGCAACACCCGCATCCCAGTTTCAAGCGATTCTTCTGCCTCAGCCTCCTGAGTAGCTGGGATTATAGGCGCCTGCCACTATGCCCAGCTAATTTTTTGTATTTTCAGCAGAGACGGGGTTTCACCATGTTGGCCAGGCTGGTTTTGAACTCCTGACCTCAGGTGACCCACCTGCCTCGGCCTCTCAAAGTGCTAGGATTACAGGTGTGAGCCACTGTGCCCGACCCACAGTGGCTTATTTTTAACAAGAGGAACTGGACTGCTTCAACTTTCCCTATTTTTTCTGAAGCCCAAGCCCCTGTCCTTACCAATCCCGTCCTAGAGAATGACCGGTTTCTAGAGGAGAAACACAACCCCAGGGGACCAGTCTTGCCAGGCCATGGTTACCTGCATGGTGCTCTGGGTATAGCCATACTGGGGGTAACTGTAGCTGTAGCTGCCTGTGTTCTGGTCATAGCCCCACTGAGCATAGTAGTTCTGGTACTGCTGATAATACTGGTTGTAGCTATAACTGTACATCTGACTGTATTCCACTGGCTTTACACGGCTCCTTAAATGAAGACAGAAACAAAAATAAGTGTAAGCAAACATTTCCACAACACTGCCTATGTGGCCAGAGACTATTTTAAGTGCTTTATACCAATTAACTTTTTTTTTTTCCTTGAGACAGAGTCTTGCTCTGTTGCCCAGGCTGGAGTACAGGGGCGTGATCTCAGCTCACTGCAACCTCTGCCTCCTGGGTTCAAGCAACTCTGCCTCAGCCTCCCAAGTAGCTGGGATTATAGGCGTGTGCCACCATGCCCAGCTAATTTTGTATTTTTAGTAGAGACAGGGTTTCACCACATTAGTCAGGCTGGTCTCGATCTCCTCACCTCGTGATCACGAGATCGAGACCAGCCTGACCTCGTGATCCACCTGCCTCAGCCTCCCAAAGTGCTGGGAGCCCAGCCACCAATTAACTCTTTTAATCCTCAAAACAACCATATGCAATAAGTGTATCATTATTCCTATTTTACCGATAAGGAAACTGAGGAACAGAGAGGTTAAGTAATTTGTCCAAAGTCACACAGCTAATATGCGAGTATGGCTCCAGAGACCACGCTTTTAATACAGGAGGTTTTAATGGATAGGTGTGTCTCTCTTAACAAACTATGTCAGGACTGGCAAAAGGATATACTGTTTAAAAAAAAAAAAGGCCGGGCGCGGTGCCTCACGCTTGTAATCCCAGCACTTTGGGAGGCCGAGGCAGGCGGATCACGAGGTCAGGAGATCGAGACCACGGTGAAACCCCGTCTCTACTAAAAATACAAAAAAATTAGCCGGGCATGGTGGCAGGCGCCTGTAGTCCCAGCTACTCGGAGAGGCTGAGGCAGAAGAATGGCGTGAACCCGGGAGGCGGAGCTCGCAGTGAGCCGAGATCGCACCACTGCACTCCAGCCTGGGTGACAGAGCAAAACTCCGTCTTAAAGAAAAAAAAAAAAAATTAAAAAATATATAAAAATAATAATAAAATAAATAATAATAAAATAAATAAAAATAAAAAAAAAAGGGCTGGGTGCGGTGGCTCACACCTGTAATCCCAACACTTTGGGAGGTGGAGGCAGGTGGGTCACCTGAGGTCAGGAGTTCCAAGACCAGCCTGGACAACATGGTGAAACCCCATCTCTACAAAAAATACAAAAAATTAGCTGGGTGGGATGGCGCGTCTGTAATCCCAGCTGCTTGTGAGGCTGAGGCAGGAGAATTGCTTGAACCTGGGAGACAGAGGTTGCAATGAGCCTAGATTGTGCCACTGGACTCCAGTCTGGGCAATAAAAGTGAAACTCTGTTTCAAAAAAAAAAAGAAAAGAAACGATGGACAGACGTGGTAGCTCACGCCTATAATCCCAGCCACTTGGGAGGCTAAGGAAGGAGAATTGCTTGACCCTGGGAGACCCGGCTAATTTTTGTACTTTTAGCAGAGATGGGGTTTCACCATGTTGGCCAGGGTAGTCTTTTTTTTTTTTTTTTTTGAGACGGAGTCTCGCTCTGTCGCCCAGGCTGGAGTGCAGTGCTGCGACCTCGGGTCACTGCAAGCTCCGCCTCCCGGGTTCACGCCATTCTCTTGCCTCAGCCTCCGAGTAGCTGGGAGGACAGGCGCCTGCCACCGCACCCGGCTAATTTTTTGTATTTTTAGTACAGACGGGGTTTCACCGTGTTAGCCAGGATGGTCTTGATCTCCTGACCTCGTGATCCGCCCGTCTCGGCCTCCGAAAGTGCTGGGATTACAAGGCACGAGCCACGGCACCCCGCCTTTTGTTTTTGTTGTTTTTTGAGACGGAGTCTCGCTCTGTCGCCCAGGCTGGAGTGCAGTGGCGCGATCTCGGCTCACTGCAACCTCCGCCTCCCGGGTTCATGCCATTCTCCTGCTTCAGTCTCCCAAGTAGCTGGGACTATAGGCGCCCACCACCACGGCCGGCTAATTTTTTTTTTTTTTTTATTTTTAGTAGAGACGGGGTTTCAACATGTTAGCCAGGATGGTCTCAATCTCCTGACCTCGTGATCCACCCGCCTCAGCCTCCCAAAGTGCTGGGATTCCAGGCGTGAGCCACCGCACCTGTCCTTTTTTTTTGAGATGGAGTCTCGCTCTGTTGCCCAGGCTGGAGTGCAGTGGCACAATCTCGGCTCACTGCAAGCTCTGCCTCCCCGGTTCATGCCATTCTCCTGCCTCAGCCTCTCTGAGTAGCTGGGATTACAGGTGTCCGCCACCACGCCTGGCTAATTTTTTGTATTTTTAGTAGAGACGGGGTTTCACCATGTTAGCAAGGATGGTCTCTATCTCCTGACCTTGTGATCCACCCGCCTCGGTCTCCCAAAGTGCTGGGATTACAGGCGTGAGCCACTGCGCCCGGCCTATTTTGTTTTTTAAGAGACAGGGTCTCACTCTGTTGCCTGGGCTGGAGTGCAGTGGAGTGATCATAGCTCATTGTAACCTTGAACTCCTAGGCTCAATCAATTCTCCCACTTCAGCCACCAGAGCAGCTGGGACTAGAGGAGCACACCAAGCCCAGCTAATTTAATGTTTTTATATAATACTTTACAACAAATAACATTTTTGGGGGAAGTCACTAAGCCTGATCTTCAATGTATTAAACACAGTTAAACCACAAAGAACCCCTAAATCATTGCTTTCAAAAACATGGCCATTTGGCCGGGCGCAGTGGCTCACACCTGTAATCCCAGCACTTTGAGAGGCCAAGGCAGGCAGATCACCTGAGCTCAGAAGTTCAAGACCAGCCTGGTCAACATGTGAAACCCCGTCTCTACTAAAAATACAAAAATTAGCTGGGCTTGGTGGCACACGCCTGTCGTCCCAGCTGCTCGGGAGGCTGAGGCAGGAGAATCGCCTGAACCCGGGAGGTGGAAGCTGAAGTGAGTCAAGATCACACCACTGCACTCCAGCATGGGCAACAGAGCAAGACTCCATCTCAAAAAAAAAAAAAAATAATAATAATAATTCAACTACTCTTAGGGTAGAGTTTAGTTCAGCGTTTCTCAGCCCTGGATCTATTGACATGGAGGGGTGGGAGGCTGTCCTGTGAATTGCAGGATGTTTAACAGTAACCTTGGCCGATACCTACTAGGTGCCATTAGTACATCCTTGGTTGTGAAAACCAAAAATGTCTCCAGATGCTGTAAATGTCCCCTGGGAGGCAAAATCGCTCCAGTTGAAAATCATTAATTTGGCTAAAGGATAAAAGATCTGGCCAGGCACAATGGCTTACGCCTGTAATCCCAACACTTTTGTAGGCCAAGGTGGGCAGACTGCTTGAGCCCAGGAATTCGAGACCAGCCTGGGCAACAACAAAGCAAGACCCTATCTCTACAAAAAATACAGAAATTTGCCAAGCATGGTGGTGTGCACCTGTAGTACCACCTAATCAGAAGGCTGAGACGGGAGGATCCCCTGAGCCTGGGGAGGTCGGGGCTGCAGTGAGCCATGATCTCCAGCCTGGGTGACTTTGACACCCTGTCTCAGGGAAAAAAACAAACAAACAAAAAATCCTATTCAGAGAAAAGTTTGGAGTTGTAAGGGAAGAAGATTTTCTACCCAGCATGACAGGTATAATAGTGAAGTATATAATGTCCTGTAGAGTGTCTGGAATATTTTTCTTTTTTATTGGAGATGGAGTCTTGCTCTGTCGCCCAAGCCAGAGTGCACTGACGCCATCTGGGCTCACTGCAACCTCCACCTCCCGGGTTCAAGCGATTCTCCTGCCTCAGCCTCCCGAGTTCTTGGGCCTACAGGCATGCACCACCATGACCGGCTAATTTTTGTATTTTTAGTAGAGATGAGGTTTTGCCATGTTGGCCAGGCTGATCTCGAACTCCCGACCTCAGGTGATCCGCCCACCTCAGCCTCCCAAAGTCCTGGGGTTACAGGCGTGAGCCACTGCGCCTGGCCAAGTGTCTGGAATACTAATTCTTATCCATTCCCACAGCATAGAACACTCACAGGAGGGTTGTAGTTTCATTAATATAAATAAGGCTAAAACTGGAAGTAATTTTTTCCGTTTGTTCAAATCTTATTAATTCTATGAGTAAGTTCCCAACAGTGGGACTACTGGGCAAAGAACAGGGACATCAGGTATGGACAGCCAAACAGCTTTTCCAATGCTGTCACCAGTAATGTCTGAATGCATCAGCCTTTCCAAATCATACTCTATCCTCAGCTGTAAGTTTCTGCAGGAGTGGGGCTAGTTCAACTCCAGCACTCACGGCCCGGCCAACAGCAAGCATTCAGTACTTGTGACTTGAATTAGATCCCCCTTCAGCCTCCCATCCGGCGTATGGATGCCCTGATTCTCAGCAAACAAAAGAGGAGTGTCTGGCGGGGAGTCTAGAGTCTCTCTACCTTCCCTGCAGGACTCACGCTTTAGGGATTGCCACGCTCAGCCGCACAGGCTTAGACCCCAGTCCCACTGCTCCCTGGCACTCCGTCAGGGCTCGCTTCTGTTCCAGTTCATCTGTGAATTTCACAAAACCATAACCCCTGCATGAAAAAAATATACAATTTAGATCACAAATGTGATGAAACTCTAAGAATGGACACATGAAAAAGAAGTAAGGATAAGAAGGTGGGCAGGAATGTAGAAAGGAAAAGAGGCTGAGAAGAGAGAGAGAGAGAATCCATTAAACTAGAGGAAGAGGCTGGGCGCGGTGGCTCACGCCTGTAATCCCAGCACTTTGGGAGGCCGAGGCAGGTGGATCATGAGGTCAGGAGATCGAGACCATCCTGGCTAACACAGTGAAACCCTGTCTCTACTAAAAATACAAAAAATTAGCCGGGCGTGGTAGCAGGCGCCTGTAGTCCCAGCTACTTGGGAGGCTGAGGCAGGAGAATGGCGTGAACCCAGGAGGCGGAGCTTGCAGTGAGCCGAGATCGCGCCACTGCACTCCAGCCTGGGCGACAGAGCGAGACTCCGTCTCAAAAAAAAAAAAAAAATAAAAATAAATAAATAAATAAATAAATAAACTAGAGGAAGAAAGGAGAGTCCCATCAACAGGTGTCCACATAGTGTCAAGATCCAAGTACAGACGATTCTAAGATCTGCAGGAATTCCCACATTCAGTTCACCATCCTCCTCGACACCTTCACCCCTGGGGAACATTCCCAAATAGGAGCTTCCCCGACACCCTGCTGGAAAGTAACTAATAGAATTCAGCAAATATTTACAGTCTGCCCTGTATGCCAGGCACTGCGCTACGCACAGGATGCAGCAGTCACAGAAAGACAACGTTCCTGCTCTCCTGAGCTCAAAGTCTAGCAGGGGGATAAATTAATGCAAGCTAACGTTTAATAAGTATTTATTTCCCTAGCACTGTGCTGAGCATTTTCTTTTTTTTTTTTTTTTTGAGATGGAGTTTCACTCTTGTTGCCCAGGCTGGAGTGCAATGGTGTGATCTCGGCTCACTGCAACCTCTGCTTTCTGGGTTCAAGCAATTCTCCTGCCTCAGCCTCCCTAGTAGCTGGAGTTACAGGTGCCTGCCACCAAACGCAGCTAATTTTTTTTTATTTTTTTATTTTTTGAGACGGAGTCTCACTCTATTGCCCAGGCTGGAATGCAGTGGCACATCTCGGCTCACTGCAAGCTCCGCCTCCCATGTTCACGCCATTCTCCTGCCTCAGCCTCCAGAGTAGCTGGGATTACAGGCACCTGCCACCACGCCCAGCTGATTTTTTGTATTTTTTTAGTAGAGACGGGGTTTCATCGTGTTAGCCAGGATGGTCTCCATCTTCTGACCTCATGATCCGCCTGCCTCGGCCTCCCAAAGTGCTGGGATTACAAGCATGAGCCACCACACCTGGCCTGTATTTTTTTTAAAGTAGAGACAGGGTTTCACTATGTTGGCCAGGCTGGTCTCAAACTCCTGACCTCAGGTGATCCATCCGCCTCTGCCTCCCAAAGTGCTGGGATTATAAGTGTCAGCCACCACGCCCGGCTCTTTTTTTTTGTTTGAGATGGAGTCTCGCTCTGTCTCCCAGGCTGGAGTGCACTGGCATGATCTCGGCTCACTGCAACCTCCGCCTCCCAGGTTGAAGCGATTCTCCTGCTTCAGCCTCCCGAGCAGCTGTGACTACAGGCACGCACCACCATGCCTGGTTAATTTTTGTATTTTTAGTAGAGACAGGGCTTCACCATGTTGGCCAAGTTGGTCTTGAACTCCTGACCTCAGGTGATCCGCCCGCCTCTGTCTCCCGAAGTGCTGGGATTACAGGCGTGAGCCACCGCACCCAGCCTGTGCTGACCATTTTCTCAGGGTGATCTCATCAAACTGTCTAATAATTCCATGAAGGTGGTATCCACATTTACTGAAGAGGTAACCAGTTTAGTGAGATTTAACAACTTGCCCAAAGTCATGGCAGAAGCACGATTCAAAGCCACACCTGTTGCACTCTCAAAGCCTGAGCATGTAACTACTATGCTGACCAAGAATGAGCCTTTCTTGAGGTTCTTCGATTTCCATTTTTCTCTTTTCTTTTTTTTGTTTTTTTGAGACGGAATCTCGCTCTGTTACCCAGGCTGGAGCACAGTTGCGTGATCTCAGCTCACTGCAACCTCTGCCTCCCGGATTCAAGCAATTCTGCCTCAGCCTCCCAAGTAGCTGGGACTATAGGCGCGTGCCACCATGCCCGGCTAACTTTTGTAATTTTTTAGTACAGACGGGGTTTTGCCACGTTAGCTAGGCTGGTTTCAAACTCCTGACCTCAGGTGATCCATCCACCTCAGCCTTCCAAAGTGCTGGGATTACAGGCATGAGCTACCACGCCGGGCCAACTTTTTTTTTTTTTTTTTTTATGGAGACAGAGTCTCGCTCTGTCGCCCAAGCTGGAGTGCAGTGGCACAATCTTGGCTCATTGCAACCTCCGCCTTCCAGGTTCAAGCAATTATCCTACCTCAGCCTCCCAAGTAGCTAGGACTACAGGTGCACCACCACACCTGGCTCATTTTTGGTATTTTAATAGAGACTGCATTTCACCATGTTGCCTAGGCTGGTCTCAAACTCCTAAACTCACGCAATCCACCCACCTCGGCCTCTCAAAGTGTTAGGATTACAGGCATGAGACACCACGCCCAGCCTGAAGTGGAACACTTCTAACTACACTGAAAGGCTCAGTAACAATAACAAGCAAAACAGCAAACACCTATAAAGCATTTCAAATGTGACTTACTTATATTATATCCTTTAATCCTTACATCAACCCTACAAGCAGCTATTATTAATCAGCTCCATTTTACAGATGGGGCTGTACGGGTCACGGAGCCTCAATGCTACAATACTGGCATTCTCCGTCACTTGTATTGGAGCTGGGATTTGAACTAGGCAGTTTGGCTCCAGAGCTTGTGGTCTTAACTGCCATGCTGCAGGGCCTTTCTAAAACACCTCCACTCAGGAGAGAAATGCTGAAACTAACACAGTGAAGCATCAGTAACAAGTAAGGCCTTACTTAGACACGCCTGTCTGGTCCAAAACCACTTTGCCTCCCCGACAGGAGGGGTAGACTTTGACGAAGAATTCATACAGCATGCCGTCATCCACGTCCGGGGTCAGGTCCCCCACAAAGAGGGAATACTCAGGGCTGAGGAGAGAGAACAAGAAGATTCAGAGGCAAAGACCAAAACCTCTGCTCTGAAGAGCTCTTTTGCATATTCGAGGTAAACCTCTCCCAGGCCCCTTAAGGAACACATTTGATGGATCTACTTAACCAGCCCCTACTTTGTTTCATTAGAGCAGTCCTGGCAGAAGAGTTATGGAAATAGTCCCTGCCCCAAATCCCTCACCCACTCCACAGAGCTTGTCTGACTTCAAGTATTACATGAGTGCAGATGTGTGGATGGGGTCGGAAGTGCACCTCTAAGGCACTCAAAAGATAAAACTGCATAATAATGCATTCTGCATTCCTTGTATATTTTAAACATAAATGTTAAAAGACAGAAAAAAAAAGAACTAGATCTTATCTTCTAAGGACATAAAGCCTAGCGAAAATTAAATCCTCAATCTTTTTTTTTTTTGAGATGGAGTTTTGCTCTTGTTGCCCAGGCTGGAGTGCAGTGGTGCGATCTGGGGTCACTTCAACTTGTCTCCCAGGTTCAAGTGATTCTCACATCTTAGCCTGCCGAGCAGCTGGGATAACAGGTGCGCACCACCACGCCCGGCTAATCTTTTGTATTTTTAGCAGAGACGCGGTTACGCCAAGTTGGCCATGCTGGTCTCAAATTCCTGACCTCAAATGATCCACCTGCCTCAGCCTCCCAAAGTGCTGGGATTACGGGTGTGAGCTACCATACCCAACCTCTTAAACCACTGCGAGCTTGTGGGTGATACAAATCAGGCCAAAATTTACCAACTCCTGTTATAGGAGGTCAATTCTATTCAAAAAATAAACGAACATAAAAACCTTTGTTATTTTTTTTTTTCTTTTTGTTGACATGGAGTCTCACTCTATCACCCAGGCTGGAGTGCAGTGGTGTGATCTCGGCTCACTGCAACCTCTGCCTCCTGGGTTTAAGCAATTCTCTTGCCTCAGCCGCCCAAGTAGCTGGGACTACAGGCACATGCCACTACGCCCAGCTGATTTCTTTTGTTTTTTTTTTGAGATGGAGTCTCGCTCTGTCCCCCAGGCTGGAGTGAAGTGGCGCAATCTCAGCTCACTGCAACCTCTGCTTCTAGGGTTCAAGCGATTCTCCTGCCTCAGCCTCCCAAGTAGCTGGGATTACAGGTGCCCGCCACTACACCCAACTAATTTTTTGTATTTTTAGTAGAGACGGGGTTTCACCATGTTGGCCAGGCTGATCTCGAACTCCCGACCTCAGGTGATCCACCCGCCTCGATCTCCCAAAGTGCTGGGATTACAGGCGTGAGCCACCGCACCCGGCCTACCTTTGTTATTATCTTATTTCAAGTATGATACATATTCCTTGCACAATAAGAATACACAAGGCCAGGCGCAGTGGCTCACGCCTGTAATCCCAGCACTTTGGGAGACCGAGGCAGATGGATCACAAGGTCAAGAGTTCAAAACCAGCCTGACCAAGAGGGTGAAACCCCATCTCTACTAAAAATATAAAAATTAACTGGGCGAATTGGCAGGTGCCTGTAATCCCAGCTACTCGGGAGGCTGAGGCAGGAGAATTGCTTGAACCCAGGCGGCAAAGATTGCAGTGAGCCAAGATCACGCCACTGCACTCCAGCTTGGGCGACAGAGTGAGATTCCATCTTAAAAAAAAAAAGAATACACAAAAGCACAGCCCAGGCGCAATGGCTCACGCCTGTAATCCCAGCACTTCGGGAGGCTGAGGTGGGTGGATCATCAGGAGATCGAGACCATCCTGGCTAACACGGTGAAACCCCGTCTCTATTAAAAATACAAAAAATTTAGCCGGGCATGGTGGTGGGCACCTGTAGTCCCAGCTACTCGGGAGGGTGAGGCAGGAGAACAGCGTCAACCTGGGAGGCTGAGTTTGCAGTGAGCCGAGATCGTGCCACTGCACTCCAGCCTGGGCAACAGAGTGAGACTCCGTCTGCAAAAAAATAAAAAAGAATACACAAAAGTGCAAAGAAAAATAAAATTGCTATAACCCAACCATTTGAAGACAATCACAATAAATGCTTTGATATGTATACTTTTGTCTTCTTTTCTTATGGCTTTTCTTCTAAAAATACGATCCACCGTATTTTGTTTCTAGTATTTTTTTTCACTTTCAACATATTGCCAACATCTTGATATGTCAGTATACTGCAACATGACTTGTTAGTGGATATACCGCATCCTAACTAATGACCATAATTTAATCACTTCCCTACTATTAGGTTATTTGGGTTTCCTCAACTTTAGCTATTATACACAATACTTCAATGAATACATCTGAGGCTAATCTTTGCACACGTCCATGAATAAATACTGAAAAGTAGAATTATAGGGTTAATGCATATAAATGTTTTTTAAGCTTTTGGTACACCGTTTTAATGCTTTCAAATGGCAACCTGAAATTCCAATCAATTTATGTTGCTGTAACAGGTCAATTCATTGGGTTTCTAAGACAGGGTCTCACTCTGTTGCCCAGGCTGGAGTGCAGTGGCACGATCACAGCTCACAGTAGCCTTGATCATTGTAGCCCTCCCTGGGCTCAGGTGAGCCTCCTGCCTCAACCTCCTGAGTAGCTGGGACTACAGGCGCCCACCGCCACGCCCAGCTAATTTTTTGTATTTTTAGTAGAGATGGGCTTTCACCATGTTAGCCAGGATGATCTTGATCTCCTGACCTTGTGATCCGCCCACCTTGGCCTCCCAAAGTACTGGGATTACAGGCGTGAGCCACCACACCCGGCCATTTTTGTATTTTTTGTAGATACGGGGTTTTTCCACGTTGCCCAGGCTATTCTTGAACTCCTACGCTCAGGCAATCTGCCTGTTTCGGCCTCCCAAAGTGCTGGGATTACAAGCATAAGCCGCTGCACCTGGCTAACAAGGCAATTCTTATTGAATGAAACTTCAATACTGTGAGGAGTAGGAGGGTAGGAAGCCAGGGGCAGGGACCAAATACAGAAAAGCCAGGGTCTTGCATGAAGCACACCAGGAAGGTCCACCAGCAAGGCAGGGAGAAGGGCGTCGTCCTTCAGGAGGGGACCAAGTGCAGCCAAACTGGCTCCCCTCCTCCTATATGGCAGTGACGGGCACAGTGACACATCTTATGTCTGTCTAGACATGACTTTGTACCTACCTGTTATCTGGTTGTTTCCCATAAGTGGCATAGTTCAGTTTAAAACGTTTCGCCTGGAAGTTTAAAAACAAACAAACTAAAACAGAGAAAGGTGTTTCAAGAGTTGAACAATATTTGAAAAAAACTGAAATAAATTACCTTGGCCAAAACATCTCCCCCTCTCTAAGCCTCAGCTTTTTCTCCTGTATAAAATGAGGGGGTTGCACGGATGACCGCTAAGGGCACTGCCAGCTCCATGGTTCTATGAGCCCAGGTGTGCCAGCTGGTGCAGCTGTAAGCTAAGTAACTGTGGGAAGAGCAGAATGCAACTCTCTTGAAATGTGTCCTTGCTGCTGCCAGCCTATTCTAGTTTCCCAATCAGGCAAGAGGTCTAGAGTTTCAAGTCTTCGGTTATGGGAGGCAGCGATGCAGAATGGAAAGGCATGAATTTGGGAGGCAACCAATCTTCAGTCTGAATTCTGGCTCTGCCATTGACTACCTGTGTTGCCTTGCGCAAGTTATTTCAATTCCCTGAGCTTCAGTTTCCTGGGCCTACAAAGATAACAATGCCTACTGTAAAGGGTTGTTACAGGATTAAGTAAGTATACAGTAGGGATGTTACAGGATTAAGTAAGTATACAGTAGGGATTCAATAGATGGTAGTAAGCAATGACAATAATAATGGCAACATCATCATTATCTAAATGTCCTTACAGGTGTGGCTCCTGGAAGGGGTTTCCCATTAATTTTATGCAAACACTTCTCAGCTGTGGCCAAATCTGCGAATTCTACAAAGCAGTAGCCAGCTGGGATCCTGGAAAAAAAGCAAATAGAGAAAGAAAATGGTTAAAGATAAAATGGCTCAAGATGAGGCCAGGCGCGATGGCTCACGCCTATAATCCCAACAGTTTGGGAGGCCAAGGCAGGCGGATCACTGAAGGTCAGGAGACCAGTCTGGTCAACATGCTGAAACACCATCTCTACTAAAAATACAAAAATTGGCTGGGCATGGTGGCACACACCTGTAGTCCCAGCTTACTCGGGAGGCTGAGGCAGGAGAATTGCTGTAACCCAGGAGGTGGAGGTTGCAGTGAGCCAAGATCATGCCACACTGCTCCAGCCTGAGCAACAGGCTGGTTTGAGACTGTTTAAAAAAAAAAAAAAAAAAAAAAAAAAAAAGAGCTCAAGATGAGTCTTAGCCTTGAAGGGAGAAAGAAATGTTTTTCTAATCTGAGTCAACACTGTTTTTGTTCCTTGCCATACCCTAGCTCAGACCTAATTTACAAACCTGAATATAAGGATTGCCCATCTGGGCCAGTCCAAGATTCGTTTATCTGTATTTATTTATGAGATGGATATCATCTCGATCTCAGCTCACTATAACCTCTGCCTCTCAGGTTCAAGCAATTATCCTGCCTCAGCCTCATGAATACTTGGAATTACAGGTATCCACCACCATGCCTGGCTAATTTTTGTATTTTTAGTAGAGATGGGATTTTGCCATGTTGGCTAGGCTGATCTTGAACTCCTGACCTCAGGAGATCCACCCACTTCGGCCTCCCAAAGTTCCGGGATTATAGGCATGAGCCAAGGCACCTGGCCCCAGACTCACTTAGTAAACATTCATTTACGCATTTTATCATGTGTGAATACTCTTGCCAAAATTGCATTATGCAATCCCATCAAGCCTTTAGATCTAATAACCAGTTCCAGGAAATTTTAGGGATAGACTGCAAACCACCACAAGTAAACAAATGAATGCAGAATGTATGATCTGTTTTTTTTTTCTGAGACCGAGTTTTGCTCTTGTTGCCCAGGCTGGAGTGCAATGACGCAATCTTGGCTCACTGCAACCTCCACCTCCTGGGTTCAAGCAATTCTCCTGCCTCCACCTCCCAGATTCAAGTGATTCTCCTGCCTCAGCCTCCCAAGTAGCTGGAATTACAGGCATGCGCCACCATGCCCAGCTAATTTTGTATTTTTAGTAGAGATGGGGTTTCTGCATGTTGGTCAGGCTGGTCCTGAACTCCCGACCTCAGGTGATCTGCCCCCCTTGGCCTCTCAAAGTGCTGGGATTACAGGCATGAGCTACTGCACCTGGCCTCAGAATATAGGCTCTTATAAAGACAACTAGTCTTACCTCCTTAAAAAGTTAAATAGCATGAGGAAAGAAAGAGGTTGGCTTTTATACATTAAAAGAGACTCGTGGCCGGGCGCGGTGGCTCACGCTTGTAATCCCAGCACTTTGGGAGGCCAAGGCGGGCAGATCACGAGGTCAGGAGATCGAGACCACGGTGAAACCCCGTCTCTACTAAAAATACAAAAAAAAAAATAGCCGGGCGTGGTGGCAGGCGCCTGTAGTCCCAGCTACTCGGAGAGGCTGAGGCAGGAGAATGGCGTGAACCCGGGAGGCGGAGCTTGCAGTGAGCCAAGATTGCACCACTGCACTCCAGCCTGGGCGACAGGGCGAGACTCCGTCTCAAAAAAAAATAAAAATAAAAGAAAAAATAAAAAATAAATAAAAGAGACTCAAAAAATTAGCCAGGCATGGTGTCGGGCGCCTGTAGTCCCAGCTACTCGGGAGGCTGAGGCAGGAGAATCGCTTGAACCCGGGAGGTGGAGGCTGCAGTGAGCCGAGATCGCGCCACTGCACTCCAGCCTGGGCAACAGAGCAAGACTCTGTCTCAAAAAAAAAAAAATAAATAAAATAAATAAAAGAGACTCAGAAGAACTAAACGCAATACAGGTTCCTGGATTGAATTATAATTCACTAATAAATGAAAAACTATCAATATTTTGGTGACAATTATAAAAATTTAAATGTAGACCTGCTATGATATGGTATTAGAGAATCACTGATAATTTTGTTAGTGTGATATAAGCATTGTGGTTACGTAAGAAAATGTCCAGTCTCGCCAGGCGCGGTGGCTCATGCCTGTAGTCCCAGCACTTTGGGAGGCCGAGGCAGGCAGATCACGAGGCCAGGAGATCGAGACCATCCTGACTAACATAGTGAAACCCCATCTCTACTAAAAATACAAAAAATTAGGCGGGCGTGGTGGCGGGCACCTTCTGGCTTGAACCCGGGAGGCGGAGCTTGCAGTGAGCCGAGATCGTGCCACTGCACACCAGCCTGTGCCACGGAGCAAGACTCCGTCTCAAAAAAAAAAATTAAAAAAAAGGAGAAAGGTTACAGAATGAATTTTCATACCAGTAGCTGATTATCTGGGGTTTTCTGCTTAGAAGAGCAAGAAGAGAAATATTTAGGTGGGCATAATCTACCAGTCAGAAAAATATTGTCCTAGGTAATGGGGTTCTGAATACACAAAGTATCTTTCAAATGTCTCATCTCTATTTTTAAACCATTTGATGTTTTAGCAAGCCACATGTAGAGGAGTACCGAGAAAAGACTAGCTGCTTGGAGAATGGCGTGAACCCAGGAGGCGGAGCTTGCAGTGAGCCAAGATCGCGCCACTGCACTCCAGCCTGGGTAGTGACAGAGAGAGACTCCGTCTCAAAAAAAAAAAAAAAGAGTGGCTGCTCGATAAACACTGACAAATTGATAATTCCCTAAGGAAAACTAAGACCTCAAAGAGAAAGAAGAAAATGGAGGCAATAGAGCACCACTATCTGAAAATATTGTGCATTTGGTTGTCTTTACTTATTTATTGTCTCATTCCCCACTAGAATGTAGTAAACTCCATGAGCAGGGGCTACATCTGGATTATTTCAGCCAGGAATCTAGAACAGTAGAACACAGTAGTATCTCCACAGATAACTTTTTTCTTTTTTCAGGTGGAGTTTCGCTCTTATTGCCCAGGCTGGAATGCAATGGCGGATCTCGGCTCACTACAACCTCTGCCTCCCAAGTTCAAGTGATTCTCCTGCCTCAGCCTCCCAGGTAGCTGGGATTACAGGCATGCACCACCACACCCGGCTAATTTTTGTATTTTTAGTAGAGACAGGGTTTCTCCATGTTGGTCAGGCTGGTCTCGAACTCCTGACCTCAGGTGATCTGCCCTTCTCGCCTCCCAAAGTGCTGGGATTAGAGGGGTGAGCCACCGCGCCCGGCTATTTATTATAACTCTTCAAGTTATTAAGACTCTTCATAATACTACTTACCTACCTCAGAGGTTTCTGAGGTTTTAAGGAAATAATGGATGTAAACTGCTTATTACTTAGCAGATCGTAATCTGACTATACTTACTGAGCATATGCTATATGCTATACACTGTCCTAATGATGAATGGGAATTAACTCATTTAATCCTCACCATAACTCTAGGAGGTAGGTGCTGTTATTATTTCCATTTTTATACTCAAAGTGAATGAGACAGAGCAGTTAAGTAACTTACCCAAGTTCATACAGTAGAAATAGCTTTCAAACCCAGTCTCGCTTGAGTCCTGCGGGTTTTTTTGTGGTTTTTTTTGAGAGATTGTTTTGCTCTCGTTGTCCAGGCTGGAGTACGGTGGCACAATCTCAGCTCACTGCAACCTCCGCCTCCCGGGTTCAACCGATTCTCATGCCTCAGCCTCCCGAGTAACTGGGGTTACAGGTGCCTGCCACCATACCCGGCTAATTTTTCTATTTTTAGTAGAGATGGGGTTTCACCATGTTGGCCAGGCTGATCTCAAACTCCTGACCTCAGGTGATCCGCCCACCTCAGCCTCCCAAAGTGCTGGGATTACAGGCGTGAGTCACCACACCTGGCAAGTCCTACCCTTAAGCTACATGCCATCCTTCCACTCGTTAGGACCCCAAAATGTTAGCTGTTATAATTTTACAGTGACTATTACTAGGGGTAGTGAGAAGCCATGACTACGATGTTTACATTCTCGTACATGACAGCTGCAACGAGATGTATTAAGAGAGACCTGAGATGAGACTTACCCAGTGAGGCGGTTTCGGATAATTTTGACGCTC